>NC_092422.1:177804425-178125964 GCF_036169615.1 Heliangelus exortis
TGGAAGAGGAGAGTGGTGATGGTGGAGCGGGTGGAAGGGCTGTGGCTCTGTTGTTCTTCCTCTTCATCAGCCTCTTCCTCTCCCCCTTTACATTAAATTTGCATCTGTTGTGCTCCAAGTAGCTGAGGGTAGCACAGCTTGGGTAGCAGGAGCTGTGTCAGCACAGAGCAGTTTCCAGGATCATTTTCATGGGAGGTGTGTGGAGCAATCAACACAGCATTGCTGTGACAGCAAGGTGGATGTGAGGGACATGCTCTGTACTTTCCTTGTCCAGAGAGAAGGACTTCCCAGAAGCCAGAAAAGGCTGGAAAAGAAGGCAAGATAGAGATGTGCACCTGTGAGTGAGCCTAAGATTGCACAAATTAATCTTCCTGTTCACTAGAGGAAACCAGAAGACCTGCAAAAGAGTCTAACACCTGTAGGCTTTGGAAGACAAGGAGAGACAATGAAGCTATTATGTATGGTCTTGTTCCTACACAGGAACAATTAAATCACACAGTGCTGTCCCTGGCTAATAACAGGCTGGATTAGAGCTGCAGAGTGGAAAAGTCTGGGCTAAAGCCATTTTGCAATCCTGAACGCAACAAGGCTGCCTCAGATTTGAAAGCTGTGTGGCATTATGGATGATCTTGAGTGTAATCCCTGTAAATAAATAAGCAAGTGAGTTGAGGATAAAGGCTGGATTATGAAGTACTGAAAAACACTGCTGATGTCAATGCAAGATGTGGAAACAAGGAGTGAAAGCTTGAGTCCAGGACCTTGGTTGGGTTAAAGTTGTATTGAAAGCCCTGGTTTAGCAACAAGACATTTTTGTTAAATTTCTTCCTTCTCACTAGCCTTGGATCATCCAGAAAGACTAAGAGTTTGTCCTACAACAAGTTGAGGTTGGGATTGAAAGAGCAGGGTGCTGCCTGCTCTCCACTGACTCCTAAGGGGATTATTCAAAGCAAATAGTGAATTAACCTGGAGTAGATTGTGCAGTGCCTTCCCCATATAGAATGTCCATCTATGGAATTAGTCAAAGTGTTGCAATCAACTTGGCTTCTTATCAACTCCTCTGTTTGCATTAACTCTAAGGCACCCTATGTGTAGATGCGTTCATTTAAGAACAAGACTGGTGTGACTTAAGTCTCTGGCAAAGTTCTGTCACCCTTCAGTGGCCACAGGACCTGGCTTCAAACCAGGGGCTGTCTGTGAGTGGGCTAATGCTGAAGAACATCAATACCATTAACATCCTATTTCCTTCAACTATGACACTTGATTAAAAAAAAATCAGTCAAGACATATGATGGCCATATTTATTACAAATATCTAGAAAGACAAATATCTAGGAAGACCAAAACCGAGCTGCTTTTCCCTGGTGGGAAAAGTGCTTATATCCTGAAAGGTTCTGTCATAATGCCCTTTGCCTGGAAAAAAAAAGAAAGTTCCCAATATAATCATTAAGCTGCCTTAGTATTACCTTGTGTTTGTGTACATTTCAGAGGTTGGGAATACTTCTACAATGCAGAATCAGAACCTAAATCCAAAGTTATACCTATTGCAAATCAGAATATTTTACCTCCCGTAGATTTGTGTCACAATACCAGTTCCTGTGCCTGTGTCTACTAGACCTTAAAATGAGGTGCAAGCTCCAAGAAAAAAAAAACCTTGTTAGACCTGGCTGCAGAAAATTCTGGTCTATACACCTAATGATAAAAGTGAAGGGAAGAAGATCTCACCAAGAAAGAGAAATATTTCTTATTTGCTTGGTTGAGCTTAAGCTGAAGGAGGGAAACAGGATGGTCTTGAACACACTTATGATCCGGACACAGCAATGTCACTTTAAGCAAATGCTTCCTAAGAAGGTGCAGAACTTGCTGAGGAAAAAAAGGCCAATAAGTTTGAAAAGGACTGTTAGCAAAAAAAAGGTAAAAACTACCGTATGGCCACAATGGACAGCTTGCTTCCACCTGCACTAGGGCTTGTGGTCCAGATAGAGTGCTTTGAAGAGTTACCACCCTTCAATCAGAATTTAGTGCCACTAATGAACTCGTGAGGGTTTATGCAAAACCATCCTACCTGGCACAACAGTGGCCGAGAAGCATTCTTGTAATCTGTCCCCTGATCTCAGGTGATAAACTAGGAACTAACAGCAATACCTTCCTAAACCCCTTGCTTAAGGTCTACCTGTAACCTGCACCAAAGTTCCTCTATCTGAAAAATGAATAGTCTCTAGCCAGGCTACTGCCTACATTGCTGCTCTTCTTAGGAAAACAAACCAAAACAAAACAAGATTACAGCAGTATGAAAGTGTGTGATACCTCCGACTCAGCATGCAAAAGAAATTGCTACACAGCAGTGTCTGCAGATGGCACACCAGAGGTAACAACCATGTCTTCTAAGTGTACTAATAAACACATATGACCTCGGGCTCCTTTTCTTGTGACATTAACCTTGCTGTCAGCAGAAGACTGTGCAATAATACTGAGCTGTGAAAGAAGTAGATGAGACACACCAAGGCAGAAGACTCTGCAAGCCCACAGATGGTAAGTACCAGTGCCAAGAGTTTTAGCTGGCATGAGAAGTGTCCTGTTGACATATCTCAGAGTTACCATTACAACGCAGAACCATTTGTTGTATAAAATATTTACAAACAATTGTAAATGTTTGTAATGTTAACACAATGTAAATGTTAACCCAATTTAAAATTGGAACTTATTTTCACACATGTGGAGATTCCATATGAAAAGTGAAGTTCTTCACAAGCAAACTTGGGAATGGTAGTAATGACTGGAATTGTGTTAGAGAGCTGTGATTTGGATTTTTTCCTAAGTACCTTAAATAACTGAGCAAGAAGCTGAAGTGTACATATAACCAGGGTTACCCTTTCCTAGGTAGATAATGCTGTACTTGCTCTTTTAAAGTTTCATTCAGTTGGTGATTGTCCAGCTCTCTTGTCTATCTAGATCTCTCTGTACGGCCCCTCTACCCTCAAGGGAGTCCACCAGTTTTATATCAGCAAACTTACTTAATGTACATTCAATTCCTGCATCCAGGTGATTTATAAAAAGCAGAGCACTGGCCCTAAAACAGAGCCCTGGGCAACCCCACTTGTGGCTGGCCACCAGCTTCATGTAACCCTATTTATTATATTTATTATACATGTAACCCTTTGAACTTGACCCATCAGCCAGCTTTTCACCTAATATGTTATTGACTTGGCTATCTGTGGGCTGGACATTTTGTGCAGAAGGATGCTGTGACAGACAATATCAAAAGCTTTGCTAAAATGAAAAAAACCCCACAACACATC
This sequence comes from Heliangelus exortis, assembly GCF_036169615.1. Taxonomy (NCBI): domain Eukaryota; kingdom Metazoa; phylum Chordata; class Aves; order Apodiformes; family Trochilidae; genus Heliangelus; species Heliangelus exortis. The sequence continues at coordinate 177,807,721 of NC_092422.1, forward strand.
TCATGGCTTCCTGTGATCAACTAGGTGGGTCAAGTACTTAGTTAAGCAGGACTTTCATAGAATCATAGAATTTTCAGGGTTGGAAGGGAGCTTAAATAAAAAGAAAAAAAAAAAAGGGGGGGGGGGGAAATCAAAAGGAAAGTACTCAGCAGTCTTTCCTATAGGAAACCCCAGAGAAATTGAAGTTCAGTAATGCTCATGTTCACTATTATGCTGATTAATTCTTTATGGGATACAGGCAGGTTATAAAATTTAATGAATGTGCAACAGTAAATTTTCAAATAACATTATAGTAAGAAGGATTAAGATTTTACTGTCGTAGGAGAGCTAAACAGAATTCTTCATCTCTGCAAATATTAGAAAAGGCAGGCAGGCTGAAATATTATTGTTCAGATTCAGGCAATGATGTTGATGTGGTATGTTGTTTGCATGTAGACTGTTTCCTTTAAATAAGCCTTTCCTGACCTTTACATCAGATAAGAGTGATGCTTGCTTTTCTAGGAAGCTGTAAAAGTCCCCAGATCCAGACCCCAAGGCTTGGAAAATCCTTTGGTGCTCTAATGTTGTATTATAGAAATGCCCTAACCTTCACCTCAGCAAGGACATGGGTGTCAGCGACCCCAAGATAAGAGTCTGTGCCCCATGGCACTCTTTAACCAGTCCACACTGAGTGCATGGTCACTTTGTCCTCTACCTGTGATGCCATTATCTGTCCAAACCTGGAAACATGGCATAGATAAAGAAGATACACGTGCAGGTGTGAATTAGCTGGAGCATGTGGAATACCTGCCTTTTCATTGAAACTCAATTTTTCTGCTAGATGCTTCAGCTGTGGCAATTATTCCCCTGTCCCAAGGACTTTGGAAAGCATGAAGCTTTCTTGCAACCAAATAATCCTTCTTCCCACCAGCCCTGTGCCAAGCACCAGTAGGAAGCAAGGGACTACTAGTAGATATTTGTTGATATTTGTTTTATTTCAGGCAACATATTAAACACCTCTGTGTATCAGGCTGTGTCCATAATATTTGACTACAATCAACAATGGCATATGTTAATTAGTGTGGGTAGAGCCTTTCTTAAATCTTCATTCACAAAGCCGAGCCATGATGATTTACTACCAAAAAGTCTACTGTCCTTTTATTAACATATCAAAATAATATTACATCATGTACTCTGGTCTATTGTAAGCATCCACAGAGAAACAATCTTCTCACACCACTTTCCTGCATCAGCATTCATGAACTGCAAGCTCCCAAGTGCTGGGATAAAATTAGATAGATAGGTGGTTGTGTTATGATGCAGGACTTCCTCATTTACCCTGATTTATTTTGTTTTGGATTGGCTAGTCCACAATTAGTGTAATGGCATTTGTTTAAGATAAGATAGGAAAAGAAAAGGAGTTCTTAAGAAGCAAGGTCTTTAGTTTTCAAAACCAGCAAAAGTGATAAAAAACTATACCAACCAAGCAAAAAGTCAAATAGATTTTTGCTTGGAAAATCTCACTTATATGTGGAAAACCATACTGACAAATGTAGGCAAGTCTTACCTTAATGATAATTTGCTAAGGATATTTAGCTGCTGTCAACATGCATGTGACAGATCTCAGCTCCCAATACAAGTGGAAATTCCTAATAGTAACATATTCAAATCTTTTTAAGATCAAGCATAAAATTTGGCAATGTTTAACCTTGCCTTATCTTCTCATTTCTCCCTGAAAGGAAAAGCCTAAAGTCCTACTTCTTTTCTAATTCCTCTGACATGGTGTTTTGGCAGCCTTTCCCAACTATCTAGCCTGGATATACCACTGTTGAAGCATATCTGATGTTTGCCACATAATCATTTTCTGTGGAGTAACTGGAAAGTACATTGAGTTTTTCTTGAAAGACTTGCTCAAGGCATGGGTCATATTATACTCTGTAGCTATGGGGAAGCTTCAGCTAAAATGAAATTTTAAGGTTAAAAAGCACATTAGAAGTAGATCATTAATCCAGAGGAGGTCTGATTGTTGCTATTAATAGTAAAGTAGCTGATCTATAATGGACATTTTAAACCTGGGTTCCTAAAATAAACTCAGTGTGAAAAAAATAGCACTCGTGCTACTATTGCTGGTACAGTACATTCCAAGAAACAGTTGCCTGGGTTCTGCCTCAGTATCATACTTGCTGCAGGAGAAGATGCCTGCTCAGCTATCCAGTCTGGCTGGACCCCCACCCAAATGCCACTGCAGTCTGCTCAGGCTGTGTCCCTCAGCCTCGCTGACAGGGCAGAAACTGTTTATCCAATATTTCCTCCTGGATCAAGGGTTTGCAAAACAGCCAAGAGTAGGTGGTATTCTGTAATATATTAATTTTCCCTGAAGGCAACTACAGCTGAAAGTGAGTTGTGTTATGGAAGTTTAACAAATTCCCTTCTGAGAGTTAATGAGATGATCAAGAGGAAGTTCTCTGTTCCTCCAAGTCCATCTTCTTCTTATCCAGCCTGGAGTTGCACCGTATCCATGATGCGCAGCACTGAGACAGTGTAAAACTATGACTTCTGCTCCATTTGATTCAATTTAGAATAAAGATATCATTCAATTTTACATAAAAATAATTTAATTTGAATTTTAATAACTTCCCTCACACTGAGCAACTGCTTTTCCTACTAGCAGTTCTGTTGATTTCAATGGAATTGAATTTATGGTGTAAGAGATCACTGAACATGAGAAAGCATCACAAATCATAGAATCATAGAATTGGGTTGGAAGGAACCTCAGAGATCATCAAGTCCAACCCTTGATCCACTCCCGCTGCAGTTACCAGCCCATGGCACTGAGTGCCACATCCAGTCTCTTTTTAAATATCTCCAGGGATGGAGAATCCACCACTTCCCAGGGCAGCCCATTCCAATGTCTGATCACCCTCTCAGTAAAGAAATTCTTTCTAATGTCCAACCTAAACCTCCCCCGGCACAACTTGAGACCGTGCCCTCTTGTCTTGCTGAGAGTTGCCTGGGAAAAGAGACCAACCCCCACCTGGCTACAACCTCCTTTCAGGGAGCTGTAGAGAGTGAATCAGACATTAACATAAGAAATCTTTTTTGTTTGTATTTACAAGGATCCCACCCCACAGTAATTTTTTTCTATGGGAGGAGCTCTTAAGCATATCACCAGCCAAGAAAACACTGATAATAAATTGCTACCCATATTTTTACAGTAAAGCTCCGAACTACCTCATCTGGCCTCTACTGCCACTTTTTCATGTAGCCAGAGCCATGAACTGGGGACAACAAAAGAACTGAGCTTCCTGGAGAAGCCACAAGGAATCCCTACATCGTTTTTCTCTCTGTTACAAAGTGATTGGAAACAGTCACTTCAGAATTGCAAGTGCTAACGCAGGCAAAAAAAAAAAAAAAAAAAAAAAAAAAAAAAAAAAAAAAAAAAAAAATCACAGAAAGTGGAGACAGAAAACTGTATTTAAATTTTTGTGCTTCTGCCAGAGAAGACATGTAACAATTAAGGCATGCTCAAACCAAAACAGAAAGAGGGGATTCATGCCTCAAGCAAGCTGCTTTTCTGTGCCAAATAGTATTGCAAAATGCCGTCTAATTAGCTGTCTCCTATCACCCACATATCCTTCAGATGCACTGTTTGGCAGGCTTCTCCCTACCACTGAATACCAGTTTTGTCTAAAGATAAGTTTGCATTTTCCAAGGTCAATCTCACTGTATTTTCTGGTAATCATTATTTGATAATTGGTATTGCTGCTCTCACTAGTGGGTTAAGCACTTCTGAATCCCCACTTCTTACAGTATCTCTGTGACTCTTTGTTTCTAAAGTCACATGTAAAGGGACATCACTTCTCTTTCATGAAATTATCAGCCCACATATCCATGAACATTTATTTCCTAGTGTGGTTTAATGAGATTCTGTAATAGTTCTCTTACTAAGATAGAAATGTATTTTATGATTCTGCCAATGTCTGAGAAATCAAGCTATTTTAGTATGATTACTTTTCAGACACTGAAGCTGTTTCATCGTTTATGGCTTCATGTACACTGAAGGAGCCAAATCCTACCCCCTTTACTTAACCAAATAATTCCAGTGGCAGAGCTCATGAGAATGGGCAGTATTTGGCCCTGTTTACACATTTCACCCTGGTTAATAAAAGCAAAAATACTGATAGCTTCTGGGATCTTCTAACACAGATGCTTAACGTGATTTTTGGAGGAAGTTTGGCCCCTAACTGCCAGTGAAACCAATAGTTGCTTGATGCTAAATACTTCACAGCCTAACCAATAGATCATAAAAGATCTTTATGGAGTTACTTTTAGGTTTCTGTATCCTTCACACCATCCTTCATCTCTGACATATGCTACATGAACCTGGGTGACAATAAACCTGCCCATATGCCCTGTATTTTAATGGCTCCTACCTGCCACAGTGCATCCTGAGGTACCTGTTCTAAACCTATTTTGCTTAGCTGCTTTCTCTGTAATGAAGGGCAAGGGTAACAGAAAGCACCTCTTATTGGTGTTCTCTTTGGTGTTCTTTATTGCTCTTGAAGCCAAATGTGGCTTCAAATGTGAGACAGTACCCAGAGAGGACATTCATGGGTTTACCCTGTGAAAAGGGGCTGTAGCCTCCAACATAGGTAGTCTAGCCCTGCTCCTATGGGCTTCAGCTCTCTGCCATCCGGGACCAAGTTCTGATAGCACCAGCTCCAGAAAACATCTGAAAAAAATTCTCCATCGTGAGAAAATACAGAGAATCAAGAGAGATAACAAAGGCAAAATGGCAGCAGGTAGTCTTGAGAGGTGGTTAGTAGTTCAAGGATTCAAAATGGAAAAAACTGCTATGAAAAGATGTAAAATCATAAGAGAGAACAAAGAAACAAACAAAAAACCCAACAGGTATTTGGAAGATGGTAATGCAGCAAGGTCAGCAAGAATTTTTCCCCACATGGCTGTTGCCTGCCTGGCCAGCAGAGAATTGCTGCTTCAGAAGGAACATAACTTCATGTATGTCCCTTTCAGAGCCTCCCAACACTGTATATTTACTTTGGTGTGAACCTCTGAAAGCCACCACCTTTCAGCCATCGGTTATGAAATTTCCTACCTGCAAAACTCTAGTTTTGTTTTGCCATGAGTTTTATTCTTCACTGTGCACATTACTCATAGTATTTAGTGCTAAAATGGGTAAAATAATGCAATGTACTGGAGAGTACTTCCAGAGTATGGAAATCATCATTCCTAAATTGTCTGCGCATGAAGATCCAGGAATCTTCTGAGAAGATGTGAGAATCAAAGGGACTTGCTAAGACTTGATCTGTCAGGAAACTGATGGGAAGCTTTATATTGTAAAAAGGCAAAAGAAGAGAATCTGTAAAAGGAAGGGATTATAACAGCCTCCTGCTAATTAAATTATTAAGTCCTCAAATGAAGAGCAGAAAATGTTTCAATGATGATTATGCTATATTAATGATTTGACATCTATGAGTTTCTGGTTGTGTATTAAACAGATGTGTCAAAATGTTATCCACAAAGCATCTCTTTACCTTCCATGATTCTGTAACAGAAAGAAACCATCAAAATGGTTTTCTCAAAATTCCACAAAACAAACAAACAAACAAACAAACAAACAAAAAACCCAAAAAACCACAGGAACAAAATTAAACTTCATAATTTAGTCTCAGATGAGCTTGATAAAGATGTGAACAGTGGGGGTATCCTGATTTTTTGCTGTGACTATTATGTATGAAAACTAGAAGTCCCAAGTTAACTCAAAGGTATATCAGCAATAGTAGTCCCAGGACAAGGAATTACAGAAGAAAAGAAAAAAAAAAAAAAAAAAAAAAAAAAAAGAAAAAAAGACTGATAGTTCCAAGTGCACAGTGATCCAGTAAACTGCACAGGTCAAGGAGCTTTCCCAACTAATGAAACTAAAAATAAGCATTTTATTAAAACACTTTTAAAAAGCACTATAAACATTTTACAGAAGTCTGATATTATGTTAGTATATAACAATATAATTTTCTTGAGCACCTGAAGACATGAAAGTCAGTTCTACATCTTGCAATGCCTTTGAACAGCTTCTCTTTTCAGTGCAAAGACCCAAAGTAATGAAGATGACACAGTATCTTGAACTGAAGTACTCTTGAAGTACTCTACATACCTCTTGTGGCACTGTCAAGAAATGCTCAAGAGAAACTGGTCACTTAGTATGGTCAAAGACTCACTAAGCAGTGACTGACTGCTAAGTCTACGTCCAACTGAGATCCTGCCTCATTTCTGGTTTACTTCTCATCTTTTCCTTATCTGGGTTGTAGGAGTAGCTTCTCTTTTGCTATGAGACACTAAGGACGGTGGAATCTTACACCAGACCTTCCTGGACTATAACAATATCTATCTGTGGACATGATTTCATGGCCATTTAATGCCTTCTCTGTGTCTCAGTGTTATCATGGACCAAATCAAGTAAATATTTAACACAGTTGGGCCATTTGGGAAATAGTTTCCAGCCAGGAAAATCAAGACTGACTCCCTGTCTGAATGACTGTAGTTCAGGCACAGATTCATGCTTGTCTCTACAAAGTATCCTGATATCACAGCTTAATGCAGTATAAGAAATACAGACTTTCTCGTTTAATACATTTCTTACGCTTCCTATGGATCATCTGTCAGATTTTTAGGTGCTGCTACTAATGCTTACAAAAAGTTTAGTCCCTGTGCCCAGAGTAAACCTGAGCTGCAGCACATTCCAGTAAACGATAATATTGAGGTTTCGATTTGCAAAAACTTTTCACCCGAGGGTCTGCAGCGCTGCGGACAGAGGGAGCTGCCCCTCCACGTACACTCACCCAGTTACTGCACCCCAAACCTCCAGGAGAACTGTAGGGAGTACACGTATATGTGTATGTATGTGTGTATTGTATATGCTTTATCCTTCTGCTACGCAGTTTGCTAGGTAAGCAGTAATGTGAGGCTGCCCAGGGGAGGGGAATCCCCCCCTCGTCCTGTCCCGTCCCGTCCCTCCGGGCCGCCGGTGGGAGCGGCTCGTACCACCCCGCCGAGCGCAGCCCAGCCCCGCCGCCGGCCGCGCCTCCGCGCCGGGCACTGAAAAGAGGGACGGGGCGGGGGGACGGCTCGATCGGCAGAGGCTGCCGTGTGGGAAGCTGTCGGCGGGCACCGCACCGAGGGCTGCCCGGGAGAACGTCCCGGACCCGCCCGCACCCCGACAGGGCGCACTCTCCTTCCAGCCAAGCTCTTACCGCCCGCCAGCACCGCCTGAGGGCACCATGACCATGCTCAAGCTGTCCCTCATGGCCTTCAGCTTCGTCTTCTGGGCAGCGGGGCTGACCATGTTTGTCATCGGCCTCTGGGCCAAGCTGTCTCTGGGGGGCTACCTGGTGCTGTCGTCCAACACCTACCCCAGCGCCCCCGCCATCCTCTTGGCCACCGGCGCCGCCGTCATCATCTGGGGCTTCCTGGGCTGCTTCGGTGCTGCCACGGAGCACCGGGGTCTCCTGCGCGCCTACAGCACCTTCCTGACCGCCGTGCTGATGGCCGGGCTGACGGCGGGGCTCTCGGCGCTTCTCTACAGCCGGAACGTCGCGCAGGGTTTCCAGGAAGGGCTGCGCCAGGCCCTGCTCGCATACGGGGAAGATGAGATGATGGCAGACGCCCTGGACACTTTGCAGCGCACCTTGTCCTGCTGCGGCGTGGAGAGCTACCGCGACTGGCTCACCTCGCCCTGGGGGCTGGAGCAGAACGGTTCGGTGCCCCTCAGCTGCTGCCGGGCCCGCCGAGGCTGCCAGGTCAGCCTGCCGAACGCCCAGGGGCTGCGCCGGGACGGCTGCTTCAGCAAGGTCTCGGCCTTCGTCAGCAGCAACATGTTCTATGTTGCCACGGCCGCCCTGGGCTTGGCACTGCTGCAGCTGATCGGCATTGTGCTGGCCTGCCTGCTGGCTGCACGCATCCCTGCACACCTGCTGGGCATTGCCACGCCTCGTTGACAGCCCCTGCTCATGCCTCTTATCTTCTTCAGCTCCCTTCTTTCCCCCAGACCTGTGTGCGTCCTGTCGGGAAAATCCTCCCTTCATATTCCCCACCTGCACCTGAGCTTCCTCTTCCCGATGCTGTTCCTCTGGAGCTTGTGTCAGGTGTGGCAACACCACAGGTATCTCTAGAGCCCCTCATGGAAGGTGCTTCCTGGCTTGGCTGTGTTCCCTGAGGGGTAGCAGGTCCCCACTGCTCTCCTGGAGCCTCTGGAGCACTTTCCTCAGAGAGTGGTGGCAGCATGGACAGAAGTTGCCCTCTGGGAAAGTAAGAGCAGCAGGGTCAAGGCTGACCAGGTTTCTGGATGATGCAAATATCCCAAGGCACTGAAATGGGGGCCAGGAAAGAGAGGGCCTGAGAGAGCAAGAGGGCTGTTCAGTGTTATGCTGGGTGAGTGTTCTTCTGAGACTGGAAATTATGTTACTGGAAATAATATGTTACTGGAAAACTGCTGGAGTGCACAAGGGGCAGGTCTGGTCCAGGGACACTCAGGTAGTCTCACCAGCAGCTGCCTTTGGAGTCTGCTTGAGGGACTGCCATCAGATGCACCTCACATCCATGAAGTTGTCCTCACTGTGTGTAGATTCATGCTGTCTGGCTTCATGGGTATTTTTCCTGCTGTGGTTGTTTCCATCTGAAGCTGGAGCTGCAGCTCCAAGTGCTGCTCCCTCCTTCGTGATGTGTTTGTCCTCTTAGCCAGAGTGGTCCTGGTTAAGTTTTTGCAGGGCTGAGAAGACCTTAAACTCCTGTCATACAAGAAGATGGTAAAAGCTTTAGGGGGGCAAGAGGAGGAGGGTGAGCAGAACAAACTTAGATAAGGGTATCTTCAAGCTGGCCCTCTTTGACATTTTTCCTATTTCAAGTGTGTTCCCACCTTCAGTTTGGAATCCAACTCTGTACAGCCTGAGAGTAAATAAAGTGCCCCAGGACTTGCCATGTAGCTTTAGGAGAAGCAAGGCACACATTTCAGAGGCTCTTGAATTTTCAGAGCTTCATTCCTGCTTCTTCCAACTTCCTTAAAACCTGTGAAAGGGACTTTTACAAGTTTCTGTGCCTCACAGCAGAAAGACATGCTTGACTACCCAGAAAACTGAGGAGGGAGGATTTCGGAAGAGAACCAAGAACCGCAAAAGAACTCCAGGATCTGGCATCTTTCAGGAATGTGACTAAAAAAGCTGTGGAGAATGGTCAACTCCTAACAAATACCTGTGGGACAGGAGATCTTGAAAACGATGACTCCCTAGCTTCATGGAGTACCCTCTGGGGAAAGGGGATTAGCAGTGAAGCTCTGGTGCTCTAGCAGCAAATGCATGGTGTGAGGGACTTAGCTCATTTTATTCCTTGCTTGCCTTTACTATTTTTGACTATGTTTCTGGCTTCCACTGAAGAGTGACTGCTTGGCTGCAAGGATGAGCCAGGCAGAGCCTCTGTCCCACAATAGGAGGAGGCAAGAACTTTTCCTCCATCTCAGTTTAGGAGATGGAGCTCGCCCTGCCAGCTGGGTCAGCCTTCTCTGCTCACCCTGGCGAGGCAGGCAAAGGGAGACAGAACCCATCACTGCCTCTCCACGGGGGATCAAATGTAGAGCTAACTCTCCTCCTCACAATTTCTATACCTAAAGGAACTCTGCCTTGATATTTCTGTGCTTTGCGCATGCTGAAGAGAAACTTCTAGTCAATGGTCCTGGGGAGCATTTGCTCCTGGGCAAAACTCGTGTTCATTTATTTCAAGTATCTTTGCTGCTTTTAATGTTTTACACCATTTAAAAACACCTGGAAATGCTGGAAATGGACCACTTCCCTGTCTTTCATGATAGTGAAGTGGCCCCCACCCCCCCCCTTTTTTTTTTTTTTTCCTGGCAGAGGGATTACTCAGTTCTGTGTTGAATTTTGTTCCATTTGCAGGATTGTAACTATTTCTGACCTGGAGACAGTGCTGCAATTTAGGTTTTGCAAACCCCCCTGCCCTCGTATAGGTGCAGTATCCTTGCAGAGTGAAGCAGGCTTATCCAGGCAATGTTAAGGGAATTCCTTCAACTTGTATTAACAATTGGACAAGCTTGATGGTAGTTGAGAATGTAAAAAGTCCTAAGCAAAACCAATGTAAATAGGTGTTTCCATGAATAAGTGACATTTTACTCTGGAGATGTGCAAAGTAGTATAAAGTTTCAATGAAGTTTCTAGCTGAGAACTGCTGAATCCAGAAGAGGATTTGCAAGCAAAAATCTGTAAGGACCAGGGAGTGTCCAGCACTCATTGGAGTCCAGGCACACAAACTGATTTTACTAAATTTATAAAAATTATCTTTGCTTATGGAAGTAATTCTCTTGGGGTCAGTTCTTTCAACCAAAATCCACAAAATCAAAAGCAGAAAAAGAGAAGCTGGGTTTTCATTTTTGGAGAGTGATTCTAGTCCACATGGGAGGATCTTGGGATTCTGGTAGCAGTCTTAACAATCTTAACTCTCTTTACAGTCACGTTGTGCTTGGGTGTTAGCTGTGACTTTACCTTAACAGTCCCTTTGCTCAGGTATCAGGTGGCTATGGAACTATGGTAACCACATGCCAGATGAAGAGTGCAATGTAATCAGACTTCTGACTCAAATCTGACTATTCATCTGAATAGATGAACTTTGAAAATGTGTTGGGAAACTGTCTTTATAAAGAAAACTGCTTCAGATTTAGCTCTGATGTTTATTGTTTTACATAATGTAATTTTTAATTTTTGTTTGTGAATGTCCTTTTATTAACAACCCTTTTTTTTTAATTTATGCAGTAGTGGAATTCCTCTTACTTTCTAGAAATCAATGTCATGTTACACAGTTTCAACAATGGGCAAAAAGTATGGTTTGTATCAGAAATGGTACTTCAGAAATAAAGTCTAGCAAGTCCTACAAGCAAAACAGATCACTGTTTTGAATCTAATTCAATATTTCTATTTCTGTATGTTCCTGCACAGTTCAACTAAGTGCAAGTGAAACGAAGTGTACAAAGAAACGAAAAGACAGAAACATATTGTGTATTTTACACTCAGAAGATCCACTAAAGAAGCAGTAAAACAGGCATTATGGAGAGTGGGAAAGGGACGTGGAGTTGCACTGGGTTTACCACAACAGTCTTCTCTATCTGAATCAATAAGCTCTGAAAAATTACAGAATATGGCATTGCTCTTTTTCTTTTTGCTGCATTGATTACTAAAAGTATTTCTGCTCCTGACCATGACTATGTTACATGACACATAGCAGTCACTCAGAATGAAGGAATGTGTTAAAACACATTCAACAAAAAACTCTTGTGGAGTTGTCATGTTTTAAAGTTGCTACAAGTATCAGATTAGGAATTTTATGGCCAATTTTTAAGCATACTCGTTGTGTTTGTATGGTGGCCAGGCCTGAATTTCAGGACACCAACTTAGTGTAATGAATAATTAAAAATACAGACTATTGCTGCACTCTTGGCCTACACTCACTGAAATAGGATAAACCTTGGCAATGACCAGGTAAATATTATGTATACTTTACATCACCAAAGATTTTGTGGGCTGAATATGAGTTTTAGTTGAATTTTTTATTGCTAGTTCCTAGAATAATAATTAACAACAGGAACTTTTGCAGGATTTATGGAAGAAATGTTACTCCTGTATAATGAATTCCCAGACTAGCAGATTCACAGTAGCTGTTTTATTTGTCTTGATTCCTTTGCACTTGGTGGCCAAATTTTAATTTAATATTCTAAAATTCTTTAGATGCAATGCTGATTTTGTTCTGGATGGCCAGAATGGCTGTAACTGGAAAATGTTACACCAGACAACACTACCTACCCATCCTGGAATATGTTTGTTTTTTGTCATCCTCTTCAGCATAAAGTCACTCATCAAAATGAGCTTTAATAAAAGCTGATTTCATCTTCTACAAAAACCTAATCTCAATTTTAACATCACTGTTCAATTAAAAGACATAGCAAATTAAGTGTAGGAGCAAGCTGTGTTGCTGTTGTAGGAACAATAGCTCTGTTGTTTGGAGAAACTGAGATTTAGGATTAACAGTGTGTAAAATCAGACCCTTGTTATGAAACAAGGACTGTTTTATAACATTGATCTAGAATACCAAGAACATGACCCTTTAAAGCTTAAAGTATTTTGATATGTTGTCCAACATCAATTATTCACTGGATGTCGGTGTAGCTGAACTTGACCTTACAGATAATCAGAAATTAAAATGGCCTCATGAATTTTCAGAGATAAGATGGATTTTCTGGGGTCAGAAAACTTAATAAGTAAGCACTAAGATCGGGTAAGTTGGAGAAGAAAAAAGATTTATTAAAAAGTAATTTTTCATGTTTATTTATGTGTTTATCTTATCTTCTTTCTTATGGAGAAAATACAATAATTTATTAACCCTCTTGACTTCCACTCATAGCAGCTGATGTTGTATAAAGCCCATGACAAGAAGAGCACTCATTCCTCAGCAGATAAGGATGCCCTTTTTAGGAGGTCTAGCAGCCTATAGGAGATTTTGATAAATCAGATAGGGGGATGAGCTGAAATTTCATTTGTTTTCCAATCTAATATTTTGGGTTTCAAAAAAAGACATGTCCAAGGAAAGTTTGAGTGGTCGAGTTAAGAAGTCTTATGACAGTCTTGTTCTGAAGCACCACAAAATATTAGTCAGAAGCTCAAACATAAGTCACACAACTAACAGAGTTTGAGACTTCCTTTTCATCTGAAATCTCTTCAGCCCAGGGCCATGGCAGATACCATCAGGTGGGTAGCATTGGTTTTGATACTATATTCAGTTGAGCTGTGGTGACATCAACACTGAACAGAGCAAGTCAAAATAAACTCCTGACTTCAAAAGATCTCTGTAGTGTATAAAGGTATCTGTAAGGACAGGGGGAACATCTGTGAAAATGTTACATGTCCAGTCCTTCTCTTACGTCCAGCCATATACTTCTAGCTCAGGGAGCTTATCAAAGCCATGGTCACTTCCCTATAATATCCTGAATTCTGTGACAAATTGGTAAAGAAAGTATTTACTTGTGGTTAGAGATTTTTTTTTCACTAGAAAAGCAAGCAGTTCACATTGTTTTATTTTGCATCCAGATTGCTTCTTTGGCTTTTTGGTCCACTGCCAGGACATGAAGGAATAGCTCCAGACAGAAGTACAGCTAAACAAATTTAAATATGACATGAGACCTGAAAACAAAGCAAAAAACCCCAAAATGCCCAAAGGTAAAGGTGGATGTGGTGACAGTGAGACCATAAAGGAGGAGAATACAGTGGTAAGTTCTGCATTGCCATAAAGGAGCTATTTTTCTGAGGAGAATTTAAGCCTGAACTATGAAAAGCATTTAGCTGTGAGTCCCTTTTGCCATTAACCAACTTGATACACGTTTACTTTTAAAACTACTGTTTACTTTGTGAATCTTGAGAAGTTAATGAGAATCATATCATATCCTTGACTGCAGAGCAATCCAGAGTGCAAAACAACCTAGTCATAGAACCTCCTATGGTTCTTCTCTGTTTCTTTCTTTCTCAAAAGCTGATCATCCTTGTAAGATAAGATTTTTGACACCAGTATCTTAATTGGCTACACATAACTGTGTCATTTTACCTCAGTTTGTACTTCACTGATTGTGCACCCATTATGCTTCAAAGTGGTGAAAATACATGCTTCTAGCCAAATAGATTTGATTGAAATCCATAGATGCCAATATGTCCCATATGTCATTGTAGGTTGCTGAGAAACTGATGAACATCCACAATTTAACACTGTTTTCTTTTGCCCACTGCTGTCCTGATCTACTTTCTGGGCCAGTAAAATTCTAATGTCAAAGGACATATTGTTCTCATGTTATCAAAGAGAAAACAAACACAAACAGTTTTCAGAAGCCCTGTATTTATGATCATATATATGTATTTGCTTGTGGATGAGACAGTACCAGAAAAAAAAGGAGCAATCTAAAGGAACGTGGTAGCATTCTGTCCTTGGCATTGGTTTTCATTTGCAATGAATACTCAGTACTGTCTACTGCAGAGAGCAAATCCTTTGTTAATGAGTTTAATCCATGTAATGGAATTTACTAGAGAATCTTATCTGTGCTATAGGATTAGAATTATCAAATTAACCATTATTCTAATTCTATAAAGATTTCTCTAACCTGCTTCAAGTGATTTCTGTGAAGCCTTGCTTCTCCTCTTCTCCCATTCTGCTCATGCCTAGTGTCACCCTTAGGCTGGCATCCCTGCCATGAAGCTTTGAGTTAAGTAGTGTTTGAAGCTTGAATCTTAGACAATTACAATTTTGTAAAGATTACTCCTGTTTACTTATTATTTATTATGAACTATTAGTTATAATTTATTATTTGTTATATTTATTATTTATTGCTTATTATTTATATTAGTAAAAGTAATTAAACTATTTAAATAACTATTAACTATAAACTTATTAATTAATAACTATTAAATAGTATTAAACTATTTAAAGTATTAAACTGATACTTTATGAACATAACATTTTTGTTGTTTAGTTTTGGACAATATCCTGAGTCTTAGGCAAGACCACAGCAAAACAAAGGGAGGTGCAATGCACATCTTGACCAAGGCAGGTTGCTACTTGGAACTGGAGATTCTTAGAGGAGCATCATATCACATCCTGACATTGCAACAAGTGGGTCAGGTGCTGCTTGGTGACTGATGTAGCTGGATTGCCCAAAATGACTTTTCTACTCTCTACTCTCATCTATGTGAGATACATGCACCTTAAGTTGTCAGCAATTTAAAGCAGTAATATGGTGTCTTAATAAAGCCTAAGAGAAGGGATCTTTTATGCTTAGTGTTAATAATTTCTGATAGTTCTTCTTCTTACAGGTCACAAAGATAGGGTTTGGGGAGTATCCCTGGTCAGTTGCAGGGCTGACTGTAGAGCTGGGATTTATATCTTCTTTACAATGTCAGCATAAATTACAGTCCTACTGCTTTATTGCTGTTCTGAGTGCAGCTTCCAGGGCCGTTTGTTTGCAGTGAGCACTCTGTAGGGTGCCTGCTACTTTTAGTAATTTACAGGTAAAGTAACCAAAGTGGTGGAGTTGGGAAAATGACCTGTGCAATTCTGTGCTCTACTTTAACATCTCTGCCACAATATATTGGAAAACTCTGTGTATGTAATTTACACTGGTTTTGAAATTTTGTGCTGCTTATTGATGGGGTAGTAAATACATATTTTTCCATGAAAGTTTTTTCATATGATAAAGCTTCCCTTGGAGGACTGGAGTGATGGTGTCCCTCCTGCTGATGTCAGCCTCTGCTGTGCTGAGGTTTGCAGCAGGAATCTCTCAACAGGCAGCAGCTCACTGCTGAGATGCTTTGGATTTCTTCAGCACTTCAGTTTCCTGAAAACACTTTGACAAGATGTCTTCTCAGTAGTTGTGCTGGGTTATTCTGTCATGTTCCCTGACATAGTGTACTCAGAAGAGATAGAGGAGGACGCTTGCCATCTGCAGTAGCACCTTGAGTTTCAGTGCAGAGTTCAGCCAAAATAATAACAAAAGAAAAGCAAATATGGAAAAGCTAAATGTACTTTTCTCGTTATTTGGAGTAGACTTATTCACTGAAACAGGTAAAGAAATCAGCAGTATAGCTAGGTAATAAGCAGAATTGGAAACTCATCAATGTTGCAAAATTTCCCACCATTGTAACATGTTCACACTATTTTGTCCATTTTGTCCTCCCAAGACCTGTCTCTGAAACTCTACTTGTTCACAGAGTGTTATTGTCTGCAATGCTCAACTCAGTCCTTAGTTTTTTGCTGCCTTCTGGGTCCCTTGAACCAACTGCTCTTTCTTTTCTAGCTTTCCCCCTCAGGAGTCAGGTAGTTCTTCCAGGGCTGAGCTCCTCATAGGACAGATTTTTGAAAGTAAACCTCTTGATCTGCCTGGCATTAATAACAGCAACTTTCTAGCATTAGTAGTCACCTTTATGTTTTTTAATTATATAGATAATTTGGCAGAAAGACACAATTAAACAATAATTTCAGATAACTACTTTTCTATTAGATAGTATTTGTTTCTTATGAAAGCAATCACCACCACCCACCTCCCATATATTTTATTGGCTTGATGGTATTGTTTGTTGTTGCTATTGTTTTGTTAGAATGATAGTGATAAGAGCACCCTGATGAAGTTCACTGGTGACACCAATGTAGGTGCAGAGGTGGACACCCCAGAAGGGAGAGCCACCCTCCAGGATGACTTAGAGAGATTGCTTAAGTGGACTAATGGGAACTTTATGAAGTTTAATCTAGAGAAGTGCAAGGTCTTGCACCTATGGACACATAACCCAGGAGTGCAATTCGTATTGGGATCCACTTGGCTAGAGAGCAGCCTTGTGGAAAGGGATCTGGGGGTCTTGGTGGACAACAGGCTCAACACGAGCAAATGGTGTGTGTGCTGCAGCAGCAAGGAAAACCAACAGGATGCTGGGCTGCATCAATAAGGGCATCACCAGCAGAAACAAAGAAGTCATCATCCTGCTCATCCTGCCAGCCTAAGGGTGACTCTAGACATGAGCAGAATGGGAGAAGAGGAGAAGCAAGGCTTCAGAGACTATACCTGTAGTATTGTATCCAGTTTTGGTCCCCACTGTACAAAAAGGATTCAGACAGGCTGGAGAGGGTCCAGAGAAGAGCCACAAGGATGATCAGAAGACTGAAGCACCTGCCATATAAAGAGAGGCTGAGAAAACTGGTCTTGTTCAGCCTTAAGATGAGAAGGATTAGGGAAGAACTGTTACGATGTTCCAGTACTTAAAAGGTGGTTTTGAATCAGCTCTACTGATTATGTTAATAATTTAATTAATGTAGAAGATACCACTGAACAAACTCATCAGAATGTGTCATCAGATACTTTCTGGAGAAAATAGAGGTAGAATTCAGGTCTCTTTTCCAGATAGACTCCCCCAAAAATTAATTTCATGGTTTGAAGCAAATAGAGATTAATTTAAAGTGTCCTGATGCAGGACAGTGAGACACATACCTACTCAATACAGCTCTCCCTACCAAGTAGAAATGGAGATGTGAGTGCTGTTTTGAAGACAGTTTTCTAGCATATGCTGCATGTCTTGCTTCCAGTGTGTCAGGGTCATCATCCTTTTCCATTCTGTATCATGTTCCTTGTGTGCTTATGACATTCCCATTTATTTATTACTCATTTTTTTGGCTCAAGACACTTTTCATCATGTTCTTTTCCTTTTGCAGGAGGCTTAGCAGCAGTGTTGAAACACCATTCTGTTCCTGCAATTGGATTCAATAAGATATCTCCAGTGCTTCCTCCATATTTCATCCTTTAAAAAAAATAAGACAGTGCTATTTTTCACCAAGTTTACACTGTGCAGTATCTTGTTTGCTTCTAATTTATAGCATGAAACGCAGATTAATCTTCTCCCCACAGAGCTTTCTATCATATAAAAAGCATTGCTTGCCTTTAAGCCATTTTTTTCCAGAGTCTGCTCAATGGTATCATCTAAGCTTTACTGATGTAATTCCCCTGGTGCCATTTCTTCTCCAGCCTCTATTTATGACATTGTAGTACAACCAGCAGGCTGCTGGGCAGCTCTCTATTTGTTACATTTTTGGAAACTGCATTTTCTTTGTTCTTTACCCTGTCTTTTATCATATTGATTATTTCTCCCTAGTATTACCTGTTTCAGTACATACTGTTCTGCTTGAAATGAGATTTAAAAAGCATTTGACACCCTAGGTGGCAGATCAGTTATTTCACATTTAACTTTATCCAAAATTATTTCAATACTGAATTCTGGGACTCTTTTCCAGAGCTCTTTGACACAACACTGGAAGCCATTGGGAACTTAACATTTCATTCCCCAAAGTAGCATCTGTAGGTTCTGTTGTTTTACAGCACTGTTGATGGACACCTATGTGCATGACCATAGGAAACATGACTGTGCAACCTATACAGTAGTTTGTGCACACATCCATGTATTAAATTTTGTCCCAGGCCCAGCCATTAGACATTATGACTGGGCTGACAGAAACGCAGACATGGTCTTCTTCTTTCTTTCAACCAGGTCTGCTCTTTTTCCATGGCTGGCCCAGTAGTGTACTCCTATTAAAAATGCCTTTTTTGTTCAACACACACTAACCAAGGCCAAAGCCTTCATTTCTCTTGGACCTCAATAGGTTGTATCAGTGCTTAATACAATAAGCTTTGATGATAATGAGTACTGCTTGTATGCGTTTCAAAAAACTGTTCAAGGACACCTCAGGTTTGTACTTTCTGTGGAAGACCTGCACATGATGTTATAGCTTTTTCATCCACAAATTAGTTTAGATTTGGCAAGCCACTGATTAAAGGAAGGTAAAAAGGCAGTTTTGAGGGATCCTAAGGACTGGGTGTATTTTTAGTAAATAAACAGTATCTTCATGTCCAGCTTCCCATCAGGCATTTATTGACATTGTTTGGTGACACTGTGGTTCTTCCATGACATGTCACCGTTCCACTCAGAGGCAGGAAAATGGCTTTAAACCCACTGCTGGGGAGAGTCAGAGGTCCCTGTGAAGGAGACAGAGGGCAATTCAGAGCAGCCAAGCATGTGGCAGCTTGGTAAGAGCTGCAACAGTGAGGAGGTGGGGGCTCAGGAGGTGGCTGAAAGGTGAACTGTAGGGCTCTCTGCTTGTGACACATGGCATTTCCTGGATGCTGACACCAAGCAAGCTATTTATGAGAGCAGATGTCAATCTGATTAACAGGACTAAATTGGGGTTTTTTTCTTTTCAAGGCAAATTTTCTGCAGTTAAAAGCGAAGGAAGTGAGCATCCTACATGCTTCTTGATGCCCTATCCAATAAAACTTCTTTGTCAAAACAGCTAGCATCTCTAAAAGCAGCCAGCTGCGATATGACATTGTTACAGGAGAAGAAAAAGAAGAAAAGGGAGAAACAACCTCTCCTTAATCTACCACTGCCAGTGCTAGTCAAATAAAAGTACTCTGCAGTCATTCTTCCTCATCCCACCAGTGTAGTGCAGTGCTAGTGAGCTGTACATAGGTGGCAACAGCAAAATTGTTTGCATTTGTCTTGGACAGGCACCTTCTGTGAAGAAGGCATCCCTGGCTGAGGGACAGTGAGGAGGAAGCAGACCTCACTGTCCATTCCATCACAACTGTCCAAATCCATGGTGATTTATGCAGGGCTTGTGGGAGCAGCATCTTCCAAATGATTTTATAGCTTTAAGTGCTGTATTTTTATAGTCATTATAAATACATAATTCCATATGGAATATCAGTGCAATGTTAGCTCTGCTGTGCTGGTACTGTGAGTGATCATTGCTGATAGAGGGGCTGTTTGCTGATGTGGGTGAGCATATGTTCAGAAATAAGGAGATAATGTGACTGACAATGTTAACTGAGGGTAGTAATTCACCAAAGCACAGACATTAGAGGTGAGAAGAAAGTATTTAGTCATTCTCAAATAAATTTCTTTTGAAGTTCAGTGCTCTGGAAGTTTGTTTCACTTTGAGCTTTGCAGAACATGACCTGACAGCTGTGGAGGATGATTTGAACAGAGTCAGTAAGGCAGTCTTGGGGCAAAGGTGCTTAACCAGATTCTGGGCTACGTTAACAAAACTGTAGCCAAGAGGCCAGGGAAAGGATTAATTCTCTGTCTCTTATGAGGTTGTGTTTGGAGGACTGTGTCCAGTTTTGAACAAGAAAGGTTTTTTCAGCTGTAACTCATTCAGCCGAGAGCTGCCAAGCCTGTCTGGGATCTGGAGAGCATAAGGGATTTGGGTTTGTTCAGCTTGGAGAAGAAAAGGCTGGTGGGGGGACCAAACTGCTGTTTTCACCTGTCTTGTGGCTTGATTTTATGATGTCAAATATGCAGACCTTTGGGTATCAGGGCTGTCTGCATTTGCAGATCCTACACTCCTGGGTTTAATTACACACAGTGGTCACTCATAGGAACTGACACACATGATAGTCACCCTTCAGGTCTGAGGCAAAACTGAGGGGAAAAAACAACTGTTACACAAGCAAACAGGGTTTAGGACATTGCCACCATGCAGCCGTTGCATTGTTGGGGAATGTTAGAGAGGTTTGGAGAATGTTGGAGAATATTCCTGAATATTCTCGAAGAGGTAGGAGGTACGACCCCTTTGCTATGCCCAACCCCATGTTTGGGAGGCCAATTAGATCGGCCCATACTCCGGTGCTACCTGCACCAGGGATTCGCTGTGCTACAGGTAAACACACCGGGTGTCCAATAAAAAGTTATGTTGGTGGCTGGGGTGTGGTCACGGAAGCACTATATAAGCAAAAGTTGCTGCGCAATAAACCAGAAGTTCGTTTATCAACCATATTGGTTGCACGCATTTTCTTTGCCGCTCCCGCATTGCATTACCCCTCCAGATAGTTCCTGGCAATCTATCTTTACTTGCAAGGAAGATGAATGTTTAATTTCAGTCACACTATGTAGGCAACAAGAAGCCGTGATTTTTTCACTATTTTATCCAGCCATTTCAGGACGACTCAGTTAATCTTTATGTCTGGAGATTTTTGTACATCATTCATCATCTCTTATTTCTATTACCAAGCTGGGCTGATTGATTTAAAATTTCAGATGAAGTGGTTTGAGCTCCTATTGTGCCTTTGTCCTTCCCTCACCCATTCTTGAGGAGGTTTTCCACTTGGAAGGGACTGAAGAACCATGGCATAGTCAGGTGCAGAAACCTGGAGGAACCCAGGACAGACATCCCCATGTGGTGAACACTCAGCAGAGAACTATGTAAATCTGCCAGCCTGGGTTGTGAATCTTCCTGTCAGGTCTGTTCAGCTGGGGCAGAGGACATGCTGACACAGCTAACCCTGCTCCTGGTTGCAGTGATGGCTCCCACAGAGCTGACTGTGGCATCTCTGCAGGCCACTGCTGGAGTTTACTCACTGTGGTTACCAGCTTGGCTGAGCCTGCACTCATTGTGCACACCACACAAACTGCTGGTTCGTAGAAGGATTGAATGAAACCTCTTGAAAAATGTAACTAAATGTTGAACAATAGTCACTGACTAGCAGCAGATGTGACAAAACCAGTCAAGTGTTCTTGAGGCCTTGCCTTGGCAGGCAGCAGCTTTGGGACTGGAATATGGCTAAACACACTCCTTTGGTTTTATTTTCTTGTCACAGGAATGTGCTACACACTCTAAAGAGGACAGGATAAATGCTGGTTACAAATGTGTTATAAATTCTAATCTGATATGAGAAACTAGATCTTGAAAATATGGTTCAAGTTGGTGTTTTTTGGCCACATTTTGGCTGTGCTTTGTTTACAATAATCTTTGTGGCTGGATGCTTGCATCATGGCACTGTACTTACTGTGCAGGATACTTGAGGTTATGGCTGGGGACTTTAGTTCATGTGGGCACATTTTATAAATTAGGAGACCAAAAGTATCATTTCAGGAGGTACCCTTAGGAACTCTGTTGAAGTACACTGCCTGCTGACACAAAGCTTTTCTGGAAACAGGAATTCTACAGATCCTGTGGAAGGGTTTCCTTCCAGTTGAGTCCTTTGGGCAGCAGAGGGCTGCAAGCAAGTTCAGGGGATAATTCCATTGGTGAAGACTGACATTAAAAGTGTCCTTGTGAGGGTGAGGGGTTCTCTGATATGATTCCTCTCATGTATACATCTGTGTACACGAGCCAAAGAGGAGGCAGTGATACAGTGGCCTTTTCTCATATGTTAAGTGCCAGGCACTTCAGATGCCTGTCAAATGCTCAGCAAAGGTTACTGACTTTACAGGAGAAGTACATTAAAAAAATTCACTGATATCCAGAATTGATTCGTAATTTCTAAAACAGTGTTAGTCAGACAAAAGAAAGTGTAATGTGAGAATGGCAGACTGCAAACTCTTAATCTTGCTGTTTGTTTTTAGTGACACAAGTGGCAGAGCTGTGTATCTAACACAAATAAAATGAGATTAATATCTAGAGGGCTTTGTGAATTGAAAAATACTTGGAAAGCCAGTAAGTATTATGTTAGCAGGACATTGTTGGCTAACAGTGTCTCAGTTCCCAGTTAGGAAAAGTGATTGGCAATATGGACATTCTTTTACCCCACTCACAAGTCTGAGGCATAAAGAAGACTTAGAGGACACAGGGAGAGCAGTAAGAGATTTTCTATGTCAGAAATAGCAGAAGACCAGACACAATCCTGGATCTCATGTAGACTTCAGCTATTGTAGACTATAGAATGTAGAATGATAAAAAGTTTACTGAAAATCAGAGTTGTTTTGATAGACTTATTTTCATTGATGATGTCATCTGACAGAGTGATGCAAGAAGTCGGGGTGCAAGAAGTTGAATCATGAAATACAACTAGCACTTTTTTTGATAGGAAATAAGAATCAGGAAAAGATAAATACTTAAGCTCACTATTTAAAATTTGGCACAAATACTCTATGCTTTTATGGTTTCCTGATTTATTGCTTGTATTTTAAACAAACTTCTGCATTTAAAACATGCAATTACCAGCTTTAAAATCCATACTGCTTTGTTTGTTTGTGGTTTTTTTTTTTAATAAGTAGGGCACATAAAGCCCTTTATATAAATAACAGACAAGAAGTCAGTTGTTCACCATATTCCCAAGCATCTCATTTCTGGGCATTATCTTAATGTGTTGATTGTAAGGAAACCTTTGCACTTTGACAAGGCAGGTATATCACTATTATTAATGCCTTTTCTGGAAACAAGAATAATTGTACTATACAGTTTCATGGTAAGCTGTTTTTCCTTTTCCTGCAAATGTCCAACTTTACCCTGTGGTGATACCAAGAGTATAATTAAAGGCTCCAAACACCAAGCAGATGTGGTAGCTTGGAGAGGTCACTGCCATGCCTGGCAACACTGCTTGTCATTCAGATCAAAATGGGGCACAGGCACATTTTCAGAGAGGTTCCTTTTCACACAATACAAAAAAAGCAGTGCTTGGCATGATTCTACTTAATATTAGAAAGGTGACGTGAGTATTTTTCTTGATACCAACATCAATGATCTTCTTCAGATTTTGTATTTGAATCAGTAATTCTTGTCTCCCGTTTTAGACACCATCAGGCTGAGCATTTTTTAGTCTATAAGTATGTGCACAACTTTTGGTATTTATCTAACGGGCAAGATTGGACAGTTACAGCTTGATGCTGCTATATTAATTTTCTGGAAATGTATTTATTAGTCTTATTAAAAATACAGAAAGGCCTATGTTGCTTTGGGCTCTACAGCACATTTTAACAATGCACTGGACATAGTGAAACCCCAAAATTAGTGGATATTAAGCTACGAAGTTAGTTTTCAAGGGGCAGATCAGGTATCTGGATACTATGTCATAATCTTTGGGAGCTGTGGGAAGCACCTCCAAAGCCCTGCAGGACAGAGGCAGACCTCAGGTATCTTCTGTAGGCCCTTGCTCAGTGCATTGCCTTATCTAGAGGGTTTCAGATTTGGAAGGCTGCAGACTTGGGTGCCTCTGAGACCTCACAGGAAACAGTCTTTGGCCCCTTCAGTGAGGGGAAGTATCAGAGGAGCTCTTCTGTGACTACAACTGTGGAAAGAGACCATTCTGCACAGGCTGCTTGCTCCTCACAGACTCTCAGAGGACAGAAATTCTTCCTAAAGCCCAGGCAGCAGCCAGATCATTGCAGACCCTGCAGTGCTGTTGTCCAATGCTCCCTATAAGCTGCTGTAATCACTGATGTTCAACAGAATCAGTTCCTTAAGGACTGTAAGATATAACACATCTAGAATTAATTTTTTTCCTTGTTTTTTATTTTGTTCTCTGATGTGAAAAAACCCCCAACACAACACCCCACACCACTGCCACTCTTCTCTTTGATTGGACTCAAGTTAGGCTCTTTCTCTCTGTGTATTTTTACTTCAGGTATTTCTTCCACATAGAGATTATAATCTTTTCTTCATTGCTAGGACTTTCCAGGCTGATCTACCCTTGAGAAACTTGAGCTGTCCTGAACAAATGCCAGAAAATGTTCTTTAATTTCATGGGTCACTTACACTTGTGTTCAGGCGTGACATGATCGAATATCCATCATTTCAGAAACTGACCTTGCCTATCAGAAAATATGCAAGTAAGAAAGTTTAATCCTTCTTGCAGCCAGAGACACAGACCAGAGGGCAGGGCTGGCTCAGGCAGTGGTCTGGTTGCTGCACATGTGCTGGCTGCAAAACTGCTCTCCTGGCATGTTGGTAGAGATTTGGTTTATACAAAGTCAGTGTTTTCCAAAAATGAGTTTAATTTCAGACTGATTCAACAAAGCCTGCCTAGAAAAACCTGTTTAATTTCTCTGGGAACTGTGGGGGTCCTGTATATCTAGAAATTGACTTATTCAGATACTTTGGAGTACAAGAATGTGACAGACTGCACGGAGATGCTGTAACAGCTGAGCAAGCCCTGGCTGGGGCTGATGGGAGGAAGCAGGGATCCATGGGGCCACAGAGATGGACTCAGGCTCAGAGCAGCCCAACCTACAGCTGCAGCACTCTGTCTCAGCAAGCAGCTCCTCTGCTGGGCATTTTGGAGGCAGCTCACACAGAGCCACCTCAGTGTCTCTATTGTGACCACCCAAATCCCTTACATCATCCCTGGTCCTTCAGCAGATCTGCTTTTCTCTGGTAGTTCCACCTCATCTGTTCCTGTCTCATGATGGGAATTCTCTGCTGCCTTCAGTCCCTTAAGCATTCCCGTGGGACTTCAAAAGAGGTGTGCTATTAGGCTTCAATCCGTGGTAATTTTCACCAGGTGTAATTACAGCCTGACTTATCTCCATTCCCCCTGAAATTTCACTTTGAAACTGTTGCTGCTGCTTATTAGAAAAGCCATTTCATTTCACTCGGGGTGATTGGACTTCAGGAATGAGTAAAGTAATTTCCAAATGCAGCTTGAAAATGCTTTCAACTGAGGGTTAGTTTGGCTTTTTTGTTTGTGTGGCTGTTTTTTTCAGGCAGAATGCAGTAAAATTATTAGTCAAAAAAAGAGATGGAAATTGAAGCTTTATGTGTACCCATCAGAGAGGAGTCTGACTGATGAAGAGAAAGGTAAAATAATTTATTCTTCTTTGAAACCTGACCTTTCCTCTGGCAAGGTAAATCCAATTACAGCAGCTGCACTGATTTCATTGCATTACCACTGGGAGCACTCTAAATCCATAAAAAAAATTAGCATAAACACAAAGCACACATGATAGGTATATGGAACACTGTTCCAAGTTCTTTCTGTGCAATATTAACATGTTATACATCAAAGCTGTGAGTGAAGGCTCACAAGTGCAGAATGAATCTTTTTGGCTACCTATGACTTGTGACAGTGAAGGAATAAATATTGCTGATATTGCTGGTTACTGCTAGGAGGGTGTTTCCTCACAGAAGGCTTAGTAAAAGAAAAAATTCTGCTCCCTGTCCACCACTGAGATGAATTCAGATTCTATTACACATGCTTTTGGAAACATATTTTCTCTATTTCTGTCCTTTGCAGTTGCAATAGTTTTGGATTTAACACTGCAATTGTAAAAATTTATTTTCTTCCTCAAAAACCGATTTTAAACCTCTTGATAGACAATATTGTACAATATGTGTGCACATGTCCAAGTACACTGGTTTGCAACAAATTGGTAGTAACAAAAAATGCATGTGTGTTACAAAATTTCAGATAAATGACCATGTCTGCATGCTATTTGCAAATCCAATGTTATGATTGTCTCTTAATAGAAATTATGTGAGAAGTGATTTTAGCTTTAAGCTGTTAAAAATGTATTTGTTGGTTCTTACGTGTACTTTCTGGGAAGGCTTGAATTTTAATTGCTTTTGTAGGGTAACTGTGTGCAATTGCAAATGCAATATGCAATTAAGGTATTGTCTGATTAATATTTCTGATAGTTCATTTAGGGAGCTTGATATTGATCCTAGTTACCTGGATATTGGCTGAGATCATCACAAATACTTGTTAATAAATACTAAAATAACTCATAATCAAGTGAATTAGCCATAATATTATAATTCCTCTAATGACATTTGTAATGGATTCTGTGGAAATATTAACCAACAAAACTGGACATTTAGTGAGGCTGTTCAGAAATGGTTAAATCACATATGACATCCAGCCTTTGAACTAATTACCAGAGGCAATAGAAAGTTGTTCCTTTCCAAACCTTTTGTTTGGAAAGCCCCTGAGTGTGGTCAATGGCAATTTTGAAGTTAATAGAGACATTTCCATGAGTGTACTGAAGGCACCCTCCTGTTGGCACTATTGAAAGTCTCCTGGAGGGAGTGGGATTGGGAGGGGCTGGCATCAGCTCATAAGAAATGCCTGTTATGTGTGGGGAGTGGAAATGCTGCTGTACCTGAACCTGCCCCATGCCCAGAGCATTGCCCAGGCAGAGCTGCCAGACTCCTGCCCGGCAGTAAAGAACTTTTTAGTTCAGTAAAATTCATACTGCAGAGCCTCAACTCACTCTCTGGCTTATTGAAGCAACTGAATTATTGTCTAGAAAATCTTTTTTATTACAAGTTTCACAGAATCACAGAATTACTGAGGCTGGAAAAGACCTCGGAGATCATCAAGTCCAGCCTATGACTTGACACCACCACACTGGACAGACCATGGCACTAAGTGCCACATCCAGCCTGTCCTTAAACACCACCCCCAGGGATGGTGACTCCACCACTTCCCTGAGCAGTCTATTCCAATCTCTGATCACCCTCACCATGATCTTAACGATCAGGACAGTTTTGACAGTAAAGCAGCGCTGGTGCTGAGAGAAAGCAGCCCACCCTACTTCAAAACACTGTACTTTAAGGGGATAAAATCCCTCTGCTTCAGTGTTTTATCCACTGCTCCAAAGTTTAGATTAGGAAAAATATCCATTGCCTGTTATGTCTGAAAAAAAAGCAGTTTATATTAAATTCTGTCTGAATTTCTGTGGCCTGGCTTAGTGGCTCAGTTGTGCCACTGAAGTACAGGCTCCAGCTGATGGAGTTTGCTGTGGGGAGGGGCAGTCAGGGGGAACGTGGCCTTTCAGTCACAGCCCTGCTGAGGATAAAGGTGTTGGATGCCTCAGCCTTGCTGAAGAGGAGCCCACCCTGACTGCCCAGCAGGACTTGCACTTGGCAAGACAGTGGGAACAGCTCCTGGTCCAAACCAAGTGACTACAAAATAAACTGCCCAGGCTAATACAGAGGAGACTTGACTCCATTTCATTTGTATAGCTTTTGTTTTTGAACTCTCTAATTAAAAAGCAAAGGGATTTAATATACCAACAGAAGGGCAGAGACACATTAACATTTCAGAAAGCAATTAAGGGAGCTATCAAAAGGAAGATATTTTAAGAGAAACATTTGGAGGTAATGTGTCATTGCAATAATGGCTCTGCTAAAGATTAGGAATTATTTCTCCTGGAGTAAAAGATAACTGGACCAACGCTCACACATTACCTAGTGCACAGAGAAAGTTGATAAGCTGATTGTCTGCCTGCTAACAGAATCAGCATTGTCTTATTCATAATTTTGCTGCTTGATTAACATACAGGGGGAAGAAAATGGAAACAATATCATAAAATCCTTAGTTTGCATTCAGGTGTAGCAACTTCCATGCCATAAAATCTGTGTGTATCAATCAACCAAGCCTTGTCAGTGCTCCTCAGGAACCAAATGCTTTGGGATTTTATTTCTGCTATAAATCTGCAGAGGTAACATCATTAAAGCTAGCTATTTGTGTAGTCATTTATTACTTGGAACCTGATAGATGGCTCAGCACAATCACGGCTTATTTGAAAACATTTGGTATCACTTATCATACTCTTTGGCTTCCTAAACAAAAGCAGCAAATGACTATAAAAAATTCCAGCTTTGCAATGGAGCAATTAGTGTTCCTGTCTCTAAGGAGCTTCCTAATGGAGCCAGTTCCACAGAAAACAAGAAGCTGTGGGGAAGGCTAGACAGGTATTTAGGAGGTGTTAGGTACTCTGGGGCAATAAGTCTTCTATCTGTGTCCATCCTATGGTAAAGCAAAGCGTGCTCTTCAGTGAGAATGGGAGATTTATTTAATATTTAGATTAAGGCAAGAGTATGCATATTCATAGTTGTCACACAGAGGTAATTAATACACTAAAAATCTGTAATCCAATTTAACTTCATGGTAGCTGAACATGACCACACTCAGCAGGCAAAGCCAAACACAATGGCGGCTCCTTTGCACAGACTCACCCTCTGGGCAGAACTCACCTTGCTCCTGAACAGGTAAATTCCAAAGACCTCCCCAGATCTGGGGAGCAGTATTAGCACTTGCTGGTCCTCCTTGTTCTCTTCATTGCTGGCAGGAGAAACAGCTCTGCAGCCCCTTCAGGGCCAGCTCTGGTCATGTTCTCCAGCCAGGCAGGCGCTCAGGTGAGGCTGAGGCAGAGCAAGGTGCTGCACAGCACACGTGATCTGTAGCTCTAGGAGTAATGTAGCATGAAGATGGCTGGGGAAGGTACAATACAGGAGAAAAGAGAATTACAATGACATCAGCTTTGGCCTTTTGACTTGGAGAAGTAGAGTGGTTTTGGAGAAAATTCCCTGATGGACTGCCAGCTGTGCACTGGTTCCTTTTGCAGAGTGGATTTGTTGTGATTGCAACTTCTCCAAGAGAAAACATCCCTAGTGTCTCCACTGAGTTACCAACCAGCCCCTGACAGAGGAATAGGGGTCCAGACACACAGCAGGGCTCACATGCATGCCTGGCAGGAATGTTTGGTCCAGCACACTAAATGCCACCTCAGTTTAAACTCTCTGACCGTGTCAATTGCAGTAGTGAGAAAAACCTGGGCACAGCATCTGTAAGAACAGAGGAGGGTTTGGACTAGATGATCTTTCAAGGCCCCTTCCAACCCCTAACTTTCCATGATTCTATGACTTTAATGACCAATAAGTTGAGGCTGCTCAGTGCTTGCCCAGGAGCTCTCCAAGGGGGGGCAGCTCTAAGAAAGCAGACAAAGCTGCCTGGACAGGAGCAGCCCATTGGCTTGCTGGCTTCTTGGCTTGAGCTGCTATTGCATTACTGCTCTCTGACAGCAGCTCCCAAGAATTACTGATGTCCAAGCACTAGGTAGTAACGTATAACAAATTAGCAAGTTATCTCATCAGAAGTCTCCCCCCTTGATTTTGCTCATGAAACCTGTCATCAAGTATCTTGTCATTTATTGTTAGTCTGAACCAGAAACTTTTTTTTAAAAAAGCCAGTGATTTACACATCTGAATTCACTACACAACTTACAAAACTTAATCACACAACTTAAAATGTGCAGAAATTAGATAATCTTTTATGGATTCTGGTTGCAATTCTTAGGGTAAGAATTAAAAAGCAAACTCCCATTTCAGGGAAAATGACATTCCTATTTAATATGTATTTCCTGAGGAAGTCTGTGCAACATAAAACCATACATGCTCAATTATAACTACGTAGAGCCCAGGGCCAGAACCTCCAGAGAAGATACTTGGTCTGCTGGGAAAAAGAAAAGGTTGCCTGCAGAGGATGTTTCATTTGCCAGCCCACACTTCCTCTGGTGTTTCCCAGAGATTCAGTGTATCATAAACCTGCATTTAGAGGGTAAAAGGGAAACTCACAAAAAGAAGTAGCTCTTGCTTTAGGTCCAAAATTCTCTTTCCAAGACTTTGCCTTGGATCTGCCCTCAGTTCCCATCCTGTGGTTAGTTTAATATGAGACTTGGTTTAAACAAAAGGACTTATGGCTGGAGACCAGGCCTCACCAGCACTTGAGTAGAAACTGATGATTTAGAGCAAATTAGGTTGTGGCAGGACAAGCTAGAAACTTTTATAAGTAAAGACAGGCTTGCATACAAATACTTGGACTGCTGTTGTGGGACAGTCTGACAAATGTGTGAGAAAAAGAGCTAAGCAAGCTTTCACAAAGATCCTGAAATATAGAGGAAAAAAATACATACCTGCATATATATTTATATATATTTATATGGTGGATTTTCACAGATTGATGGCCTTTCTTCACAACAGGGAGTGCCTTGATTTCATGAGTTCTGAAAAGAGTTTCTGGGAGAGCATCCAGGCTGCTAGGGAGTCTGGAGCCAGGGGTCTGTGTGATGCCAGAGACCTTCAGTGTGTTGAATGTTGTTCCTTTTACAGTCAGTACCTGCCTAGCTGAAAGGTTATATACATTGTCCCAGCTCTCTCAGCTTTTCCTCATAGGACATATGCTTCCAGTACCTCCATCATCTTTGTTGTCCCTCACTGCATTCTTCCCAGGCATTACAGGGTTCTCTGCCACTGCTTTGCAATCATTCTCCTGATATTTAAAGCTTCTCCCAGGAGCTCATTTGACTCTTCTGCTGCTCGTCATATGAAGCATCCCTTTGCTCTGTTGGGATACCTGCTTCCTCAGGTTCTCAGCTCTGTTGGTTTGTACCATTTTTTCGTTCTTCTTCCTGAATCCACCCCCTTTTAGTTTAAAATCATTGTACTATTACTACAGGCCCTATTAAAAAAGGTTTTCACCTTTCTTAAAACCCCCTTGAAGTACTGAAAGGCTGCTATGTCTTCGCAGAGTCTTCTCTTCTCCAGTCTATTCATTTCTTCCACACATCCAGTCACTCTTTTACAGTGCTTAGGCCTTCCCAATAACAGGATAAATCTGTCAGTGTGAAGTCCACAGGACTGTACAGAGAGAACAAATAGTACAGTTTCTTTGGCCCCCATTCTGGCACATCCTTTTTCTGAGTTTTTGGGGACAAACACATCCATCACTTTGCAAAAGAAGTTCCTGAGCTGCTCTCAGGAGCTCTTTCACTCAGCAACAAAATGTACCCATCTGTCTCCTCTGCTGGGCACCCCAGGGTTTGGGCATAGGCTTGTTATCCCAGAGCAATAACTGCAGTAAACTGCCATGGCTTTATTGATGTAGCAAAAAAGCTCTAAGAGCAAAAATGGGTATAATTGTTAAATTATGTAGTTTACTGGCAGGCATCTGCAGTGGAGGATATGGAGTGGTTTTCTCTCCCATTTCATGCAAGGCATCAGATTTTGGTTGTGAATCATGCATTATAAAGCAAAATTATTTCTAGTTTACCAAGAGTCAGTAAACTTTGCTCTCAAGTCCAGCAGGAGGTCGAATAACAACTTCTTTCAGGGTAAGCTGGCTCTGACAAATTCATTCTGTGAACAAAGAGCAAGGCAGTAAAGTATCAAGTCAGAAGCATCAATAACTGCTGAGCACAGCAGGATTGGTGGGCCAGCATTTCCTTGCATCTGACCTGCAGAGCCCTGAGATCCTCATTGCTGAGGCAGAGTAATTCATAAATTTTTCAGTGTTATAAAATAGCTAAGAAATGCTTAGGAACTGTTCAGAGAATAGAAAAAGCTGAAAAATTGTTGCTTGCAAGTAATGTACACAGAATATTTTCCCATTAGCTACAGTCTTTTTACAGATGGAGCGGAATGTTCCACATTAAAAGCCAGAATATATTGGAAGGTGTCTGGAAAATAATTGCCCTGTTTATAAATCCCAGTGTGCTCCATGGCTTGTATTTAAGCAGAATTATTTTAATGAGAAAATCCATTGTTTATTTAAAGCAAAGTATTCTTTGATCAATATTCCACAATGTTTCTGTAGAATAAGTTAAAAAAGAAATGTTTTCTGCTAGAATTAAGAGAGTTTTCCTGCAGCACCCAAATCCATCCTCACTTGTTTCCACTGGCAGGGAGGGCAGTGCCTTACTGATGTTCTCAGCTTTAGATTAGTTTAGACAGAGCTTAAATAGCTTTGGGACAATTTGTTCCACTTTCTTGTGTTTCTGTGTCTGCATCCATAAGCTGGGGCCAATGATGATGAGCCCTTCTTGAGCTTCTTGAACCCTCTGACTGAAAGGTTAAAGCTGGATTTTCACTATTCCTATTAATACCTTTCTCTGGCTGTGATATTAAGGGAGGAATTTTCACTCAGCTTTAGGACCCTGGGATCATGCTCTCAGACTTTTCATCAGTGCTTCTTTCAATGAAAGCCTGAAAAGGCAGTGACAAGCTTAAAGCTAGTGATGAAATTCCCTCCGTGCAGCCTCTCTGACAGACACAGAG
Source organism: Heliangelus exortis (assembly GCF_036169615.1). Lineage (NCBI taxonomy): Eukaryota > Metazoa > Chordata > Aves > Apodiformes > Trochilidae > Heliangelus > Heliangelus exortis. The sequence goes on from NC_092422.1 coordinate 177,839,896, forward strand.
CCTGTGAGCACTGCCCCTGCTGTACTGCTGACTGGCAGATAACCTGGTAGCTGGTAACCAGGACAAGTGAGGGGAACTTCCAACTCTGCTTTGCTTGCCTTGAGGTCCAACGATGGCTTTGGGAGCCAAAGGATGTGCAGAATGGCTCTCAGCTGTGTTAACTGCACCCCCAGCACAGGAAATACATTCTGTCCTGGTTTTTGGTGGCCAGGAGTCACAGGAAGCACTGTGCAGAAAAGGGCTCCCAAGATAAAATATCAAAATATATCAAAATATAAACTACCCAGCATGCCTGACTGCAGGGAACAGAGCACCCTCACCTGCACACCAAGCACCAGAAAGCACCAGTGGAGTCAGAAAGGTACAGAAAGGTTGTTGGGTTGGGCCTACTGCATGCTAATTGGAGATGAAAGGAAAGGAAATGACTAAGAATAGCTTATTTATGAAGCAAAGTAGAGATGATGTACATTTCTATGCAAAAGATATCTTTAAATGTGCATACAGAATTTGTAGGTATACAATTGTTATACATAAATCTCTGTGTGTGTATATGTATGTGTACATTTACTCAGTAGAGCTAAATGTTAATAACATCAATTAAAAAAGGATTACTGCACTACTGCACAAAAAATTCCAACAGCACTTCTCTAGCTGGCTGTGAGACAGAAATGGCTGATCTCCTGCTGGGTTTGGGCAGCCTGAATATAGCTCAAAAGATGCTTATGACACACTTGTCTCTCCTATTTGGTTGTCAAATGTACTCTGAATAAGAGTATCATGAAGAAAGGAGTTTCTGTGCTCTCAGAATGTGGTCTTTTTTCCAGTGAAGTAAATGGGAAACCAGCCGTGGAGAATGTGAGTCATCTCATCTGTCAAACTGAAATCCTTAGGCAGGGACCAGGCAAAAGGAGATGCTAATGCTGTGCAGGCAGAATAGAAATGTAAACATGAGTCTGTGTCTCTGGTCATTCAGTTTAGGAGGTGGGTAGGACACTTCACATTTTCATGGAAATGACAGTGTCCACAGAGTGTTCTCAAATGAATAGGTAAGATGTAACAGTGGGAAACCCTTCCTAGGACACACACACACCCCCTCAACCCTGCATTTTCTGCATAATGAAAATGGCTCTTGTTACTGAATTTTGCTATTTTCAGTGTACTACACAAAGTTCAGCTCCTTAGTTTTAAGACAGTCTGCTTTGCCTGACACTGGTGTATACATATCCTGGCTTATTACTTTAGCTATAGACCTGTACAGCTGGCAGCTTTCTCAATGTGTGATACCAAATGGGGAGCTTTCAGGCAACCCCAAGGCAACCCCACACATTTGGTGTATTATCAGCTCACCTGCTGAAACCAGGAAGAAATTCACCACTCCGCCTTTCAGCAACTGAAAGTGTAGTGATATAAGGGAGTTACATCTCTTTAACCTCAGGGTCCTATTCTTTCACTCTGTTTTTCATAATAAGTTTCTTATTTTCTTAAGAAAATTTTCCATTTTTTTTTTCTAAGTTTTCTTGGTATTTAACAGGAACTGAACTATAACGGTTTTAATTTGCCTGAAAAATTAATTCAAACCACAGTATTCATCTAAGTGAACAGGATGTAGTAGGACATTTACCTCACCTCCAAAGTCTTTATGTGCCATTGCTTTCAGGTGACTAAATGGGTAGCAGTTCCCATCAGGCTGGGCAGAGACCTTGCAGTCCTATCAGGGGTGATGCTCCACTCCTAGGATGCCTCACTGCAGAAAACTTCCTCCTGTGCCTGGGGCAGAATGAGGCCCTGGCTATGCAGGTTGCAGATTTGTCATTTAAAAAGTCGGATTGGTTTGCCAGTCACACAGGCAGTGATGCTGAACACCCTGCAGCTTGTTTTGAGGGGCTTAGAAAAGAGGTGACCAATCTATGGCCCTGGAGCCACAGGCACTGTATAAACTGCTCAGATCATCCCACAGCCACACCACACAGACACCTTTGCTGCAGGCTGCAGGGAACATCCATGTCCCCAGGGCTGGGAGGAGAAACAGCAAGAGGAGCCACTGCAGCCATCACCTCCTGGCTGTCCTGGACTGGGGTCCCTCCCCAGCTCCATGCCACCATGCTGAGACCTCGAGGTGTCACAAGCCTGGTCACTGAGCCGTCCCCAGCACCCCCTCCCCTGTCTGAGATATCTGTCCTGTTGCTTGCTGCCTTTTTGGTGAGATGTAACTGAAAAGTTCAGATGTAACTGAAGTGATGCAGGGGGGAATGGTGGCTTTATATGTCCCACAAACTGCTTATAATAAAATCCCACTTGTATATAACTAAGCTAGGAAATAGTACACATTAAACTATTCATAATAATAAGTATTTATTTTCAGTGCTATTTTCATTAAATATTGGTATCGTATATCCATGTCTGAGGTAATAAATTAAAAATAAATTCAAGATTTCAGTCCCATACTTGTGCTGCATATTTTTCTACCATTATACATAATTTTGAAGCAAACACACATAGTCCATAATTCTGAATGCAGCTAGGAATATTATTTTAACACAGCCACTTTTTGTTTCACTATAATTTTGCCAAGAATGGTTATTGCATGATACACTTTTAATAGATGTTTTAGTTATACTAGAGTTTTCTATTCAATCACACATACCGTAGTTATAGGAAGATGGGCATGAAGATGTGCTTTGAGCCAAGGAAGGCAAATATTGAATCAGAGTGGCAGCTCATACTGCAGGATTATTGTCTGCCTGCACTAGAGCCCAGATCCAGCAAAGCCATTTCAGTGTGTGCTTAGCTTTAGACATATGAGTTGTTTCAGTGCCACCCATGGCCTGAAGTGTTTGCTGAATCAGGGACTAGCCAAGTCTGCAGACCTAAATTCATTTTAACTGTGTGTTATTTGAAAATGATTTTGCTGGTTTCATATTTTGTAAGATATTTTTGTAATGACCTTTGTAAGATTTTTCGCATCAGTGAAGCACCCATGGAAGTTTCTAACCTGGTTCATATATGCACCATGAAAAAATAAGCAGCTATAATGACTCTCTTCTACACATTTTGTTAAAAGCAACACTGGTTTTGAAAAGTTATTAAAGTAATTTTTCCCATGGTAAAATAGATTTAAAAAAATAAACTCTTCATTTCATCTTCTTCCATCAAACATATAAGCATATTGAAGGGCAGGGCATACCTCAGGTATTTTCATTTATAAATGCAAGAGACCGAGTTATCAATCCTTTTGCACTTAAATGCTGGTGGTAGTAAGGCCCTTTCAGCTAAGTCTCCATCAAGCCCAACATCAGTGAGCTAAAGAAACAAACAAACAAAAATTTTAGCTTGCATATAACTTTTTTATAATCCTGAATTGAAAAAAAATTCCTCTCTGCTTAGAAAAAACCTCTTATTTAACTGCTGCCATTAAAAAAGTATACCTCACATCTATGTTATTTTAACTTTAATCAGTGATTCTGAATGTAAAGGATTTAAGCACTCACTAAAATTACTGTGGCACGTCATCAGCCTGTTAGTGTTCATAAGTTGTGCTAATCCACATTTAAATAAGGAAGCTATAGTTTAGAACTAGAGATAATGGTTGTCTTGGTGTTAAAGGTCTAATTCCACCAGATTTTCTTTATTCTCCTTTGTAAATGTCTGACAGTGCTCATGATGTGATCCTGAAAAAAAATTTGGTGTTATTCCCAGAAACTATAGTCAGTGTGAAAACTCTGCATGCTCATGCAGTGAATTGCATCCTCAGGGGGACCATGGCCTGCACTGCAGCGGGCACGGGCTGGGCCACGAGGGAGCAGCTCTGCAGCCCGTGGCCTTCAGTACTCCACTGAGCTCACCATTGCCATTGGTTCATCAAAGGTGGCCAACCTCATCTGCTTTGGGGTAGGGATGGAGAGCATTTCTCCAGCGTCAGCTGGTGAGTGGATACCATTGTCCATCATGTTTGAAACCTCTTCCTCGTGGTCCTCATAGAGGGTGTTGATGTGCAGCAACGGGTGGGCTGGGTTGCAGGTCAGTGCAGGTGTTGGCTCTGGCTTGACTTGGTTCAAAGTCACACTCGTTGCAGCAGTGGTTGTGGCTATATGGTTGTGGTTACAGGTGACAAAAGCCCCGGCAGCAGGAGCGCTTCTGCATGTCTCAGATGAGTACAGGATCTCTTTTGCAGGATGAGGGGTGTCTGGAAGAAAAAATAAGAGGCAGTTAAAAGTCAGGTCAACTTTCACCCTTCCACTCCAACACTGAGCACTGTCCCAAACCAGTGTAAGCCACTGGCAGTATTGCCACTGATTTCAGTGGGAGCAGGAGGGGACCCCAAAAATGAATTTTCTTGGGACCCTTTGAGAAATCCAGCAGGAGTGTTTCAAAACAATAGGGTTGTAAGCTCAGGGAAACGGGACAATTAACAAATGGGTTTTTTAAATCTTGCTCTTTTATGCATGCTCATGCTTCCTTACGTGAATGGTGCTTTCATAAAATTAAAAAAAAACAACTAAAAAGTAACTTCTATTCCTCTCTACAGTCTGGCAGGTGTTTTGTAAATATTATGATTTAGAAATGTTAGGATTTAATATTTTACAAACATCATGACTGTTGAAATCCACAGGATGGAATACAAAAAACACTGATATTTTCAATGGGAAAAAATAGTGGTTACACATCGTAAGCCACTTGTCTTTAGAAAGAACTCAGCAATTCGACATAAACTGATGTCTCTTTCCAGAAATTGTAAGTCTGCCTTACCTGACGGACTGCAATACAGGTCTTACAATGGGAATGGGGAGTAACAGAGCCCCAAAACTACAGTAATTAATTTTTGCCCTTAAAATATTCAAGCACTAATTTAGATGAAAGTAATTGAGACCAGAAAACCCCCGTAGTTTTGAGGAGTTGAAATCAGAGCAGGTGACTGGATAAGGAATGCTGTAAAATAGCTCACATGCACACTGGGGAGTTGGAAGGCTCTAAGGAGCATAAGGATTTGGAAGTGACAGAAACTTTTATACCTCAAATCACTTCTTTGCTGGGCAGTGGGGTGACGTAGCTGTCAGTCTGTCGAAGCCCAGAGGGAGGTCTTAGCTTGTAATGAGATGAGAGCCATTGCTTTAAGTACGTACAAATCTTTCTGTAACTTCAACTGCACAGTGCTTCTTTCTTTATGTCAGTAGCTTACAAAAATAAACAAGAAGATACTTTTCTGTCTATCAGTCTGTCTACTGATCTACCACTTAATGCTCACATAGCTTTACCCATCACTCTAGCACCTAACAATCATTGATATACCTGAAACACTCCTTTCAGGTCAGAAAGGAACAGGATTTCCAAAGCACACTGGGAGCTGAGGCACAGAAAGTGCATCTCCTGTGAGGCCACGTGGGAAGAGAATGGCAGGATTCCTGAAACCCTGACCAGCACCTACACTTTGGATCACCCATCCTCTGGTCCACATTAGACAAAGGAAAATTTAAAATTATCAATCAGTGACCAGAGTTGTAATTTTCTAGGTGACAAACACATGCCAACCCCTAGGAATTGGTAGTTTAAGAGAATTTTTTCTACAGGGAGCTTTAACTGCCATTGATACAGCTTCTCACACACTCTGTCTGTAACCAGTCAGAGTATTGGTCATCTACCATGGCAGTTTCCATATGACTTAAAAGTAAGGCAGGCTTGAAAAGTGCCAGGTGCTGGTAGAGCATGAAGGGTATCACAGAGGCCAAACACTCCTAATTTTCTTGGCAAAGCACGACCACATTTGTAATTGTGAAAATGTTCCTACATTTGAAAAATTACCTACACCAACAGCCTGCAGGCTGTTTCATAGTGTTCTACCTGTACTAATGGTTATCTTCCATACAATGGACAAAAAGAGAGAACCCCTATTTCTGAGGTCCACAAGGCCTAAAATTATTAGCTGTCCCAACATTTAGCAAGGTAGATCAAACAATTCAGATAAGCTTTGAGCTTCTGAAGATTGCTATGCAAACCATGGTCTGTGGGGGTGGCAGGGGCATTCTGGCATACTGTACCTTTGAGAGAGGAGGTAACGTGTACTACGACATTCTCTTCCTGGTTTAAAAATCCACCCTCTTGGCTTTTTGATGTAGGCATCGAGGGGATGGCTTGAATCTCTGGCTTGGGTTTTTTGCTACTGAGTATATATGGATGAACATCCAAGGAAAAATGTCGTGTGTGTTTTTTTTCACTGCTTGTGCTTGGGATGGCATTTGGCTCAGATTTATGAGCGGATGATTGCTGTGAGGATTTTGCAGCAGACTCCAACAAAGGAGCTATAAGACTGTCTGTTGCTGTCTTTCTCCGCACAGGCTTCGGTTTTTCAGGTTTATGGTTTTCAACCTTCATAATGGCTAACTGTTCCTTAAATGGCTGAGGAAGGGGATTGGTAGTTGGGATCCATTTCATCTTCTTCCTTGGTCTCTTAATGATGAGCTGCTCATTAGCATCAATGTCTGCTGGATCGACGCTTGGGTCTATCGTTTGGATCCCTGAATCACGCATGGTTGGAGTGGCATCATGATTGGACTGGGCCAATGCTGCCAGCAGCTGGCGTACCACATTGTCATACATCAGATCACTTTCATTTGTAATAAAATCCAGACGATTCAATGATTTTATGTGATCTCGATTTTCATTACAGAACATGGCCAAAATATTGATATCACAAAACTGGGACTTCTGCCACTGTTTCTTGGTCTTTATTCCAACTTTGTTCAGTTTGTCAAATATGAAGTTGGACTTGCGGAATATGAAGAGGTGAATTAAGTTGATGAGGATTATCAAGTTCATGAGGCAGAGGAGGAAGATATCTACACCAGCAATAATCCTCTGGAGCTGGACAGATGGCAGTTTACAGTTCACTCTGATGTGCAACTTGGAGCTGCTCGTTTTGTCTGGAGGCTCTCCTAGTGCACACGTAAATTCATTTTGCTTCTGCGTAGCGTAGTAGGTGGATAAATATGTAATTGGTATGATGCTTAAAAAGATAATAAGCAGATGTCTCGCAAGGTAAAGCTTAGCTAAAAAGTTACTTCGTCCTCTTCTTTCCAGGTATTTCTCAAACAAGTTCTGTTCAGGACTTTTTTCCTTCTCTGCATTCTCAATGATCTCTCTCTTCTCTCTCTCCGTGATCCCTGGGCCTTTGGACTGAATCTGTTTCTCTATTTTTGGTGCCCGCCCTTCAGCTGCACGGTGGTAGCAGTTATCGATCTCCTGAAGCAAAAAATTAAGCTCTGAAGTCAGTCTGGTAGAGGCCAGAAATTCCCAGCCCAGAGCTGGAATGTACATTATCCCAGCAAAAGCCAGCAGTGCATAAGGTAGGAACTTATGCTCAAACAAGGAGGGCCAGTGGCTGGCATCAACTCCTGGCAAGGCATCTTTTAATTCTGTCCAACAATATCCTCTGGCATACAAGGCTTGATCGCGGGTGAAGTTGTGTGGTGTGTAACAGTATATTGGCTCCTCTGTATAACAGAGAGAAAAGTCACTGCTGTGCATTTAACCTACAATAGGAGCTCTGGAAAATAAACATTTCAAATTATATCGATTTTATTTTACTGTGTCTTTCCATGACTGTTAAGCCCTCCATGTCTATTAGACAGCTCCGCCTGAACGCATCTTCACAAGCCCCCAGGCAAAACTATTTACCTGGACATTTTAGAATGAACCTGACCTGGAAATATCAGCAAGAAATACACATTTTGTTTTCACTACCTCTCAGAGAACAATATCCTAAGCAACTGTGACCTGAACTCTGTAAAGCTAAAAGACTTGATATCCACTCTCCAGTAGCTGAGGATGTTCTGTGCAAATGCTGAAAGGCTCATTTAGGTGAAATTTAAGGTTCATTCCAGCTAAATCCTCTTCTAAATAGAAAAAAAAAATGTAGCTGAAGGCAATGTTTTTAATCTTTATTAATAAAGTCTACTCATTGCATATGGTAGAAAAAAAAATAAAGATATACAAGCATTTAGTCAACGGTATACCTACCAGCTAAAACTCTTGAACTGAAGTATAAATGAAAAAGACAGAATCTACATGTTAACTGCATTTATTACTATGAAAATTTACTTCTACATTTGAAACTGCAACACTTCTTTATACAGTGTGCAATTGAAAGGTGGAACTCATTGTCATACAGTACTATGGAAGAACAAATACTTTGGATTGAAAAAGTAATAAAAGTAATGGAAGAAAAAGTAGAGCAAGAAGTATTAAATACACAGATAGTGATAGAGTTTTTCTCTCAGACCTTTTTTAAGCCACTTGGCTGCTGAAGTGTGGAAGCGTTTATCAAAGGAAGTAACACCATCTGCTTCTCTATTTTAACACCCCTTCTAAGCATTTGCTTTTTTGCCATCACCAGAGACAGGATGTTGGGCTCAAAAGACTTATGTCTTGATCCAGTATATTAGTTATGTTTTTATACAATTACATTTTTCTAGCAATACATGAAAGTAAGATAGATCAGGAAAACTTGTGACAGCTAGAATAGCATTAATTGCTCAAAGAACAATGACCATTATCAAAACACCCTCAATGAGGAAAAACATATTTTCATATTTTGGCAGGTAGAACAAAGGGAATGTATTTTACAGTGTTCTGAAATAAATTTAAAAACCTTCCTGAAATGAGACCTATAGGAAGAATATCCTCTTGAACTGAGAATCGCTCAAGAACACCAAGCTTGCTCCAGTTCTAAATGCAGTTTATAATTCAGACTGAGAACAGCTCACTGGACGAGAGCAGCAGTACTGTTCTCTTTATAACAGAAATCACAAAGAGAAATACTAAAATACTATTTTGTTTGACAACAATAAAGAAAATATTAGAAAGAAGTAGGAAAAAAACCCTAAACCCGAATCTTTTTGGCTTAACAGAGGATTCCTTACTTGAACAGCTACTTCTCATGCAAGAAAATCAAGAGCATTTACACTAGTTCTTTGGCAAAATGCTGGGGTGTAAACCTCTCCTGTGACCTACTCAGATCTACATCTTGAGGACTGCACAAAAATTGTTATAACAAATGATTCAGTGAGGATTCTTTTCTAAAACACAACCAGTTTAAACAGAGTTGCTAGAACAAATGATGCTACCCAAGATAGCAGGTAAGGTGAGTAAGCCCTACAAATTCTCTAATTTTTGAAGATTATTTGAAAATAATCTAACTTCAAACTCAGAGGAGAGTTTAAAGCACTCTAATGTTACACTGCTTCCCACTGTCATGTGTTACATGAAAAATGCTCACTGGCTCACTTGGTTTGGATGATTACATGCCTTCCCAACCTTAACCATGAAGGAATGCAAACAAAAAATTATAACTCTTACTATCAAAGATTTACTGTATGATTTCTTGAGACAAGGTAGATTTCTGTATGAGAAAATGTTCCTATGGGCTAAAAAAAAAAATTAAAAAAGGCAAAGAAGCATGGTGTGTTTCTCCTAAGTAGAAACTTTTTGAATTGGGTGTCCCTAAGCTCAGTAGAACCTGCCAGTACGAAACCCAGTTTCCTGTAACATAGAGGCATTTCATGTCTCCCAGCTATCAGCACCATGATACTCAGGAAGACAGCAACAAATGGTTCTCTTCAAGTTTTTTCACTGAGCCAAGATGACTTCTGCCATCTCACACTGACTTGAGTATGAAGATGCATACTAGGAAGCTAAGCTTCCCTTTCTGGATACTGTTAGATGATCACAGGAGCAGTACATGAGAGGTTTGCAGCAGCTCTAAATACATTTTATCCTGCTCACTGTCCAGAAGTCCAGAACACTAGGTACAAGAGACATCTCACTATTTTTTTGACAAGCAAGTAAGATGAAATAATCAATGCAGAATTACTTAGTCAGCTGTGTAATACAATTGATCAGGTTATGCCATTTAAAAATTAAAATCCCTTGACAACTTAAGTTTTTTCACATACTCCCCTCTGTGGCACCTCATCCTATGAGTTTAAGTGCAACTTAAGTGGAGAAAAATGACAGGCAGGTAGTGTGTACGCAAAGGGCACACTTTAGGGGAATGAAAGTAGTATCTTTTTCTGCTTCTGAGGAATGGCCATTTCCAAAAAAGAATGCAATGCCCAGTTGCATTAGGAACATGCCAAGTAAAATAATGACCATGCAAGGCTATGATTGCAATGCAAGTGGCTAGAGTCAGTCCTCAGTACTGCATCTCAAAGAGATAGCACAGTTCACCAAGGAGGCTGTGTGTGTATTTGCCTATTATTAAAAAAAAAACAAAAACCAAAACACAACCTTTCAAAACAAATATAAGCTGGTATATGGAACACAGGAACGACACTGTCAAGAATACAAGGTGAAGCTGGTAGATGCTGTATCACCCTCCACAAGTTTTTACAAGTCTTCCTGGAAAAGTGAGTGAATTGCTTCTAACACAAACTTTTTGTCCCTTCAAAATAAAGATAACAAAGCCAATCTCTTCTTATTTAAAACAGAAAAAAAATAGACCTACTCCTAAAAAGACTGAAGTGACTTTATGCATTGGGCAGTTCCTTTGAAGCCAATGGGATTACTCACAGTGCATAAAATTTGGAATCTTTGAAGAACTGATGCTGGATGGGGATAAATTTCAAGCTTCTAAAGTATTACTATAAGCAGCGGTTATTTAATTAAATATGGACAATACATGTACAATGCTTTTGGAAGACATTAAAAAGTAAGAAAGAAAAACAGTAATTATAAACAGTACAATTATTTGCCCTATATAAGAGGGCAAATAAATTTTCACACCCACTGTATATTTACCTGAAGCAAAATATAAAACATAACAATAAATTGTGCACATCTCCTGTGACCTCCAATTTTTAGAATTTACTCTGAATTTACTCATTAATCTTCCAACTTGATCGTATGATTTTGGCATTCTAGTGTGACAATTCAGAAATGCAGAAGGAATAGCACAATTTTCTAACAATAGACAGAAAAAAAGAAACCTAGTTTTCAGAAAACGCAATTCAAAAAAGAAAAAAGATGAAAATTCCTGTGCTTGCTACACCAAAAAAAGGCAAGTAAGACTTCTATGCAAAAAATTACTCAGGGATCTACAAGTAAGCATTCAGCCTGTCCACCATGGCCCCACATGACCCTTTCTGCCCTCTTGAAGAGAGCTGCTAAATCATCCTCATGCTGGTGCCCCATCTGCCTATGAAGAAAAGGCAGCATTCCAGTCAGGTTCCCTAAAGCACTCCTTGTACAGTCCTCTCCACTCGACTCTAAGAAGAAAATTTGTTTAGGTAGAATCTCTGAATCTTCCTACCAGATGCCAGAACACAAGTTTCTATCAGTCAAGATAAATGAGAAATGTCCTGAATTCAAAAATAATGGCAGTGTTTGTTAAGGGTAGTCCTTGTGCACTGCTGTCCTTATGTTGTGTCACATAGTGTGAGCCATCAGACACACATGCCTCATCATCTTGGATACAAAAATGATTGCACAAGAAAGCAGGTAGTAAACTGTTTATTTTTAAAAACAGAAATAATTTATTTAGTAGTTTTTCAGCAATTTTCAAATGGAAAAGAAGAAAAGTCCTGGATCCTCTTGTCTCTGGGAAAAAAAAGAGAAAAGATATTCATGTTACTGAGGTTGAAAATGTAGTTTAAGGAAATATAACATTATTTAAACAGCATACAGTTTTTCCATCTCAGTCCCGCAGTCCACAAGGAATATATAATTCTATATTTTGAATGTAATTCTAACAAATGCTGACTAATATCCAAATTAATTCACAGCCAAAACTTCCTTTAATTTAACTGGTTTGTTTCAACTTCTTTATTTAAGTGGTATTTAAAGGTTAGAAATTATTACAGCATGAAGATGAATTCCTGAAATTACTTTTGTGTATCAACTGCAGTCATACAGTCCTATTTAGCTCATTGAGTTTACTTATGTGAATAAAAAAAGAAAACATTCATCAAACTAAGCCTTAACAAGTTAATTATTAACAATTATTACTTTTATGAAAACAAAAAGACAATACCTTTACCTTTCTTAGGGAATATTCTTTCCAAATCTGAATATAGGTTCCATGCCCATGAAGTCTTCCTAAGGTACAAATTTCTCCATGATCAACAAGGTAAGGTATAGCCTTTTTTGCCCACTCTCTGAAACCACTTGTCCTGTTTAAGAAAAAAATCTTGAAGAGGAAGTCCCTGAAGAAAAGAGACAGGAAACCACTGCTGCTAGCACATTTTTCTGGCTCATACTCTATAAGGATCAGTTGTAATGGGCAAGATGTAGATAAGCAGGTTCAAAGACTGATAAGTAATGAGGACCCCACAGGGGTAAGTACAATGTAAGGACAGCAAAAGGTGTCCCTAAATTTAGCTTGGGTCTATTTTCCTTGCAAGTCTAGAGTTTGTATTTCATATATTTTGGATCTACAGAATCAATAAATAAGTAATGCACTTTCCTAATGTATATAAAAATTTACAGAACACTATTCCCTGTATGTAATAAACAGTGGAACTTCTGAGAATAGGTAATGTACTCAAGTTCACTTACCAGCAGCCTGAGGCTCAAAGACTTGAAATGCCTGCCCAGCTTATTCAGGAGAGAATCACAGAATGTTAGGGGTTAGAAGGGACCTCTGGAGATCATCTAGTCCAAGCCCCAAAAGAAAAGCACCTATTCCTACCTGGATGATGTGATGTGTTAGAGACGTTTATACCAGAAATGACAACTGTTACAGAGATGTTACACAGAAACATTCAAAAGAAATCTTAAGCTGCTCCTACAGAGGAAGTTTCAATGAGCTACCATGTGATGGCATTCAGTATGGTGGTAACACTATTGGAATGAGAGCTCAGTTACAGTGACTGTACTGTTAAATGCCACTAGGAGCAAATGCTCTTGCAGAGTAGATGCCAGCAGGATTGTGCCAGTCTTTTTTCAGTGGTGCCCAGTGACAGAACAAGAGGTAACAGGCACAAACTTGAATATAGGAAGTTCTATCCAAACATGAGGAGGAACTGGAACAGGCTGACCAGAGAGGTGGTGGAGTCTCTGTCTCTGGAGACATTCAAACCCCACCTGGGTAACATCCTGTGCAACCTGCTGTAGGTGAACCTGCTCTGGCAGGGGGTTGGACTAGATGATATCCAGAGGTCCCTTCCAACCCCTAACATCCTCTGGTTCTATTCTGTGCTCAAGAGAGCTCTGTGAGAAAACAGAAAACACAAAACACCTGGAAGGAAATGGCAATGCTTGTACTTGCACCTACAGGTGTGTTTCTGTATTGTAATGTTAGTTTTATGTTAAGATTTGAGGGAAAGTTAGATCTGAAACTAAAAGAATGTATCCAGCAAAATATAAAAAATTAAATTCAGCCATACAGATAATTCTACACAAAATAGCTGAATAATATTTATTTCCAAACTTAGGCCTTACAGGATGAGGTGAGTGGAATTTTGGTGATGCACAGATCACCTGCATAGGAAAAGAAGTAATTTGTTAAAAAACCTCCCATTTTAGTCCTACTGAAAAATACTTCTCTAGAAAAGGAACCTCAAAGCAACTACACAAGCACTGGGACACTGTGATAAAGAGGACTAGAGTACTAGCTAAAGCAAATTGCAAGAAAATCTAAATCCTGGAATGAAACGATTTATGTCAAACCAGTGAAACTGGTGATACATAGACCATGGTGGCTTCTAAATTCAAAGGTCAAGGGCAAAATACAGACACAGGGAGCAACAGGAAACAGCAGGTTTATTCTACTGCATTATTGTTATGTAATGACTAGAAATTAAAAAGATGGCTTGCATTAAGTACCTCATGGCATGAACACAGCACCCCAAAAACTTTGTCTTAAAAAAGAAGAAAAATACCAATAATTAGTTAGCTCAGTAGGTAATTATGTTATTTTAATAATATAGTTATTTGGAGGCAGAGATGGCTGCTGTACTGCTTTCTGGAAAACTGGTTCCTCCATGTGTAAAGAAATTGGGCTTTGTAAAGTATCAGAATGGTTCTAATCTACCATGACAGAGCCAGGACAATCATCCTCCTAAGGCTCCTAGGTGCTCTTGTTGGTTCCATTGTGGAAGTCTCCTGCTCTCCTGAACAGGTCTTCCATCTCTCAGAAGATAGGGCAGCTCAGTCTCAAAAATGCTTTAATAATTACTTTAGCATATAACTGAAGTGTTCCAGAAAGAGTCACTGAGCTCTGAAGCTGCAAAAAACCCCAAACTACCATACATTCCAAGCACCTGGCTGTGCTGCTGGCTCTGGTACCTCAGAATCTGCTGACAGGCATGGTGCCAGAAAAGCCAACAAACCCCAAACCTTGCTATTATAATGAACTGCTCTATTTCCCAGTTCAAATGCAGGTGTGTAATACAGGTTTGGGAGAAAATTCCTTATGATGGAAATAGCTGCACTGGTTTCAGTGTCTTTCTTAGAATAAATCCTGAAGGGAACTTCTACAAGACCATTCCAATCTACTGCAAAATTATTCAACTTTTATAATCAAACATGTGCACCTACTACAGGTGCCCATTGCAGTCATTTTCAATGCTGACAAAACCCCAGGAACTCAGAAATTATGCAGATTCTTCTTGAACAGGTTTACAGTTCTAAGAAACAGTACAAGCTTCAATTTTATCAAGACCACAGATGCATAATATCCACCCAGTTTAGGGAGAAAAAGCTTCAAAATACTTCAGGGTAGCTTTGAAAAAACAGTCTTGACCTTACTCATTTCTTCATAAGGTTTTCTCTTGACAACGATGAATGAATTAAATAGCTCTTAAACAAAAATATTTTGACCATTTGTTCAAATTGTTGAAGTTATCTGAAAGCATGTACTAAGCTAAATCACATCCACATTTTGGACCTCTTCACGTATGTGACACTTGGGAAGATGAAGGGTTCAATAGTGGAAACAGGGTTATTACATTTTATACAAATAAGTATATGATGTATATGTGTCAATGAAATTTGAGAAATAGAATTCATGACATAAAAATATCTGTAGCCACTGCAGTGGAATGATTACATGTAAGGCTCATGCATTTCCTCAAGATTACCTTTATATTTAACATTCAGCTGTGTAACTGCAAATCACCAAAACTTATGTAAAGGCAGCTTGCATATCTTGTGCCCACCTTGTGTTTGTGTATCTGTGAATTGCTCTCACTCTTTGGGAATAATTTCATCAGCAATCAAAACAGCCACTGGCTGAACTGCAGCCAACTTGTGGTTGCTTGTACAATTTCATTAATAATATATAGGAAAGCACTTAAACACAAGTGGTACTGAGATGTTTCTTAGATTCTCTTATCACAGCTAATTCCACCTCAGAATCAATTTCTGCACTGGTGGTGTCACGTACATAAAATAATCTGGCCCTATACTCTTAGGATTAACAATAATCACTTGGAGAACTGTCATTTTCACTTTCTTATTGTATGCAGCTTTAAGTGCAGGTAAAGAGAAGAAACAGAAAAGAAGCTAAAAAACCATCTAATAGATAAGTCATGTAAGTGAGCATACATAAATATGCTGCCCACAAGTTGAAACAGAAATAAAAATTAGAAAGGTTTACCAGAAATACAAAATATAACTCCATCTTATAGCAGAGAAATCTCCAACATACACTATTTCAAACATACTGTGGGGCGAAACGCATAAAAAACCCATTGAACTCACGTATATACTGTACTACACAGTGAAGTAAGCATTGCTTATGAAAAATGATTACAAATCAGAAAATAAAACATAGAAACTTTAACTGACCCTTCAGTCATTTAACTTACTGTATCATTCCATTATTCCTCATGAGAATTTTCTAGCAGAAGGGTGGTAGAGGGCTGAGCTACGTAACTGCTAAGAGACATAGAAATACAGTATTTATGAGCAACTTTTTGGTATTTTGTTGGCACTGTTTTATAAACCTAGCAAGCAAATCAATGCCAAAGCTTGGCTTTTGACTAAAATATCAAAAATCACCAGCATAACTGTTTCACTTTATTTTAATGAAATATTAGCATTTAACAGCTTCTAAAGATAAAGCAATCATGAAAGTATGCATTCTGCAATACAGAAGAAATAATTAATTGTGGATAGAAAGCATGAGGCACTATACAAGAAGGATATGACTTAGCAATCCCTGTAATTGGCTACATCAGTCATAAGCCTTTCAAAAGTTTGGAAACCAAAATATTTCAGTATTGTGAAGACAAAATACAAGAGAAACAGCAACATATTCTTCTTTGGGGCCCACCACTCTCTGGTCCGTTACACAGAGAACCTCCCAAAGACACTACTGATAGTGTTGCTTCCAAATGGAGCAAAACATTGAACCAGAATATTTAAAAACGTTGAAAAATACAAACAAACTAAGCAGCACATCATGAAAGCCAAGTATCTCTCCATCTTCTGGACTGTAGAAAATAGTCTTGTAGAAAAGTTCAGCAAATGCCATAAGATGTTTTACTACAAATGTCTGCCACTTGCTGCCAGTAGCATTGCTGCCATTCACAGAGGACTGAACTTGCTGTTGAGTACCAGTATTATGCACCTGACAGCATCCTGCTCATGGCTGTGGTCTCTGTACTGGTTTCATGGTAAAAACAATGAGGGTAGAGGAAACGATGAAAACCACATGGAACACCAAACACACACACTTCAAACTGATGATGAATGTTGCAGTCTAACAATATTCTGCATTCTGTGCATTTCAGAAAGGAAGTGAAAATGGGAAGGCAGTAATTAAAGAGCCTGTCCCTTTTTCTCTAGAACCCTCCTGACCATGCTTTGATCAGAGATACTGAAGCATCATCTCCAAAAACAGCTGCTGAACACTGGCATAGGCTGTAGCTTGATCTGAACTATGCATCTTAGAGCCCTACCTACTAACATTTAATTAAAGTTTGGTGGCTTACCATTTTTTCACTAAATATTAATCTAAGCCTAGTCTGCTTCAACATGAAAACAATTCAAATGCTTTCTTTGCAAAGCACTGCATATACATTTAAATGAGTGCTTCACCAGAAGCCTAAGAATATAGAGGGCTTGATGAGGGTCATGTCACTGTTCTGTCAGAAATTCAAACACATTCATATTTTTAAAAAATACATTAAAATTTCTACTTTTGAAGCAGAGATTTCCTAATGAAAACAGAGAAAACTGAAGAAACTTGGGACTAGCAACTGCACATGTTGTTATTCTCAACAAGAACATTGCTAGGTAAGAAGTTTCCATTAATCTGTGCTGCCTTACATAGGCACCTTCACCAGGGCTGAGAGCCCCCAAAAAGTCAGTTCCACTTAAATACACATCCATCCACTGCATAAGAAAAACACACCTCCAAAACCTTCCTTGTTTTCTTGAAGGTCAGCATACAATGGCTCCTAAATACAGGATGGACTGTTTTTTATATGAAGTCTCTGCATGGGTGAGTTTTAGAAACAACATTCATTCCTCTTTTGTAGGTACTCGTGGATCTTCCTTGTGTAGGGTAGCTACTCCTAGGGCTAGTGTAGGACTATTTCTCCTAAGTAACTTTATGACTACCTTATGCCCAGTATTAACATGGCATATGGATTTATTGTAATTAACTTTTTATGGGAGTCCTTTCCAGAATCATACTGGTTTGTTTGAAAATCACTGAAGGAGAATCAGGAGGCTAAGAATTGATAATACAAGAGGTTAGCTAAGTGACTTTCTTTTCTCTTATGAAAGTTTAGTAGCTGTAAAGAAAAGTGCATGCATTGCTTTGCAGAAGGGCCAGTGCAAGGGACGTATCTTACTTCAGCCACCATGAATGAAGTCCTGTCACCACTGAAATCAGTACCCAAACTCTTACTGACTCCTTCACAGCCTGAACTGAACTCCCAGAACACATCCTAGTGACACATATGCCCTACATCTTCCCCCTGCAGAGAGCTCAGTTTCATCCAAAATGTACTGCCAGGTAGTAGTGAAGTTTGGAAAAAAAAAAATTATGTCAAAAAATTTAGTGGTGTTAGATTGATTTATAGGGCAAGAGTGAAGAAAGGATGACAGCCCATGGTTTGGTTTTTTTTTTTACAGTCAGACTGACAGACTGTGAGGATTCTGTGAACACCTGGGGCTCCTTAACAAGGAGTGTGGCCACCAGGTCAATAGAGGTGAATTCTCCCCCTCTACTCTGCTCTCAAAAGACTCCACCTGAAGTACTGTGCCCAATTCTGGGGTCCCTGGTACAAGAAAGATTGTCTAAAGAAAGTTGAGAGGAGGGCCATAAAGATGATCAGAGGGCTGGAACACCTCTCCTATGAAGACAAGCCGAGAGAGTTGGGGCTGTTCAGCATAAAAGAAGAGAAGGCTCCAGGGAGACCTCACAGATGCCTTCCAGTACCTAAAAGGGGGCCAGCAAGAAAGACAGAGTTTTTAACAGCACCTGTAGGGACAGGACAAGAGACAATGGTTTTAAACTGAAAGAGGGTACCTTTAGATTGGACATAAGGAAAAAAATATGCACTGTGAGAGTGTGGAGACACAAGAACAGATTGCCCAGGGTAGTTGTCGATGTCTTTTCCCTGGAAGGCCACAGTGGGTAGGGCTTTAAGCAACCTGGTCTAGTGGAACATGTCCCTGCCCATGCATGGGGGTTGGACTAGGTGACCTTCAAAGGTGCCTTCCAACCCAAACCATTCTATGATTCTCTGACATGCATAATAGAAGAAAAGCCCAAGACTTAATTTAAAGCCTTTTGTAACATACTAAGTTCAGCTGGATTACAATTTATTCAGAAAAATCAGCATAGTATCTGTAATATATTACTAACTAAGTAATAATTGAGTCTTGCATTTTATGCTACTAAGACAGAATTTGTGATTTAATTTCTCAAAAGTGATGTAAAGATCAGAACACTCCAGTATGTGGACAAACAAATCACTTATATGAACAGCAAATGTGCTGACCTAAACAATGACTTTGCCCATGGCTCTAAACCAACATAACTAAATAACTTTATCTTCACCCATTGGCAAAATACAGCATACCATATACTATACTACTGATACAATGATTTTGAAGGTTGTTGATTATACTCTTTTAAATAAACAACACACTCTTTCTTTGTCCCATGTTGTGGGGCTACTCTGCTTTCCCCTGTGCTTCACTGCAGCTTCTGGCCCCAGAGGGCTGAGCACCCCCCTGGGATGGCCACGCCTTCTGCACAGCCCATGCTGCTCAGAAAGAACCCCCATGCTGCTCTCACTACACTTGTACTTGACTGTACAGGTGCTCTTGACTACATTTTAAAGCTATGTTTGATCCCACACACAAAGTCAAAGGTAGATCAGAGAAGCACATAGGCTTCTCCATGCACTAATCATGCAGACTCTTCCAAATCAATGAGAAATGTTTTGTGACAAACCACTGCTTTTTGACAACTACATTTTTATGCCTCAAGTGCACACACCACTGTTCAGGGAGCTTTACCAACTCTGATTAAGTAAGATGGGACAGACCTCAGAAAAGGGGGCTGTTGTCAGTTTAGTGGCATGGCAGTAGATTTCAATGCCTTGCAGAGTATTATTAACAGAAGCAGGAATAAAAACAAGCATCAAATTCTATTTCCTAGTTTGAAGTAAAAGCTGATGCACATAAGGGCTCAAAGTAGGTCTGAAAAGGTATTATGATACAGCCAAAGGGGCAACAGGAACTGTACTCAAGTTTGCCAGTAAAGTTTGCACTCTTCATACCTTTATTTAAAGTACACACAGGGAGCAGTATGGATAGCAAGCAATGAAGATGGATTTTTTAAAAGATCAATGGCAACTCATGAGTAAAACAGAATGAGGAATGATCCTGTATCCAGCCAGACTATCGTTATTACCACTGCCAGTGTCTCTGGACAAGTTTGACTTAGTTGAGAAGCCTGAGTAGATACTGTTCTGATCAGAGTAACACCTGATTCAGATCACATTAAAATAGTTTTGCTCTTGAATGCTGTCAAAGCTAAGCTGAATCCATCAGTCCTGAGCAGTTCACCACTACTCCAAAAAGGAATATGTTTAGTTTCAGACTCTTACAGCGTTTGTATTACACTCCCTTGCATCTTTTTTTTTTCGTTTTCTCATATTTTTCTAACTGCAGACCATCTGAACAGACACATGGCATCACATGATGGAAGAGTGTTTTCCAAAGACATAAGGGTTTCCTTGGAAGCTTTGCCCTGTCAGGATGCAATAGGTCACTGCCCTATATCCTGGTGGGTCAAATGAGCATACCCAGTAGACACAGATGATGCTGGTTTTGGTACTTCTGAAAAACAAATGTGGATCACAACCATCAGCCTGGAGATTAGTTTTCAAAAAAATTAAATAAATTCAAATGCAGAAATTCAGTAGACTCTCTCTCTTCCACATACTTGCATAGACCACAGTTTAGACTTGCAAAGGGATATCTACTGTACCAATAAGAGTCTTTAAGACTTGAGACTTCCTCTACATTCTTGGAGGATTTGTTCATATGGAACAAGTAACTGCTGTCTGTATAAGCAGTGAGTCATTAAAGGATTTCTGCTGGGAACCCTGCACAACATGAAGGGAGACAAATGAAGAGGCATGCCATGATCTTTCCTGCACCCAAGGCTATCTTCAGGCATACTGAGGTTCAGACCTGTACATCTCAAACAGTATGAAGGCACATATACAGTGTTGTGAGCTCCAGTAGGATTGCTTTGTTATTAGTTTACTTCTCTACAAAAGAAACTGAAGGAAGTGACCCCCAAACTTGATCACCAAAGGTGACCTTGAATCCTGCCTTTCAGTTGCTATGAAGATGGCTTTCAGATGCTTAGCAAGCTCAGCATGCCCTGAAAATACAGTCCCTTTGAGATACCTCCAGATGACCACGTAACAAAGGAGGCTCTTACCATTAACTGTGACTGAAGATCTTGAGCTATATAATCATATACTTAAAAAACTGAGGTAGATAAAGTTTTAACTATAATTAAGAAAAACACCAAGACTCCATTTGCAAGTAATTTATCTTCTAAGTAATTTATTTTATAATGAAAACAAGTATCAAGGATATGCAAGTGTTGGAAGTCAACCCAAAGGCAGTGTGGAAAGCAAAGCCTTATTCTGGTATGTTTTGACTGGTTGAATTCAGCCAACTCCCACTAACCCCAGAAGCTACAGACTGCCGTGTCAGTCCAGTGTATCAAAGTGCTAATAATTTCAGGTGGATCTTCACTGTGGAGCTTTGGGAGACCTTAAAAGCAGTCATGCTCTGGTAGCTACACTCCTCAAGCCTATACTTCAGAAACTATAATGATGCTTATGTGTGCAATAATGGCCCAAAAAGTATCATAACAATTTACTGGGTCACTAATTTTCAAAGCTCATCAGAACTTGACCTACCTAGACTGGAAGGCCTCCATGCTGGCAGTGATGGGCAAACAAACCAAGCCTTTTAAATTCTTAGCAGTTGCATGCAGGATGTAGGCCCTCAACAGAAACAGACATCACTGATTTCCACTGTCACAAAATATGGCAAAGCACAGTGTGCATGTGTCTCCACGTACTGAACCAGCCTCCATGAAACTATCTGCCTCGCCTTAGCAGGTCAGTCAAACACTCATGTTGTAAGACACCTGAACTAATGTCAGGACAAATGCTTTAAGTCAGCCAGGGTCCAGCTCAGGAGCTGTTCCGGATCCACATCGAGGAGCACAAAACCGCACCCTGTGTCACCCCCACACACCTCTGCTGCCGCAGGGCAGCCGACATCTCCCTGCGCTGCCTGCAGGCCAGAGACCCGGGGCCGCTCGCCCAGCGGGGTGCCCGAGGTCCCCACCAGGGCATCCCGCCCACCGAGGCGAGGCGCAGCAGCCGCCCCTTAGCGCCGGTGCCCGGCAGGGAGCGGCCACGGCTCCTGACGCTCAGGCGCGAAGCCGAGGGGTGGTGGCTGCGCTGCCCTGCCCCGCCCTGCCCTGCCCTGCCCCGCCCTGCCCTGCCCTGCCCCGCCCCGCCCTGCCCCGCCCCGCCCGCGGAGGGCCTCCGACCGCCCTTACCGGCGAAGTTCTTGGTGAAGACGAGAGTGACGAGGAGGATGGGGATGAGAACGGTGCCGATGGTGACCACGCGGTCGAAGGGCAGCTCCAGCTTCAGCTGGAGAAGCAGAGCCGCCAGCGCGCCCGCCTTGTCATCCTGCTGCCCCGGCAGGATGAGCTCCTTCAGCTTCTCGCCCGCCAGCAGCGCGGTGGCCATGTCGGGGTGGTTATCGATGATGTGTTGCATAAGCGGCGGCAGCGGGCGGCCTCACGCCGCCGGGCCTCCCCAGGGACGGGCGGCGCGCTGCGGCGGGCTGACTGCGGGCGGCGCCCGCCCGGCCTGCGGGAACAACACCGACAGCGGTAACGGCGGGGCCGTGGCCGGGCTCCTCCGACGCAGCGGCACCATGTTTGGGCCACAGGGACGCTGCCCCTCCGGGGCCTGCCGCTACCCCCGGCCTGAGGCCGGGTCCTGAGCGCCGCTCCCCCTCCGACAGCCCGGCGGGGGCACCCCACCAGCCCGCCCCCCCGGCAGCCCTGGGGACAGCGGTGCAAAGGGGCCGGTGCGACGATGCAGCCGGGCAGCCGCATCCCCAGCAGCAGTTGCCGCAGCAGCTGTGCGCTACCAAGCAGCCTCCCTCTCCCCAAAGCCGTGCAGAGAAATGTCACAATAGGCGGGCGACGAAAAAAGCTGCCCGGTGACAGCGATGCAGTGAAACGCTACCTCCGCTTGCCAATTCATGCTGTACAATAGCGGTGAAGCAGCCGTGCAACAAGACAGGTTGTAGCTGACTCCCTCTCTTAAAGTGCTGCAGACAAGAGGGCATTTACCTGGCAACTTCGGGTTCCTCGGTTCCCAGGGGACGGCGAGCAAAGCCGGTGGCTTGTAAATAGCGGAAGACGCAAAGAAACTCACACTGGACCTTCCCGCCGGAAAAAGGTCCCTGCACCTCCTCAAGTATTGAAGTCGCTCTGGATTTGGAGCGGGAGGTGAATGATGAGTTGATGCTTGTTATTGCAGCGGGTTACCGGTACCTGCATGGACAAGCCCGCCTGCGCCACCAGCGGTAACGTGCGGAGCAATTCAAGAAGGGGCGAGCGGCAGCCGTGAGGAGGAAGAGGCGAGAGCAGCCCCAGCTCGGACTGCGGGAGCGCAAAGCCCGTTAACGGTTTGGGCGCGAGCGGCTGGAGGCGCCCGCGCGGGGAGCAGACACCGCAGCGCGCGGCCGGGCGCGGAGCGGCCGCGGAGCCGGCAGGGGCACGGCACGCGCCCGGCTGCCGCGCGCAACACGTTGGGGCGGGGGCGGCCCCGGCCGCGTCCCCGTAGGAGCCGGCGCGCGGCGGCAGCGCGCATGCGCGTGCGCGGGTCTGGGGGCGCGCGGTGCCGGGCGGGGGCGGGGCAGGAGGGAACCCCCGGGGGGGACACTGCGAGGGGACCCGGGGGCAGCGGGGTCGGTGAGCACGGCGGAAAGGGGCCCGGGTCCCTTCCCCTTCTTCCCCTCCCCTCCCGGGCCGCTTGGCAGCACACGCAGGGGACCTCAGGCCCCGTACGGCGGCGCCTCCCGCTTGTGGAAGCGGGGCGGAGTGGTGAGGGAAGGGCGGGCTGTGACCTGAAGGTCCGGAGCCCGCGAGCACGTCAGGGTTTAGGTGCTCCCCTTAGGGTCCCTTCACGTACTTGCTTTTTAAAGCCCGTGTGGGGGTAGTCGCGCCTGATAAACCAGCCGAAATGTAGAGAGCTACCTGAAATGCCAAGGACATTTCTCAGCTTGCCCCATCCCAATGGGGTTCAGCCCTGTGCCCCAGGGGAGGGAGGAGACCTCGCTGTCCAGCTCTGGAGCGGTCTGGGAACGGAGCACTTATTATCACTCTGAGCAAAAGCTGGAACACACGGCATCAAAGGAGGACATGAGTGCTGCATTATAGCCAGCAGCTATCGCATTCAGATTAAAGCTCCCAGGTCACAGTTCTTCCTTCTCAAGTTATGGGTTTTATATTTAGTTGTACTTAGATGAAAACCAGAGATATGCTTAAACAAATCTTGCTGACATTTCTCTCAAAGATCTGCAGCTGTCATCTGCAACGCAGCACAACTAAGGCAGGGATTTTCACCTTTGCCTTGAGATTTCCCTTTCCCAGAGGCTGTGAGCAGTATGATGGTCTTGCTTGTTATTCAAGTTTAAATATTGGGCGCAAGCTTTAAATAATACTTCTTGGCAGGGGTTCTTGCCTGCAGGCAGGGATATAATGAGCAAGGCAAGAAGGGTGTTCTTATGGAAACAGCCCTGACGAAGGATCCCAGGCAGCAGATGCAGAACTGTCAGTGCCACATGCTCCTGAACAGTATCAAGGATGAGAAGGCAGGAGAGACTAAACCAGAAGCTGTCACTGTCACCTGTGTAATTTTGTTTGCTTCTGTAGGCTCTGTGGCTCTGATGGACCTCTGTAATGTACCAACATGCAGTATTTCCCTCATGGGCAGAAGTCAGGGACGAGAGGGACCTCCTCCCTTGTGTCCTTCACTAAGTACAGTGAGTGCTTGCAATGTAGCACAGCAGAGAGTTCTTGGTTACCAGCTGTATCCCCAAGCAGGAGAGCAGTCAGGGCAAGGTAGGAGGCAGAGCAGGGAAGAGCCTGGTGTGGTGAACATGGAAATGGAGGATGGAGTACAGCCTCTGTCTTTCCCACGTGAGGAGAGGATGGGATGGTTGGTGGGTCAGTCTTCAAGCCTGAAGAATCTTTCCTTCCTGTGGTGAGGGATGGATGCACCACATTCTTTTGCCATAGCTGTATCTGGGCTACACTTGTATTTTATCAACCCTTAGTATACAGGCTTTCCATTCCAACAACAAAGAACTGAAACTTTTCATGCACTTGTAACTGCTGCTGCCAGATGGATGATATTGGGCAAGGTGGCCTGGCAGCCTGAGGCAGTACAGCAAAAGATTCTGCAAAGCTTTTGCTCAGATTTTCACTGTTGTAATCGTTTCACCATGCTTTTCTCTGTTGTTGACAGTCTTCTCTTTCTCATTGAGGGTGTTGCTGAAAGACCATTTTCCTAATCCTCACTTTGTTGTCTCCTTTTTGAGTCCTTCCTTTTGCCTGTCCAGTTACTTATTTCAAAACAAACTGCTGCCTTTTTGTTTTCAGAGGCTTCTTGTGGTCTTTCTCCTATTTTAACCTGCCTAGGCCCTTACCACCTGTCTGCTATCTAACACTGACTCTAGATGCTTGCTCATGTTTTCCCATGAGGAAATAATGCCAGCCTCTAATACCCATTTCTGAGTAAGCTCTGTGTAAGTATCTACAAACATGAAGAACATAAGAGCAGCCATCCTGGATCCAGGTAATACCTTGTGTCTCCAAATGTGGCTGTAACTGGGCAATTTAGGAAGAGTGAAAAAGAGACAACCTGTGTTGATGTTTTTTCCATAAAACTGTCCCAACTTCCATCTGTGTTTAGGGAATTTCCAGAGCTTCCAATGGTGTAATAACCCCCAAAAGGTCTCCAAAAAGCATTTTTTTCTGGTCTCCTGTTGGAACTGTAGAAATTTCTATCATCCACAGCCTCTTTTGTTAAGGAATTCCACAGGCTTACAACCTGCTGTATCAAAATCACCTTGTTCTGTTTGTTTCAAACAGAATTTAATTTGATGGGCCCTACTTATGGGAAAATGTTTGGTTCAATGCCTGTCCATCTTTTCTATGACACATATGCTTTTGTACACTTCTGTCTTCCCCCTGAATCGTATCTAGTTCCATATTTAATATGTAAGGAGTGCTACTGGCATAGAAAAAGAACCATAAATCAGACACACTGTATTTATGGCACCCAGGAGTAATTGAATTTTCTCTTTTGAAGTTTCCTTCATTATAATACCATTATTCAATTTAATCGTATTGATTTTATAATCTTGCCTGGCAAGATTGTGTCTGTACAGAAAGCCAAAGAGACAGTCAGGATGGAACAGTATTGTCAGACAAAAACATAGGTAAACAGACACCTGTAATAGTGCAGCAAGTGGGACAGGGGAAGTTACTGCCATAATTTATAGGCAAACACTTTAGCCAAGTTTCTGAGCAATAACATGGTGGCGTGGATGCTGCTGGATAACCTGGACAATAATCAGGTTGTGGTAATAATCCCGTGCTAATAAATATTTCACAAGCTGATGGTAGAGTCAGAAATTTATTTACAGATCAAAGTGGAAAGTCACATGAATGAATTCTACCAAAATGAACTATTATTTTTAGACAGCTTGAATAAATAATTTTGGTTTGTCATACAGAATATATTGGTTTTGAAGGTGAAGTGTGTGGCTTTTTAAAATTTTGGGTTTTGGAGTTCTGAAAGTCAGAAATTTAAAAGCAAATGAGTAATAATGAAAGACTGATTGCAGATTTTGTCAGAGACACCTGTAGCCTCCAGAATTTGCCTTCTGAGCAGGGGGTACACTACTTCTGGATGCAAGGTGAGGTTTGTCTATTTGAATGTGAAGGCATCTGAGCTACATACCACACAGTACTATTCCTGAACTGTGTAGGAGGAGAAATAACTAAATGTAACAGTGCAGCTGATGTGACCAAATGCAGATGTCCTCTTCAAAATGAGATGAATCATTTCCACATTGTAGGTGTCCAGAGTTTACACATGAATCCCACTCACTGTTTCCTACATGACTGTGTGTCCCAGCCACTTCCCCAAGGCTGGCTGTGTAATGTCCTCGTCAGTTCCGAGTCTCTTGGGAACTGCTGCCTTTTAACCTGCTGTTTTTTAATCTGCATAAATCACACTACCATGAATCCCTCATGCAGTCCCATGGGCTGTCTTTATGGAAAGGATGCAGCTCAGCTTGCCTGAAAACATCACCGAGGAGCAGGACTGCAAAGCAGCAAGGCTGGTCCAGAGTAGGTGATTTTCCTTCCCTTCAGCCAACGCTGTGTCTCTCATCCTGCAGCCTTTACTCCATCAGCCCACCCTGGGAGCTGCTTCACTCCCTGAGCAGTGCTGTGGGGCAGTGGGACCCTCGGTGCAGAACAGCTCCTCCTGTCGTTGCATGCATGGGCTGGCTCTGGTTAGTGCTGCCAGCCCTCTGCTGGTACCTCTGCTGGTACCTCTGCTGGTACCTCTGCTGGTACCAGTGTCTGTCTGCATGTGCAGCACTCATGCCTTTGCAGATGCACCCAGCAAGATGAGGCTGAGCAGGACTGGCACTGGGAGCTGGCAGATGGCAGGGAGCTGTGGCAGTGGGACTCAGCACTGAGGTGAGGGTTTTGGCAGTAATGAGAAGTGAGATGCCAAGTGATAGTGAAAAGTGATAGTGCAAAGTGGCAACTGGCACTGGTAGGAGGCTTTAGCAGCAAGAGGAGGCTTTGTGCTCCCTGTTAAGAAAAAGTGACTCCTGACAGTCAGATATGATACTGCTCCTGACATCGGTAAAGTGTTTTGTAGTAATGAGTGTCTCCTTGCTAATGGATCTCAACTTCTGGTGTCATTTATGTCTTTCATCTTCTCAGTCTTGCAGTTCCCTAGGAAATCCTACTCAACCGGACTTGAAAAGTTTCAGCTCTGAATATTATTAAGTTCTGAATATTATTATTTCACAAGCGGAAGTTGGTGATGGACAGCAAATTTTGCTCCCTTCCATTCAGATGATGTAAGATGATATGAAGATGATACAACTAGCCTGGTTAGAAGGCTTGCAGAAGGAGTACTGATTCCCAGGTCCCTTTCCTTTTCCTATCTGCTTGATGTTGGTAACACGTTCAAGCAACAAGGGGCTCATGAAGGTGACTGGATATGGTGCTGACCCTGCAGGCTTGGCTGGTGACAGCAGGGTGTTGGTCTGGCTGGTTGCTTTTTTGCCCTCCTGCTGTTTCTGCTTAAGTTTCTCTCTGCTTTGCAGAGAAAAGCAGAGATGGCTGTGGGAAGATTTCCCCCTGCCATGATCTGCCACCATATCAGCAGTGCAGGCTGCAGATTTCTGCCTTACTTTCCATGTCCTCCTGGTGTTCTCTTGTGCTACGAAAAGCCTATGGTGAAGCTCTGAAGTAGCAAGACATTCTCCTAGTCACTTCTGCACTGTCTGCCTGCCATGTGCAGGGATGCACTTGGGTGGGAGCAGTGGTGGGTGCAGGACCAGACTCTTGAGTAAGAGGCCCTGCTCAAGCAGGGCTTCAGAACCAGCTACTGCCTACCGTGGGAGCCTGGGGGGCAACTGAAACAGTTCAAGGGCAAAGAGACAGTGTGAGCACAAAATGGGTTATTCTGTTGCTCTGGTATGCAAACTGCCTCTGCATAAAAGAAGAAACTTCTTGGCTTTATATTGCAGTTAGGAGGAAAGTCAAGGCGAAAGTGAGAGAAGAATTTGTGTGGTACAGAAGAAATGTAACCAGCTTGAATGAAAGCATCTGAAGGGAGTCTTGGGAATATCTAGATAAAAGTATGAGCAATACTGTATTGGATCAGAACTGTCTAGATAAGTGTTAGAAACACCAAATTTGAGTGTGGGTGTAGCAGAATTTGCATCAATGAGGAAAAAAAAATAGTTAGGGGCAGGTCATTAAGTACATCCTACTTGTCTGAGGGGAGTCTATACAGAGAAAGGAAGGTGCAGGGCTAATTAAAAGGTGGGTTCAGGGAAATAAGGAATAAATGCTAGAAATAAAAATAGTTCCATAGGAAAAAAAATCCACCAGGAAATAATAAAAATAGGAGGAATTAGGTATAATTTGATGGAGAACAAAGAAGGGTGGGATATTCTGGCCACAGACAGTTCCAGTGGTAAAGTGGCCCCAAGCTCCCCAGGATGCTGCACAACGCCCCTGGGACAACCCACTGGGCTTTCTTCAAGTCCAAAAGACTTGGAGGGCAAGGGTGGGGTGAGCAGGACAGGCTTGTCCCTTACTACTGAGTGGAGAAGTAAAGGCAATAGAAGAGAGAGCTTGCATGAGGTTTATACAATTTCTTCAGAGTAATATAATTGTGAATTTCTACTGTTAGTAACAGGCAATATACTTGTAACTCAGAATTGTTGTGTTAGTAGTCATACAGTTGTGAATGAGTACTGTTAATATTAGGTGTTTGTTCAGTTGCCAATTAAGGTATTATCAGTCTCCTAGAGGTGTACTGATTATCAATAAACATAATTGCTAATCAGCTGCAGCTTAGGTCTCCAGTCTAAAGGAGAAGAGTCAGACACATAATATACTATGGTAATGATTTTAAAAGCAATTTATATGCAACAAGCTGCAAGCACTTGATTTCCTGAAGATTTCCCAGCTGGGTACCCACAATGGCCAAGAAAACTAAAACAGGGAGTATTCTGTGTCCTGTGATGTGGGACTTCTGCAGTGTTGACTTCTTTCTAATGGCATTATGGGATTTATCACTGTGGAGTCAGGAGAGATTGCAGTGGTTGCGAGGGAGCAGATGGAAGAACCCTGGATGGAGGAACCCTGTCCATTGGACCCTCTTAGTCTGCTCCACAGGTAGCCAGCACCAAGTCACATTTGCAAACCCCCCCTATCCAAATTCTCATTAGCATTTTGAAAGGGATTGCTGGAGAGGAAGGAGATAGATAGGGTCTGCACATGGCCTAGGGTCTGGTAGAGATAAGGACTGGAGAGTGAAGTGGGCAGAGGTCTGCTCCAGTTGTTCAATATGAAGTCTCAACCACACTTACTCAGCAAAACAGGCCTAAAATATGAGGGGCTATGTTGGTGGGCTTGGGGAATCTCATCAACATCAACCCTCCCCGTTGGCTGGCCCAACACTGGGATTCAGGACTGGTGATTTTCTCTCTCTTGCCCCCTTTTCTGTTCTGCCTCTGAATTGAATGGGACACCTCCAGCTCTCCTCTCCTCTCCTCTCCTCTCCTCTCCTCTCCTCTCCTCTCCTCTCCTCTCCTCTCCTCTCCTCTCCTCTCCTCTCCTCTCCTCTCCTCTCCTCTCCTCTCCTCTCCTCTCCTCTCCTCTCCTCTCCTCTCCTCTCCTCTCCTCTCCTCTCCTCTCCTCTCCTCTCCTCTCCTCTCCTCTCCTCTCCTCTCCTCTCCTCTCCTCTCCTCTCCTCTCCTCTCCTCTCCTCTCCTCTCCTCTCCTCTCCTCTCCTCTCCTCTCCCCTCCCCTCCCCTCCCCTCCCCTCCCCTCCCCTCCCCTCCCCTCCCCTCCCCTCCCCTTCTCACTCTTTTCTCTTCCATCTCTTATTTTCATTCTTTTCCTTTTATCTTCTCCTTTTCTCTCTCTCTTTTGCCTCCCAACATATGTGCCATACCTTCACAGGGGTTATATCACTTTGCTTGTGTTAATTGTCAAATAAAACTTTATACTTGCACCCAACCCTTGGTGGTTGGACTTTGTTCTCACAGATCTAATAACTAAGTTACACTGAACCATAACAGTGGTGCAAGCCAAAAGGCTGTGTCTGTAGCCCAAGTGTGGATGTTTTGTGGGGACTCTGTGGTGGCTGAAGACAGTGAGACCCAGTGTTGAAATGCTTCAGTAGCAGAGACTGCAGATGTATGCAGATTGCTCATGGCAGGGAATTCCTACAGCATTAGAAATGTTGGACATGATGAAATTAGCAATATAAGATTGAAGAGACATTTAACCGGAGACCACTGGAGTACAGAAACTAACACCAAGGGAAAAACAAAACAAAACAAAACAGCATCTTAAAATGCATTTAATTTTGGCAGTTTGTGTTACTTCAGAGGAGACTGAGGACATATATGTATTGTGTATTGAATTGATGGTGTCTTTATACTTGCATCTTTCTGTTGCCAGAAGTCAGCTTGTTTCTTGTTTTATTCTCCTGCTTCAAAATTTAAAATTCTGACAAAAGAAATCAAAGCTTAACTGCTTTGCTCAGTACAGATTGTAATCAGCAACATTCTTTCAAACTCCACTCTGAAGCTTTCAAAGTAGAGGCTTCATCCTGCCAGTGAGTGGTATTAAATATCACATGGAAGGCCGTCATAATGCCAGTTCTGTGTAGCAAGGAGCATTTGAAGTTGAAGTAAACTCATACTGCAAATGAATGAGGAAATGCAGATGAGATGATGTGGGTTTTTTTCAGTAAACCCTAAGTTAAGGGGTAAGAGCCCTGATTTCTGCTGCTAGTCCTGCTTGTTTGAGCGTCAGGAGCTAAAATACATAAGTACCATTTAGAGCAAGGAACAAATCTCTCCAGGACTCATAAAGTGCCAGGAGTCCTCATCTCTGTTCTACACACAGGTCCCCTTTTGCTTGTCCCCTCTCCCTGATCCTGTTAATCTTGCACTGTCTGCTGCACATTGGCTCTGCTGCAGCAGGATGGACAGAGAACACCACTGCTTTCCACTGTTCTGTAGCATGATTAGGCATTTTATTGAGAAGCACATATTCAAATTCTTCAGGCTCAAAAGGGCTTAAAGCTCAGATTTTTCACTTTCCAGGGAAGCCCCCTAAGGGTATCATGTTGTCTCCTTTGCTACAGGCTGTAAAAATTGCCTTTAATGAAAAATAAAGGAAAATGCAATTTTACAGTTGCTAAGAGCATTCATTTATGCACAGTTGTTGCCTTGCTATTTCTGTGCATCAGCCTTCAAATAAATGATGTATTGGAGGAAGTAAAGTTTTAACCCTTGACATATAGAAGTCATAGTGAAGGGATTTCTTTATCATATTTATAAAGGAATTCTAGCTGGGTGGGTTCTGCATGGAGCTCTGAGATATGCAGGATCAGCTGTGCTGCCAGGAGGCTCAGGGTACTGCTGCTACCCTGGAGGGACTTAAGGAAGAGAGCTGAGGATGATACTGCTGCAGAGGCAACAGAGAGAGGCTGTGTTCCAGGAGGTAGAGAAATGCAGGAGAAAAAGAGCAGAGAACTTTGCAGAGGTTTGTGGAATAAGGAGTGAGTAGAGCTGAGGGACAGCAACGCCAGTTGACAACCACCCTAAAAAATTTAAAGCATGTTTTCCTGTGGGTCTGTGAGTCTGTATGGGGTTAAGAGGCCCCCTCTCCTTGCACCATGGATCAGACCTCTCTTTTTTAATCTGGCCTTTCCATTTTTGCTCCTGCAGGGTGAAGACAATTCCAGGGAGATGTACAGCTCAAGCAAGTGAAGAAGAGAAACCATTCTCATCCAGGCAGTCTCTAGCCAGCAACACGTTCAAGTATAGACCTGAAAGTGAAAGGAAAGGAGGAGAGGCAAGGAGGTAGGTGAAACTCCTGCATTTTTGCAGTTTTGTTGATGTTGCAGCCATTTTGATAGGGACAGTTAACTGTTATTGTCAATCAGTTGTTCCAACTACACAAATATTTTAACCCCAGTCATACCCATGGCAAAATTAATACAGGTTATAATTTATTTTTAACACTTAGTGTTGTCTATTTAATTGTAAGGAAATGCAAAGGAGCAGCTGTGCCAATATATTATTAATGTAACTGAAAACAGTGAGTAATCTACATGATTCATTTATAGGGATCCCCGTGTCCCCAAGTCAGCAATCACAGAGATTTACATTTTAATTGATATTTTATTCTGTAAAGGAAAATAAAAGCCCTCAGCTACCTAAGGTTTTACAGTTAATTAGGCATAAAATACTCTATAAAGATTAAGAGTGCCCTCATCCCAGGAGTGCTCAAAAAAAGAAAAAAAAAAAAAAAACATCCCCAAAAGGCAAAAGAAGCTCTTTAAAATCTGTAAGCTATCAGTACATTATGTCTTAACAACAGTTAACAATCCACAAAACAGCACATGGACTGGCACTCATTAGAATTGTAAGGCATGGCATGAATCTGAGCACATATGGCATCCCTAATTTCCATTGCCTGCTTTAACCTTAATTCTGTAGTTCCTTTGAGGGTGCATTGTTTGGTTAAGGGATCCATCAGTATGTTGGCTCTACTCCTCAATAAAATATTCTCCTCTAGTGTTCCAGCTGCAGACTGAGACAAACTCAAGTCACAGCTGCAGGTACATGCTTTTGAAATCTTGAAGATGATTTTCAAGCCAGTGCCATTTTGCTTTTGTGTTCCATGTGCACTGGCCAGTCCTGCCCTGACTCTTCTCAGTTTACAGGCTGTAAAGTAGAATTGCTGAGAGCTTGTTTCAGTATGGATTGAATGGATTTTTTCTGTCATGAACCATGGCCCTGAAAGACTGGAGTACCTCCCTCACAGCCATGAGACCCTACAGACATTGTGGAGCCATTACTGATCATCCTATGCCAGCAATAAATGATAATCCCACCTACCATGCTGTGTCCTGTTCTGCTGCTCCTCGTGTTGATGGATGAGAACACAGCATTCATCATGCTTGCCAGATTTATCATGTGCTTTGTGTTCAGTCTCCATGCTTAATGCCTTCACTTCATGATGAGCTGTCTCTGATCCAGTGTCCCAAACAACACGAACAGTGTGCAGGCCCTGCAAAGCCACGTGCCTTGGCAGACTGACACAACTTCTGCCCTTGAGCCTCCTAAGAAAAAGCAAGACTCACAATGCACCACAAGGAAGTGTCCTGGGATGAGCTCTTCATTCCCATGGAGAGGGTGGATTTGCCCTTCCCAAACTCCACAAGACTGTTCAGCACAGCACAAGCACAGTGCCCATCCACTGGAGCCTGTTAGGCACAGCTGCATGTGTGGGACCAAAGGGAGTTCTTCTGTCTCAGCCTTGGCATGCAGATGTGTGGACACTTCCTTACCCATATGTGCCTCATAAGGTCAGTTATTTTTTTGTATATTTGAGTTATGGGGGTCAGGCAGCCTTTGTCACATCTTTTGGCAGATGCTGCTGGGTCTGAATTTGGGCACTAGCCTGTCCTCAAGAAATGTTCCAGTGTAAACTGAACCAGATACTGGAAGGGACTTAGTGTCCAGAAGACTGTACACAATCTACATTGTTAAAAGAAAACAGAAAAGATAATGCAGAACCAGAACACCATGTTCAGTGGCTTTTGCTGTCTAGTGTTTGCAAACAGGCACATACAAATTGAGATTTCCTGGCATTTATTTCAAGACGTGGGCATATTTTCCTATGGATGCCAGAACGTTTATTTCTGGAACAAGAAGATTAGACAAAACCAAGTAAAACCAGTGCTTTGTCCACTTAATAATAAAGCTGTTTTTAATAATAATATAGATAATGAGCTAAATATGAGATAACAAAGATAATGAGTTAAAATAGAAAAATAATATGTTTTTAGAGTTCAAGAATTCATAATCATCTTTTCCCCTTTGAATGAACTTTGAGCCTGTACATGAATATTTTGGCTTATTTTCAATTCAGAGATTTGAAAGTGACTGAAGTAAAGAGCCGAGAAGGGAAAAATTCTTGCAGCATTTCTTAAAAAAAAAATCAGGATCCAAATATATCTGAGAAGTACAGACAATTCTCAACAGCAATGTTCAGTCTCCTTACCCCAGATATTACCTAACATAGTACAGTGGAAACATTTTTGCCCCTCTCTGTCAGAACCAGCTGTAGTCCAGCAGCAGGAGGCAACATCTGCTTTGCAGCTGCTTAGAAGTGAGCAAAAAACCAGTGAAGTCCTTCTAGGCCACCCAGTAGCCTTGTCCCAGCTTTCCACAGGGATTAGTAGCTCAGGTGTAGTGTGGGACAAAGGTAAGAAAACTGCTTGGGCTGAGCAGGACCAGGAATTAGTTCTGCAGGAATCTGGAGTGCTGAGCTATGCCATGCAGGGCCATTAGTCTGACTGTAGTTTTTGCTGTCTGCATCTCTGTTATCTAGAGTATTGGGCTACCTGGATTTGGGCTCCCCTAGCCTTTTGTGCCCTTGAACTAAGTAAAACTACAGTTCAGAACCTGAATATTAAATACACTTTCTGTAACTTACATCCTCTGAGTAATTCTGATGACTTAATGTTAAAATTATGTACAAGCAAATTTAATGCCTAAAATTATCACAAGGCAAACTAAACTGATAAAGGTTTGAAGTAATTCTGTCCTGTTCCAGAGACAGTAATTATCAGTCCTTCAGTAAAGGACAATATTGCAAACAGGTCCTCTCAGATATGTTTTATCTGCTTGCTGTAGACAATTTAGAAAAATTTAATTTTTTATTTGGCTTTATGTCTCTGTTTCAGGAGATTACTGAGGAAACATTTTTCTCTTCACCTTCCTATGAGAAGGAAAGGATGCACATTTGAACAATAGAAATTCTAATTAGGATTAGGGAAAAAAATGCTGTAAAGGTTGTCAAACATGAGGAGAGGTTGCCCAGAGAGGCTGTGGGCTCTCCATCCTTGGAGCTATAAAAAAACCTGACTGTACATGTCCCTGAGCAACCTGAGCCTGTTGAGCAGGTGAAGAGCTGTGGGACGGAATAAATGATCTTTAGAGATCCCTTCAAAGGTAAACCTATTCTATAACCTTATGGTACACAGGTAGCACTTCATGTCTCTGCTACATCTGGAAAGATGCCCAAACCAAAAAAGAAAATACACCTCAGAGCTACTGTGGTTTAGGTGCTGTACAGCTGCTGCAAATCATGTCCTTCCAATCCTGTCTGCAAACATTTTGCTTTGTAACTGATATCACCACCAAGAGCTATTAGGATAAGATTACCTGCAACACATCCACTGGAGAGCTGGATTCTCATCTATCAAGGTAAGAGGTTTTTCTTGTAATCCTATGAATGTAACTGATGTAGCCTCAGGGAAACCATTTTTAATTCATGTGCTGTTCTGTTTTGGGAAGCCTGCACGTGCTGCTGGTTTTGTCCGTGGTTCTGTAAGCCCTGACACACTTTCTTAATTTCACTGTCCTGCACAGTCAGCCATACTAAAAAGAGTGGAAATATTCACATTAGTTGGGCTAAGTCACTGCACACATTTGCAAATGGTCTGCACATTCTTTGGCACGAGCAGGCTCCATCCTGGCTGAGCTGGGCACTGCTGTATTCTAGATGTAATAACATGGAGATCTGCAGTATTAACTTCATTGTACTGAGCTACTTACCTCTGAATAGAGAATGGTTGAATGATTTCTCATTTTGCTGAATTTCTATTATAAAATACAGATTTTGGCAGAAGCCCCTAGTGCAGAGTATGTGTGATGCTGTAAGATAAAGTTAATGATCAACACCCTTTTGTCTGTGTGGATAAACCAAGTGGTGAAGTTCCTTATATAAACTTGGAACAGATGAAACCCTAACAGCTGGACAGATCAGGGAGGGTAAAGCTGTCAGTCATGATGCAGAAAATGGAGTTACACTAAATGAGTAAAAGTAGCAGGAAAGTAGCAGGAATATAAATTTAATATATTGCAGTTAGGAGATATTTTGTATTCCATCGTTATCGACTAAAACTTGTTAATAAAATAACCAGTCCTGTGAAAAAACCCCATCAAATTAGGGCAACCAGTTAATCTACAGTTTATTAAGGAGGTAATTAGGAAATAATCTGAATAATTTTAAACTTAAACAACTGTTTAAACCTTAGAGAAGTTCTGTTTAGTCTGGGAAAAACTTAACATTTTACCCCTAATTAAAATGAGTGCCATGACACAGTGAGCTGCAGGCCATGGAGTTTGCCCTCAGGAGAAAATGCAGAGTGGCTATAGCATTGCAGCTCATGGTAGCCCACAAGGTAAGGGCACACACTGCCCCAGTGTGAAGGCAGTGGAATGGATGTGGCTTCTTCCCTAACCTTGTGACATCAGATCATGTAATATTTTCTGCTGTCAAGAACCAAGGGCTTTCCAGCTCTGCACTGTCCCATAATGACTCTGTAGCTTCTTGTAACTTCTGTATTTTGTGGAGAAGCTGATGAGAACACCAGGAACCCTGAAATCTACATCTGAAACAAATTGTATTAGATACATTTGGATAAAATAACAAATTTGGTTGATAGAGTCTGAAAGAATTATTTGATGCAACAGACTTTTGAAGGGATTTATAAGATATTAAATATATACTCTTTAGCTTGTTGATACAGAAAACTGCAGGATATGAATAACTCATGCTGAATCCCAAGCTGCTAGATATATAGCAATAACAGCAGCATACATATTTGATGGAAAAATCCTATAGCCTTAGTTTTTTTCAATAAAACTTCTGCTGGAGCAGAATTAAATTAGAATATAATGACATTTTCACACCGAAATAAAAAGTCAAATAAAAAAATCTGTAGTATCTGCAGAAAATGTGGTGCTGCCCTTAAGGCATTCGGCTTAGGATCTGTGGGCTGTAGCTGTTCATCATGATCCTAAAGCCACAAAAGGAAAAAAAGGCTTTGCAATATTAGATCAGAGTGTATTTTCTTATCTGAGTGCAAGATAAAGCCTCATTTTTTATTAGTAAAAGAAATAAAACTGGAAAAATTATTAAAGGAGTGTCATAGTGGCAACAATCTTTAACAGTTAATTCTGATGAACCTGCAAAAACTTGACTATTATCTGAAGGAGGAAACAAGGCAGCTGTGTAAGCCCTGCTCTGCATCACCCAGCAGAAAGCAGGAGTGACTGTACCAAAGCCTAAAAAGCATAGCATGAATCTGCTGGCAGTGGGAGTTAAATCAGGCTACAGTTCCTTTAAATGCAGTGGATTTGATCAGTCTGAGGCACTGCAGAGGGTGTGAGGTAATTCCTTACTTTGCTAGGGAGAGGGAGGTGCACACCTCCCCAGGCACTGCTGATGCAGATGATGTTGGTGAGGTGGAAGAATTGGTGAGGTACCTGTCTCATCCTATCTGTGCTAATGGAACTGCTCAGCTGTTAATGGATTGTTACACTCCCTACTACAAAATGTGCAGACAACTGTTCAAAAATCTGCATTAAATCTGTAACATTCTGTTAAAAGGGGAGAAAGAGATTCAGGGAGTACCTGGCAGGTCATCACTTAAAGGTTTTCAGCCCCAACGCATGCAAATACACACAGATGAAATGACAATGCACTTCCTGAAAATTTTGGCTTCTTTTTTAAAAGTTATACTTGCTCCTGAGCCTCTAATGCAGTTCCTTCCTTTGCAATCAGTGGAGAGTGGAAAATGTCCTTATACAGAGCCTGTATCTGTACTATGTGAAGCAATTGCTTTTCAAAGCATCAAAAACATAAGGGCTTAACTTTGCAGATGGAAACAGTACACAGATATTTTTAAAACCTAGTGTTTGATATAACCTTTAACTGGAAACTGAATAGTTTCATTTCAGATGTTCTTAACCAGTTCTGCAGTTCCCAGACTTCACAGTGATTTAGGTAATCAACAACCCCACAGATCTGACTGATGGAAGTTTTGGGTTTGTTCACACTTATTCCATTTGTTGTCTCTATTTACATTCAGTCAGTGTCATCCTCAAACATTGTGAACCTCTCAGCATATGTCCCTAACCTGCTGCACAAAAAGGAGATGCAGAAAAAAAGGTGCAACTCTTGAAATAAAGAGATCTACACTCTCCCTTTCCTTCTGGAAGCAAGTTCAAGAAGCCTGTGAAGTTCATGAGGTTACTCACAAGCTTAAATTCCATTATTCTTCTTGGGCATGGAGTGCTAAGCAGCTGTCTAGGAAAATGCCTGAATTTCAATGGCATTGCTCACATGAGTGAATTTCCTTCTTCAGAAAGGAGGTGTCTAGGCCCTATCTTCAGATCACATCTGATAATCCCTTGAGTTGGTTAGTCAGTCAGCCAAAGGCTTGCTAACACAAATTCTGTTTGGAATTTTGTCTGAACACAAACAGCTGCAACTTCAGGCTTGTAGATTACAAGGTATGGCTTCAACAGATTTCCAGCCACAATTGCAAAAATTGCCCTTTAAAAACCTGGAATGGAAAATTCCTTTTACAGTAGCAGCACGAGGAATTACTGACATAGACATTTTTGGAACACACTTGCTCCAGGATCTCAAACATAATTTTACTTTGTAGGAAATAGCAATAAGCTTGATGCACTGGGGACTGGCAGAAGAAAGGAGAGGGGTACTCCAAGAGATTTTTAACATATAACTACCTGCCCCGTGAGGGAAGAGTTGATTTCAAGCTGGTTCTCTGAACAATTTACTCTTAAAATACTTGAAGCATCATTTGTAAAAGGAACATGTTTGAGACATTAATGTGTGGTTCAAACCACTGTCTCCAGACCATTCACTCCCATGTCAGGCATGGTCCATGCGTGGCCGATTCGTGTCCTTTAAGTGTTAGTTCATCCATAGTATGTTACTACCAAAGGCTGCACTCTGCTCTTACCTGGCTATTCACAGAATGATGCAAACACCAGGACATAAGAAGGAAAACCAGAAGAGGAGGCTACCTTTATCTGTTGACATGTCTTGTCATGCTGAGGAAACAATGTTAGCTTACTTTATTTCAAGATATTTTTACAGGGAGGCAGCAGGAGAATGAAGATTTGCTTTTAAGTGCAGATCAAATCTTCTTAACTTTAATTCCAGACAATCTGGGAGAAGATACATAGCAATTTGCAAATGACAACATTCATCTCCCTGTAATGGATTTACTTTTATTTCTACTGTTAATAAATTATTAAAAAATGAATTCTGCTTTTTTTTTTGTGATCTGTTTCTCTCCGTGTGTATTTCAGCAGTGAGTCACTTTAAAAAAAAAATAATCTGTTCTTTAGATTTTCTCCTGCTAGCTATTTTTCTGGTGGTAGCAATGACTCTAGAAGCAAATGCAGTTGATGTACAGGGCACTACCATACAGGCCATGTCTGCTTAGAGCTCACAATCATTTTTAAGACTTAACTTCAGGACATGCTGAAGTACAAAAGGTAATATTACAGTTGCCATTTTCAGTGCAAATAAGATGGTGACATTTACCTGGAGTTTATTTGAGAAGACTTCCTACCTAGTTATCAGTACCTAGTACAACATACTTAAAATAAAAGCTTGGTTGTATTATAATGAAGAAATCAGAGTGAAGACCAGCAAACAAGTTGCTTTTGAAGATGAGTGGTGGCTTAAGTAAAATTAATGAACAGACTGAGAAAGTTAATTACACACCTTTTACTGGCCTATCATTAATAGTTCCTTGGGTTTGAAGTTAAGTATTGCCATGTCTGAGAAACTTCAAGTCTTAATCCAGCACAATTTAATGACGACAGAAATTTGGACAAGCATCATCTGCTGGTGTGGCAGCAGTACAGCATCCACTGAACTTGAGTGACTCTGCCTGGCAGGGTGCCTACAAAATCCAGTGTGCTATTCCAAGGATGGAGATACATATCTGGAGGGGTACAGGGCTGGTAATTACTGCCACTGTCCTTTTCTATAGCAAGACTTGAGCAGTCTCCTGAGAGCTCTCTGCAAAACAGGAATGACAGAGGTGAAAATGCCTTCTGGTCACCGTCCTGATCCAGAAAGACATTTTAGGCACCCTACAGGGAATGCTGGATTTATGCTGGATTTATTCTTCTGCCTCGCTTATCCCATCTGTGCTATTTGCTTCTTAATTTGAGGATAGCAAAAAGGGCCATTTTCACCACTCTTCCGTCCCCACTATCCCGTTCTCTTCATTACCTCAGGGGATGGCTGTTAGCAACAGGACAGGAACCACCGCGAGGGCCCTGACTTCCCAAAAATATTTTCAGTAAAGTGCCCAGAGCTGACTACATGCGTGTTTTTTGAGCTTCTCCCCTGCCTACCGCTGCTTCTGGGGCTCTGTGCAGGTGCTGCTCCGCTCTGCCACGGATGTCCTGGAGCAGGCACCGTGCGCAGGGCCCGCACCGCGCTGGGGCGCCCGCGGCTCCCGGGATGCGCTGTGGGCTGCACCCCGGCCACCTTCCCCCGCCCTGGGGACACCCACCTTGCCCCAGAGACATCCAGCTGAGCACAACAAATGCAACAGCAAAGGTTGCAGCACCGGGCCTTTTCCTTTAGA
Organism: Heliangelus exortis; assembly: GCF_036169615.1. Classification (NCBI taxonomy): domain Eukaryota; kingdom Metazoa; phylum Chordata; class Aves; order Apodiformes; family Trochilidae; genus Heliangelus; species Heliangelus exortis. The sequence goes on from NC_092422.1 coordinate 177,880,758, forward strand.
GCTCATTTTTGCCTTGTTGTCAGCGCAGGGTACGTGGTTGCTTCAGAAGCCTTGCTGCTGGGGGTGACCTTGCTGCTGCTTTGCCCCTTCGCTAGCAGAGCTGCTCTTCTGGGTGCTCTGACCCCTCTAAACACACTCAGATATTGAGAGCAATCCCCAGCCAGGCTGACAGTGACTGAGATAATCTTCCTGGTATCCATACAGGGACACATTTTGCTGCTTTTCAGCAATGTTAGTAACACTTCTCTTACAAGACACACTTCTGCTGAGCAGCATTGTATTAAAAGACACGTTATGGGAGAGCTTTCTGCTCACAAAAAAAAAGCAGCCGATTAGCCCCACTTTTATAGAAGCAAAGTGTTTTTTGGGACCCTAGCTTTACTGTATGTCACTGAAGATGTGCCAAAGCGTGTGACAACCTGACACAGGACACGTCATGGACTGTCCCCCTGCTTTATCACCTGTACTGTTTATGGAAGAACTGAGAAGCCACCACGCACCCAGCTCCCTCAGGCACCAGCCAGAATGGCATCAGCTGCACCTTCAGATGCCCCTCTGCAAATTCAGTGCTACTGTGGGATACCTCTCCTTATGGACATGGGAATACTTCGTTATTGTAAGTCTCCATTATTAATCACTGCTACTCAAAGTTCCACCACTTCTCACCTTCCCTTGATTGTTTGGATGCATTTTTTTTTGCCAGCTGACAGAACTAAAACGAGTGAACCATAAACCACAGTATTTACATACTTTTACCTTTTACATTATGTAAATTTTTTACACTTCAAAGTTTAAAAAAACCCACCACAGTTATTTTCCTGAAGATGGTAAATGAATTCTTATTAAAGTGTACCTAAGCACATGGAAAAGGACCAATGATCTGTCCAGTACTTATCTCTATGGGAATGTTATTTCCCAATATGAAGGGTATGTATTTGAAGAGATGCTTAACTCCCATGTTTATTTTGCATCACAACCACTTTTAACTGTTCATTCATTTTGAAGTGGTCTAAGATAATTCATGCAAGTCTCTTGGACTTGCAGCGTGGGTGTTTATTTGAGGAGTGCTGTTATACTGAACAGCTCTTCTCCTTTATCAATAATCCAAGGTCCTTGGCACCAGCCTTTTGTAAATTTAGATTTATCCACAAACTTGGTAAGACTGTACTTAAACAGGCCTTACTTTATTGTCTGTCTGATCACTGTTGTTATTGAGAATAACTGGATACCAAGGTCACCTGACACCTCATATTAACAAACTTCCTGATACCAAGATGTTCCATCATGACTCAGATGACTGAGCTCTGCTACCCTCAGAATTACTCTACTAATGCAGCTTTTCTGTAGTGATCACTGAAACATTTAGTTTTGTGCTACTGTATCCCACGGGTGTGTAACAGTTTACATCAGCAGCCTTTACTTCCTCAGCAGGGGAAAAAAAAAAAAAAATCCAGTTGTGCTCTTTTCCCAAATACTAGGGGAACATCCTAACACTGCTTTTCATTAAGGTACAGGAGGACTCCCCCCTGCACTTCCAGGAAAGGGATGCAGACAGCTAGGGCAGGTTTTGCTTCACTTGGCTTCAGTTATCCAGAACTTTGCACAGTCTCCATTTTTAGGCTCCCTCTCCAGCCAGTGGAGTGGGACAGGCACATCTGGGGATTAATTTGCATATTCTAGGCACATTTTAGGTTGAAGTAAACCACCTTCTAGAGTAATTCCTCTCCATCAGTTAGAGAAGTAGCCCAGACAATCCAGAAGAAACACAATTCAGGCATTTACATTGCCAGCTGTGTATGCACCAGACCACAGAGAGCAATCTTCAGTTCAGTTCTAGCACTTCCACGTCCTCTGCACGTTCCAGTTAGCAAGAGGAAGAGAAGTCATATACAAAGAGCATTGAAAAGAAGCAATTAAAGATTAAGAAAAGTGGCTTATTCTTCTGGAGGGTTTTGTTTGTTTCTGTGCAGACATACATAAAATAGAAATTGTTTCCCCATTTTCCCTTTGTTGACCGACTGTATTCTCTCCATAGTTTTTCCTGGCTCCTAGTTTTTTCTTCTTGACACTGGTATTCCTGAACTGCTAATTCTAGGCTAGACCTATTGATTTTTGCCTTCTGGACCAATGTCAAGACTTCTCAAATGTAACATTTCTACAGCAATTTGTTCTCCATCTGCATGCAGTTGTTCATTCCTTGGTCTGAAGTTTGGCTTCTGCCTTTCTACAGCACATCACCTCCTCACTTCTGTGCTCCTGTGAGACAGCACAGTGGAAGAGTTTCCTTTTCCTCTTGTAGAACAATCCTCAAGAAGCTAATACCAAAATATCTTAAAGATACTAAGATATAGCAACACAAAGCTGTAAGGAAACTTAAGCAGTTAAAAGGAGTATTTTTCACCCCCACACTTCACCATATGCTGGAGGAACACCCTTCCCCACAGCTTAGAGGCATATTGCATTTGCTTGACTATTACTATTAAAAAAAAACCAAAAACAAAGCCAATTGTTTAAACATTCAGAGTATGCAAATTTTAACGAGTCTGTTAAAACTGAGGCAAATGAGTTGTTTCTGACTTTGTGATTGAATGCTGATGTTCTTTTTTTTTTAGTTGCAGAAAACCAATATTGCTTTTTTAAAAGAATTTGTTTCTTATTAAGATTTAGAATGCTCCTTATTCTGGCATCAGAACTCCAAAATGTGCTGCATAATACTCCTTGACACACCAAGGCAATTTTATTTAAAGGTGAAAAGGCTATTAAACTTAGATTTCAAATCAAGGTTGCAGAAGACAGTAAATAGCAGGTGCAGTTGTTTGCTGTGGCTGAATTCTATTTCTTGCCCTATTGATCTGATGTCTTTGCCAGGATAATGGGCCCTGTGGAAAAAAACATGATCATACAGGCTGTTGAATACAGGTTTTAACCAGACTTTTTTTTTTTTTTTTTTTTTTTCCCCTTCAGGTATAGAATGTTTTTCAGGAGGATGAAGGACAGAACTAACAGGGCTCCCACCCCCCATCCTCCTACCTTAACTGGAAAAATATACATAGCATATCTGCAAAGCCCAGTTAGTGTGGTACTGGGCAGCATCCAGCCATATATCCTGCACTACTGAGCTGGTATGACCTGAATAATTACACTCATGAAAAAAAAACAAACCCTAAGACTCTTCTAGATTTTGTATGATAACAAGCATTTTTCATTTGTTTTTTGCTGAGTAGTAAAACAAAAATATCACAAAGTAAATCAAGCAGATTTTTTTATTTTTGTAGAAACTGATGCCAATATGCAAACTATTACAGGTAAAAGATTATTAACTTGGGCCTATTAAGTATCACAATAAAATCAATCCTCTACTGCTTTGCAAGGTCATCGAAATACTAGTTAATTGTTCTGGATTATATCTTGCAATTAAGTAAGCATCATGTGTCTCTACTATTGCTCTTCATGGATCACTGAAGAGAGCAGTGAACACGATGCCACAGAGCAAGGCTGGCAGCAAGGCTAAGCAGGGGGTTGTGAGATGTGGTACATCCTAACACAATCATGAAGCAAGAGACCTTTCAAGAGGCAAGAACTAGGACAGATTCTTAGTTAAAAAACTACCTGAGTTTGATGTGGATTATTGGTATGGCATCGGCAGTGCTGCTATTTTCAGGATCATTACAAAGCAAACAATCTATTCTGGCCAACTAAGCAGGGTAACACCGTGCCACAGAGGCCAGGCTGAACAGCCAAGAGTGCTGCCCAAAGGCAGCTGGGACTCTGACTGCACTCGCACTGTATTTTGGGTGAGAGGTGTTAGTGGGTTCTCTACAATATGCATCACAGCACAGTGTACCCTCACCCAGTACCTGGCTTTGATGGTTCATCATGTTTGCCATCTTGTAAGTTCTGTATCTATACAATGTGCACTGCAGGAGAAAGTATAATTCATGCCAAGAATGGAAGTGGTGTGAGTGGCCTGTAAAGAGGCAAACAAAAGCTTGCTCCTTCTTCCCCACCCAGCATGTGTTTTCTCTGTAACACTTCCATCTGTTACAGAAAGCCATCTTATTGTACTGGTCATCCCCCAGCACAGTTGCTAGTTGTCCAACTATTCTGAAACTGTTGTGTGGCCAAGATGTAATTACTAAGAGGAGGGTAAGAGAAAAAACAAAACCAAACCATTTATGTGAACAGCAGAGTGCCCAATGAAGCTGATAACTCATGGGTTAGCAGTGTTTTTTTTTTGTTTTGCCAAAACAAACCAGGATACTTTATTCTACAGTATATTTGGAGAAACACAAACCAGTTTTAATTTGCTTCCTCACTTTTTTTTTTTTTGTTAACAAACCATTTGAGACATTATGCTGACATACACCACAGCAGAAAGCAGGAGTGCAGTGGAAAGCTGAGAAAATCCCATGTGATCCCAGCTGAATATATAAAAGTACTAAAAACTGGAAGTAGTGTTTTTAAGCATGCTTGGCTTAAGATACTCAACATCATTCCAGTTCACATGGTGGATATATTACTGTAACACTCCCATAACAGAATTTCAAAGCACATATATATTGTTTGGGTTGGTCCACTTTTAGGAAGCACAAAAACAATCTGAGAAGATTGAAACACTGAACAAATTATAGAATAAGGAAAAGCTAAGTCAGAGCACATGAATATTCCTTCTTCTGCAGCTTGGAGGATTCATGAATACTGTTCTACATTCAGCCATACTGTTCCATGTAGAGGCATAAAGTCACATACATTTTAAACAGAAAAGCAAGTAAGTTCCCAGTACTCTTTTATAGTGCTGAATTTCAACTTTTTCACTTCTTACAAAAAAGTGTTAGAAATCCTGTTTGGAGAAACTTCAAATCATTTCAGAAAATGTTCCTTTCCCCGAGGACAAAAGGTGACAGATTTGTTCAGGACAGAATTTCTGTTAAGTACTCTTAGTTTCAAAACAGATGAAGACTGAATGAACCTTCAACACTGAAAAAACTACTCACACCTGTCAATTAAAGAGAATAAGATAAAATTTTGCTCAGCTTCCATGAAAATTTCAATTTAAAACAAAAACAAAACAAAAAGTTTCATCTGGTAGATAATATCCACTGAACAGTGTATTACATGTTCTCAGATGGGACATGTTTAAATCAAATCTTCAAGCAAATTTCTTTCATTACAATAAAATTACCTTAAGTATTTCTCCTATGCCTCCCTCTCTCCCCCCAGTCCTCACATTCTCATGGTCATCAAATACATAATACATTATTTGGGGATATGTAAAATACCACAGTCAAAGACAGCTGATTTATTTAATGTTCAGATTCTTCTTATGGGGTAGGGGAAAAATATGGTTACATTGCATGTTATGTTTGCAGTACTTAAGAACTGAAAAATCAAACCCTACTATGATATCACAGGTTGTTGTATTTATTAGTCTTTCAAATGATAAGAGCTTTAGAAGTATTGTAAGCTGATCCATATTTAGTAAGGCTCAAGTGAAGATCAAACACTCACTTCTGCAGACTTTCCAGCTCTGCAGGCAGGTCACAGCCTACGTAAACTCTGTTCATTACACAGTACTCTAATAGTGCACAAAAGCAGGGATCCTGCAAGAGAGGATTAATGTTTGATTTCAATCATGCTGCTCTGAAATGGATTTTAAAACAAATTAACATGACACATGAATGCAGGAGATTCAAGAGAACCTTTTCCAGAAACAGAACTCTCCAAATGGTGCAAGCATGGTGTAAAATGGGATAAAGATGCCTACAGCTCCTGTAAGTTACATTTGATGCATGCAGGTGTGGGGAGATTAAACCTTCTTGTCAGACCATTTCTAAAATGCTGCTATCCTTATCCAGAAAGTTAGAGATAAGATCTCATCAGATATTAAGAAACCCTCACCTTACTCCTATGGAAGGACCACACAGGAAGAAACCTCCTCCCCAGCAGGCTGTTGCATTCACTGGGAAACAATCACTTCTACTGCTCTCCATTTTAAAAAGTGAAGCAATTGCATTTTGGGAAGAATCTGATTACCTAACATTACTCAGAACATGTTTACTGAACTTGCAGGCTGCTGAAGAACTTCAGCATTCAGATTCTGACCTCCTCTAGAGAGAAAAAGTAGGTAGGAGCCTCCATGCACAAATCAGCAGCACAATTTCCTTTTTTACTGAGTGGGTGCCTCAACTGTCCATATTTATAGAAGCCCACAGAGTTCAGATATTCCAAATGCAGACTGAAGACAATGTACCAATTCTTAACATAATCTGATGCTCCCTCACACCAGATGAACTACCCAAATAATTCATTTACTGTGGCAAATACCATATGGAATTAAAAAATTCAAACACAAAACTTACTTTCACAAGAACATGAGGATTTCCCACAACAATCAGCAAAGCTTTTGCTCTAGTAATTGCTACATTAAATCTCTTTGGGTTAGACAGAAAGCCCAAACAGTATTTGTCATCATCAAATAAGTCTTCAGTAGATCGCACCTAAAATTAATGATAGATAATTTTAGAATAATGAGAAAAGAATGTACCTAGCCATAGTGTAACTTCAACAAAATACTTGCTTATGGCAGCAATCCACAGCTCAGAGTCAGCAATGTCCAAGTTAGCTTCATAATCCAATTTTCATCTAGCTATTTCCCATCAATGGCTTTCCCACAGGTCTGTTCTCCAACAGGCTGCTAATGCAGCCTCTGCAATTTTAAGAGAACAGTGTTCTGTTTCTATTTTAGCATCAGAACTATCCACTGTAATTTGGAGCACAAGATACCAAAACTGCTTCCTAAAACCCAGTGATTTTAACTTTTCAGAGAAGAAATGCTGCTGGTATTCCAGTTCTTACAGTTGAATGACAATTCACAGTGTGTCTTTCTGCAAGATTTCTTCAGTGGTCTCATCAGTCTGCTTTGATTTAGCTTGGAAAAAACATCCAAAGCAAGTACTGTGCTCTAACAATGAGCAAGTAGTGTGCTCATTAAATTTTCACCTGCATCTATTTCATCTATATTTGAATCTATCTTTGATAAAAGAAAATTTTTGTGACCTAGATAAATGAACTCTTATAAAGAGAAGCATAGTACAGAGACAGAACTACTTTAAGAGTTATGCAATGCTGGATTGAAAAGCTATGGTATGATGCAGAACAAAGAAAGCAAGTATAGTACCACTGCCCTCAGGAAAAAAAAAAAAACCAAAAAAAAAAACCAAGGAAGAAAATCCCATAAAGTCTTTCCCCAAGCCATAAAAAAAACCTCCCAAAAGCAACTGGGAAGTATACCATCAAGTGATGATTCTCAAACAAAAGGTGAAAAATAATCCAAGAACCTACAGCAACATTTATGAGTCAAAGAGCAATTTCTTTCTTTTTAATACTGGGATTTACACAGTTGTCTTCAATGTAAATAATGCATTCAGTTTCCAATCTCCCTATGCACATTAAAGTGAAAGGTAAATTATCCACATGAAACTCAAAATTAAATTCAGCATAGGTATCTACAAAGGTTTTAAGGTTCACCTCAAAATCAGTTTCCATGCACTTAAAAATAAGCTCTGTTTTCCAATACTGTGAGAGACTGACAAAAATTGAGCTTTACAATTTTTATTTTTGATTTCTAAAAGCCCTGTACCAAAAGGAAACACAGAGACTTAGACCCACACACAAAATCTCTCCACAGGACCACAACAAATATACATACTGTTGATAAGATGATGGCCATGTACTCCTGTCCTTGAAACTCTTCCACTGTGCCAACTTTAATGTCTGCCAAATCAATACTTCTTAGAAGAAATCTAATTTTTTCCACCTTAAAAAAAAAAGTATTTGAAGTTGGTTTTTTTTCACATTTAAAAGTGAATTACTTCAACACTGATTACATACTGCATATACAAGTATGTGAATTAACACTGAGATGTCACAGGGGATGCCTCCACCAAGCATCATTCACTAATAAGGTTTTGAAGTAAGACTTTTTCTGAGAAGTATCACACAAATTAGAAGGTACTCAGTACTGTTACTTAAACAGAAATCAACAGATTTTATTAAACCAGATTTTAACAAGAACTTAGATCCATAAACCCTCTTCTCCCAATGTGCATTGTATCAAACAGATGTAGCAGGGCAAGCAGCTTCCCTCAGCCCCTTAAGAATTCCACTCCTGCTTTCCAGCTGCATCATGCAGAATGAAAGACAGAGGGGAGATGTGACCTGAAGTATGCTCCCAAAACCAGAAAGAAGGACCCTCAAGCACTGCAATGCTTGTACGTGTGGGATGCTGCTTGGAGACTCTCTCAAGTGCTACAAGAAACTTACCAGGAAATCATGCCTAGCTAAGCTGAAGATTAGTGTCAATGACAAGTGTCTGGTCAGCATTCCTGCAATGCAAGGTGACCTTCAGGAAGGGGACATAGAATCATAGAATTGGCTGGGTTGGAAGGGACCTCTGAGATCATCAAGTCCAACCCTTGATCCACTACCGCTGCAGTTACCAGACCATGGCACTGAGTGCCACATCCAGTCTCTTTTTAAATATCTCCAGGGATGGAGAATCCACCACTTCCCGGGGCAGCCCATTCCAATGCTTGATCACCCTCTCAGTAAAGAAATTCTTTCTAATGTCCAACCTGAACCTCCCCCGGCACAACTTAAGACCATGCCCTCTTGTCTTGCTGAGGGTTGCCTGGGAAAAGAGACCAACCCCCACCTGGCTACAACCTCCTTTCAGGGAGTTGTAGAGAGTGATGAGGTCTCCTCTGAGCCTCCTCTTCTCCAGGCTGAACAGCCCCAGCTCCCTCAGCCTCTCCTCGTAGGATCTGACTATTACATGTCTTGCATCATAGGCAGATGGAGGACACAATCATATTAAATCATGTGAAATGTGTAAGGGAGTACCAAGAGGATCAGTCACATCATTATATGTAAATATTTGAAAAATAAATAGTAACTGTAAAGACCAGCAGGTGCATACACCTGACTACTAGGACCAGTGCAGGAAAAGCTGTCATTTACAAGAGATCTCTTCCAAAGAGGTTGGTCTTTTCTACACACCTCAGTGTTTTCCTCAACCCATGCATGCAGTGCCATGAGGATTGAGATTGAGCACCAAGAAAACCCATGTGCACACTGTCCACGGAATCCTCCGGAAAACAGAGCTATCTTTTTAAAATGAAAGCAAACTTCACATACTTAACAGGCATGAATACAAAGTTTCAAAAAATAAAGCACAGCTTTTGAAATTGACATTGAGCACTCTCTAGAGGTTTCAGTAGCAGCACAAACAAGTTTGACTACAGGACAGCTAAGAAGTCTCAGTTCCTCTAGTTTTCCCAAAGCCAAACAAGGTGACATGCCACCTACTTCACTGTATTTCCCTTTTGTTTCACTTCCCAGCATAGAGTGTGACAGAATCAGACTGCTGCTCCAGCTGCTGCATAATGAAATTCTTGACTCGGACTCTTTACACTCTAAACAACTGAAAATCTGCTTCTGTCTCCAAAACTTCAAGATCTCTCCTTAATACTTTCCTGATTCTTAAAATTAAAAAAAAAAAAAAAAGTGTAGAATGCCATTACTGCTGCCTTTCTCTAGGTTTAGATATCAATGGAAACATCATTAATGACTGATAATACACCACGTGATATGACAGCCAACAGTGAAGTTTGGAGATATGCCTCTCTGCTTTAAGAAACCACAGCCACAATGTAAAACCCCAAGATGAAATGCACCAACTCTGAAGCTCTGAGACAAGAGTTATACCTGTTTACGATACGGTGTGATCACCCCAATGTCAGTCACTGGCACTGCAGCATTCTCATTCTTAGAAAGGTGGCAACAGTACTGCATTACTTGGACTGCCTCAGTTGGATTAAACCATGAAGGGCTGTGACCTTCACGTGTTTCAGTGCCCTGTGTTAGGGGAGATTATAGGATGATGACAATGTGAGAGATGACTATTTATTGACAGATTACTCTTTTACATCCTAAATGCAAAGAAATAATAACATTATATACAGTTTCTCTTCTCTGCTACACACCTTTTCCAGTGAACAAGCATCACCTAATATTTTTTTTTTGTATGCTGAAGAATTTGACAACAGTACTTCATTAAAAAAAAAAAGGAGTAAAAACATCAACTCAGATGTTGTAAAAACATCAACTCAGAATAACAGGTGTTAGCAAGTTGGTATCTTGCTTTTGTGCAGACTATGAGTTTCAAAACCAAGCCTCTGCAAGCAGTGGATATGATCACTTTTTAGTAACTTCATGGAACACTAAAGAAAAACTTTGGTAAAAGTACTAATTATCCCCTGCCTACAAAAGCCCTAATAATCATCTAGATTTAGAGGCTTGTATTCATTCTAATGTAGAAACTCTCATCAAAATCAGTCAAAAGGCAGATAACTGTAGCTCCATCTTGGTCAGTCTGCTACAATTTTAAATTTGTATCAAAATGTCTCCACAATACCCTCCAATTGTCAGCTGCTCAAATTCTTCGCAAACATTTGACTTCGGTATTTTTTCTAAAAAAGAAGTCAGGAAGTCACATTATTTGCAAAACAACATTCATTCTTTTTTTCATAGAATTTCCTTTCTAGAATTCATTCTAAAGAAAACTCCTCTAAAACTTAAGCAAACTTCTATCAGGCCTCCTGATTCATACTTTCACTAGGTAACATTTTACATACCCTTATTCCACGAAAAATCAAAGGAAATCCCTTCCTGGGCAATTTCCCCCAGTGCAACAAAGAAGTTACTACTGAAGCATCTGCACAAACTTCTAGCTCCTTTTGGTAAAACAATTTAGATGGCAAGGCAAGCAATGCAGAATGGGATCTGTAGTTCTTTACAAGCTTTGTGATCTGCAAAGAGAAAACCCAAAATTCATAATCGAAATAAGTAACTGTTCATCAGGCTCTATAGAATACAGCTCCCAAGTAGGTGCTACCTTCCATCCTCTAGCATTAAGATTTTCTGAAGCTGAGGAAGACCCATATTAAAGGCAAAAAGCTGCAGATGTGATTTTCTGTAAGTATAAATAAAACAATTTTTTTAAGGTCAATCTCTTTCCTCTCCAAAGAAGAAGAAAATAATAAAGAGACCCGAATGTATGTGATAGATTAATTGGTCATTCTCCAGCTTCTTAAGACATCTGGTCCACAGGCACATTCTCTTTTTTTGAGAGAATCAGATTCTTTCCATGGGGTTTCCATGGATGCAACTTCTTTTTTTGAGGAAATCTTGATGAGCAGAAAGGGAGCAACAGGACAGCTGATAGAAGCTGGCCTCAGAAACCAGAAATGTATTTGTCTTTAAATGAAAGAATGGCTTTAAGGAAGCACTTCAGTTAGTAATGATCAGTAAAATAAAATTCCTATAAAAAGACTAACATGATATTCAAGGCCAAGGGTATTCTTAAAGTCCTCATACTTCCTGCTCTCCCAGTATGCCAACTGCCCATAAGCACTGCATAAGGAACCATGTGAGCTTGCACTAACAGATTCTAGAAGGAAGTGACAGCTTTTTCATTAGGCTGAGCTCAGCCTCCACTGTTCCCCTTACTTCTGCCATCAGATTTCCTCCCTCCTGTACTTAACATCATCAGCTCGTCATCTTTTGCTCTCAGTTCAACTCTTCATAGTGTATGACTATGAGAATGGGAAAGCATCTTAGAAAGTTTAAATTCAGACCTAGATTTCAGATTTAAATAAATATTTAAAGCAGCTGAAACATCTGTGATTGTTTGTGCACTATGATAGCTCTGCCTCTTAACACAGACTTCAGGTACTTCACCTGAAGCTGTTCTTCAGAGGAAGAGGCAATAATAAACAGGAATAATTTCTTTTTTCCCTGTCCTGAAACATGTTTAAAAACCCTAAACTTATGGTAAATGTGGATAACAGAGAAGGTAATTTGAAGGCATTATTAGAAATTCTGCTTTATGCACAATATTTGACTTATTCTGCTTAAGAATAGAGAATCCCTCTAAAGAAGGGCTTTAAGAGGCTGGAGGGCTCAGCATCCTTGCTGTTCAGAGTATATATGCAAAATAATCAAGCTTTCCTAGAGAACTAATGCTCAAGCTACACTTAACACTAAGCATCAGGGAGCATAAAAGTGATAAGGGAACTGCAGGAACCACAGTTTCTCCTTTTTTGTCTTAGATTAGAAAATTAAAATTGTAGTTTTACTCACCAGCAAAGGATTATATGCTCCACAGGCACTGAAAGCATCCTCATCTCTCAGATATAGCTCTCTTGATGTCAGTCTTTCCAGCAAGGACATGTTTAATCCAAAATTTTGTGCAATGTTAGATTTTATTACTGGCCCTAGCTGCTTTGGATCTCCAACAAGAACTATCTGTATATGCAATTAAAAAAAACCATCTTGTATTAATACAGTTATTAAAAAAAAGTACTTTCAATAGCATAAACAACTTAGAATTCAGAATCCAAAGGTCAATTTATATCAAATATTCTGCTTTCCCCCAAACATCTAATCTGTATGCAAAGAAGGGCTAGGCCTAAGACAAAAGTACATTATTGTCTTAAAATAAGAAATACTATTTTTGACATCTTCCACACAATGAATCCTGTTCTACCAATGTAGGCTTCTTTTAGATATAAAATAACTTGTTTAAGAGTGGGAAATGGATACTGTGCATGAATGAAACTTACTACAAGTACTCAGAATTCCATACTCATTAATAGGAAATGGCTGCTTGGTGTTCTACATTCTTCATAAAAATAACAAAAGTAAATTAAAGCTTTTTTTTCCTTTCATTAATTGATGCTAAGAGAACTACCTGTGCATTAGATTCTGAAACCAATCCAATAGGAATCAGGGTCTCTGGCTCACTTGCTTGCCCTGCCTCATCCAGAATCACATGGGTGAAGTGTCCATGCCTAGAATTGAACAACATGAACCCCAAATTGGGCTGTTTTCAGATTAGTTCATTCTGCCACCCTGTGGTTGTCCTCAGCAATTCTGTTAACTTCCTTGTCAAGTGTTAGGCGACTCCACTCACACAGAGCAAAGATAGATATTTTCAAGATGGATTATAGAAAAAACAGACCAGTAACTTTAATTTGCTCCCTTTGATTTTGTTTACATACTGTGATATACACATTTCCTGATTATTTTAACTAAAGCATTGTTTATATCAAGATTAAGACACTTAGAATTTAAGTTTTAATTTTTCTCAAGTTCATTCAGTTATTTAACTAGAACAATGCACTTGTAGCAAAGATCATTCCCAGGCTTTGCTTCTACCAAACAGCTAGAGCCAGTTAGGCTTCAGAGTGTCTACAAAGTTAAAATCCTTATCAGAGGAAACTTCAGTTAAAAGCATTTGGCATGGTAGTTGTTTGCAGTTAGTAAAGGTGACTTGATAAAAACCAAACACAATATAATTTTTAGTGTAGCAATTAGCAAGGTCATTTCCAAGGCTCTTACTGGTAATGGAGAAGTTACTGTGTCAAAAACGTTTAACATTATTCAAGATAATTCTTAAGTATACCATGGAGAAAGTCTCTACTGAAACATTACTAAAACCAAGTGGTTTGCTAGAAGACAATTCCAAAAGAGAGGCACATGCAATAAACTGTATTAAAATAGCTCAAATTACAGTTCTTAGAGTATGCAAAAGCTCTGGGTTTTGTAGCACCCTGCTGTGACCTTCCTATCCACAGTACTCTACCGTATTCCTGTTTGATAAAACATTCCTGCACTGCTGCACGTGGTAATTATTATCCTGAACCATAATGCTTTCAGAACATCATCACCATCTTCGCAGTAAGGTTTCAGGGTATCATCTATTGTCTGCAGAAATATAAAGGTACTTTGTAAAAAAAAAATGCTGCTCTAAAACTAAACATTTTAATCTGAATAAAAAAGCCCACTGAAAACAGCTTGAGAAGCTGAGCAAAATACTAAGACCCATTCATACACCAAGATGAATTCTTCATTGTCTAAACAAAGTAGTTCAAATGCAAGACATCTGTGTTTTCTCTATTGTAAGGACCAAAATTGCACATATGGACTTTTCATACACAGATGTATGTAGATGAATATATACAAATATGTAATGTTCACACACAATGTGTGCATATTTATAAAGATGACAGCCCTAGTTGAATACTTTTCTGTATAATTAATCTTAATTTGGAGACAATAGCTTGATTTCAGTCAAAGATTTCAAGATTGGTTTGTAACTCAGAGCATATTACTACACTAGAAAACCTAAAAATCCTACTGATATGTACGTCCTGCTTGTGGAGTTGAGCACTGAAGGAAAAAGGTTAAGATTCTATCTTCATGTAACTAACCCAGGACTACGATCAACATTTTTCTGTTTATCTTCTGGAAAAGTTGCAGCTGTAAATTCATACCCTGGATCCTAAACAAGCCTAACCAGCGTGATAACCAGCGACAGTTATATCACTAAATCAGTACTTTTAAGATCAAAATATTAAAATGGAAATACTGACTTGCAGATATCTGTAATCTTTACCTCTGTTGACCTGAAGGTAGCATTAACTCTGACCATGGCTCCTGGTTTTAACATATTGCTTTGATGCAGCCGCAGGCAGATCAGATCTGTTGCAGCATTTGATGGTGCACAAACCAAAATTCTGCTGTCTGGTAGAGTGTAATGTATCTACATTAAAGAAGATGGACATGAAAAAAAAACTATTTAGAGAAGCAGCAGTACCTCAAAAGTGTCTGGTTTAAGTACTCACAAGCTACTGAGTATTCCCAAACTAAGTGCACTGACCTCAGAATTAATTAAAGGTTATTAGTTTACTGTGTATCTGTGCTTCATGAATATGTTACACACTACTGGAATCACATGTTTGACACTGTTCATTAAAGTTTTAAAGACAAGAAAACTAGAAAATAAATCATTCAGCAATCCTACTAAATCCATAAAGATCTTTCTTCTTTCTTAGGAAAATGTTTTTAAATTTTAAAACTCCTTGGGAAAAAAATATGATGGTACTTAGAAAATCACTTTTAGTGTTCCAACACTGAAAAGATTAGAGATGACTGATCTGTCATCCAATACCTGTAAAATAGCTTCAATTACTGTTACAGTTTTGCCAGTTCCTGGTGGTCCAAAGAGCACGTAAGGTGTTGGACGACACTGGCCACTCAGGATCCTTTTCACTGCCAGCTTCTGCTGCTCGTTCAGCCTAGGATTGAAAAATTCCCCAGCTCTCTGGTTAAGTGTCACAGTTTCACCACCTATGATCAAGATAAGCATATATTAAAACTTGACAAATATTTAGCATATATAGATGAAACCAGTTCCACTTCACATTAGGCTTCAAAAGCTTTTTATTTTCCGTATTTGGTAACAACTAATGGATTTTCCCAAAATTCTGATTTCACAGCATAGCATGCAAGAAATAAGTTAAATATTTTAGAAGTGTATTGTAATTTTAATAAGGCCAGAAAAGGACTAGAGTTACTTAACTCCACAATCTAAGAACTCTCTTCAGTAATTTTAGCATCAAGCTTGCTTTTTTGTCCTAGAAAAGCAAAACTTTTAGTAACTGGTACTTCAGGGACCAGTAGTAAATCATGACTTCTGCCTTTTTCTCTTAATCCTGTCTGAATTAGTCTAGCTTTAGCTTTCCAGAGCAGAATTTTATCAACCCTTGGGCAGAAGTGCATTCCAGGTAATTTGTTCCAATTTCTTTAGGCATCCTATTGTTACAAAGGGATAAAATCACTCTCTTTGGCAATTCAGTACAATGATATTTAAAGCCACACTTTCCAGAACACTGAGTGATAAAGGCTTTTTAGCATCCTGGGGAAAGTAGCTATCCAAAGGATAAGACAACCCCATAACAACTGGGAAATTTTGAACAAGACCAAGGTTTTTCAAGTAAACAACTGGGAAATTATAATTTGAGTATAAAATATATCACTAGATGTTTGCTGCCTCTTCCCTGGAAGTGTTCAAGGACAGTCTGGATGGGGCTTTGAGAAACCTGGTCTAGTGGAAAGTGTCCCCATCCATGGCAGAGGGGTTGGAATGACATGATCTTTGAACTCCCTTCAACACAAACCATTCTCTGATTATATGAACTGGAAATGTTTAAGTAAACCACAGAAAGACTCCAATAAATTTTTCTGCTAGTGTGGTTCAAGAATTTATCTTTAAAAGACAGAATATGAGGACTTCTCAAGTGTACCTTACTCAGCCCTGGTTTACTGAAGTGATTAAAATCCCAAACTGCCTACAACAGAATAGAATGTACTAAAGAATACCAAGCTGGCTTGTTTGTGCAGTTGCTCTCCCCACATCTGCTACGTTCACCTCCCCTGATGCCATGCCTTTTGTTTCTTTGTTCTGCATGTTTTTGACCTGAAAACAGCAAGTGAAGAGAAATTTATAACTTACCAATTTGAGTGGTATTCAGCATTTTAAGAAACATTTACAGAATAGATACTTTACTTGCCTGCTGGGAATATTTTTCAAGGCAATATTCATTATTATTCTGGGTCTTGATAGCTTGTGGTGATTGTAAGACAAGCCTTTCAGGAAATAACACTTAAAATTTAGAGGAGAAAGAGAAAGTAGAGAAGTTTTAAAGCCACACAAACACTTTGCATATTTCATTTACTACATTACTGCTGACATATCAGCAGCTGCCAAAATCATTCAAGTGGTAATGACCTCTGTGAAGTTCATATAGGTCGTTCTATTCAACTATGAAACTGGGAATTAGTGCTTTTTAATAAATACTGAGGTAACAAAACACTGCCACTTCATTTGCTATTATTGTAACAGTATGATTTCCACAGTTCTTATTGGCTCACACATTTCACAGATATTTGTTTCCACTGCTCTCTCCTATGACAGCCAATAGATAAAGTAATTCTGATGACACCTATTCTAGATTCAAATTAAAAAAAAAAAAAAAAAAGAGGGGGGGGAAAAATACAGCAAACTCCTCCAAGACTAAACTGCAATACATTCTTCTCAGTATACCCTGATGTAAAACCAATAGAAACCACAAAGTCCTCTGGCCAGCTTAAGCCAACTGAAGTGTACCTTTTTCACCCAGGTAGACAGCTTGCTCAACTGCCAACTGGCATCTCCTGCTGGTAATCCTGTTCTCAGAAGAAAAATTCTTAGATTAAAGTAAAAGCTTGCATTTCTATAAACTACAACAACACACACCAACAAGGTATCTAGTACTTTTAAAATGGGAGTTTCATACAAAAGTGGCTTTTTTTTTCTGCAGGAGTGCTGATCAACAGCTTTGCTGTGCATAATATTGATACATCTATACTCTAAGTCTTCAGTGAGAAAAAGTTGCAGACTGGTGTTACAGACTTACAGTCTTTCAAAGAAGTTTTCTGCACAGCTGATTTTACACATTAAGCAACTCTACACAGACAATAAAAAAATCTGCAAAAATTTTTTGCATATTAACATAGGTTTCTTTTTAAATGAAAAAATCTCCAAACAAAAATACTGCCCCTCATCCTCCCCAGCACTTCACTACACTGGTGCACTGGACATTGGTGCAACCACTTAGACATGCTTAAGACAAAATTCTTTGCATATTGTGACTACAGTTCCAGTTTTTTATTAACAGATGTAGCAAAGGCATGCTGAGTGATTTGAAAAATCACTTTTCTAAAGGAATTATTAAATGCAGCTTTGTATAAACCTATAAAAATACCTGCTATGAACGAATTCTACATCCATGGGTTCCAAGCTGTAAGCCTGTTCAAAGTCTGCATTACATTTAAGGATAACATCTTCATTACATATCTGTTGCAAAGATTAAAAAGGTCAGTTGACAGACGAAAGTTTAATACTTTAAACAAAGAAACATCTTTGAAAGCACAGAACCTTCCATTTATTTGGTCCAAAAACTACACCTATATTTACCTTCTATCAACATATTGTATATCTAGATTGTGTTATGAGTGCTTTCAGAGCAGGTAAAGATTATAATCTAGGAACAATAGGGATGCCAAAGTCTTAAAAAAAATCCAATTAAAATTACAGAATCACCACTCAGAATGCGTATAAAACAAGTCTAGCTTCCCAAAGGTCATATTAAACTTCTTGGTAAATTGCCAGCTTCCCACTGAAACCCGTGGACCACAGTATTTTTAACAGGAGATACATCTTGCTTACCTCAGTAATATAGGCAATGTACTCTATTATGTGGTTAGAGTAGACCTGACTTTTCAGTATCACCTTATCACCTATTTTTGAACAAAGTAAAAAGGCAATGTACTGTTACACACCATAGCAAAAATCTCTCCACAGCACTTAATTTCTCTTTTGCATGGTTAAACTAAGAATTTTCAGGATGCTATATGTTAAATAACTTCAGCAAAGGTGCTCTGTGAACTCCTATTCTGAAATACCATATGCAGTTGTTTATTACATTTTAAAAGACACTTTATACTGATACCATAAGACAACACCTCCTGAAAACATTGTTATATTGAGCTTCCAAATTTAATTTCAACTACTTTCCCAGCTTTTGCTTTTAATACACCTACTCTAAGTTATTACTACACTGCAGTTTTTTTTACTGAAATCCCCACCAATTTTTGATTGTGAAAAATCCTAATGTATCAGAACGTGCATTAGAACAGGCACTTGCAATGCTGCTTCAAACAGCAGCCTCTGTAAGACTCATGCTGACACACTAACAGTGCAGTTCACCTGTCTAGTAGGTTAGGTTAATAACTTTGTTCAGATATGTTAAAGAGTTCTTTCAACACATGAAATGCAACAGAGTTTACACTGCACTGAAAATACTGGTTATGATATTTGTCTTTATCTCACATTAGTAACTACCTGGAAAGAGGCGAGGTCTGCCCTCTTCCACTCCTGGCACTTCCAACACTAACAAGTTCCCATTCCTTTTCAAAGTAACTCCACTCATGTTAAAGCCTTTTATCTCCATTTCTGCAAAGATCTCTTCAAGCCACAAAAGAGTGGAAAAGCGTGCTCTGTAATTATCTAGATTAAGATGCTGAAAAACAGAACAGTATACTGTTACAACATTACTGCTGTAACTTCCACACTTAAGATATAGAACCCCCTCACCTTAATATTATACAAAACACCTCTTAATTAAGACAGAGTGCACAACAACATGGTTGCCATCTAAGGCACCTAAACACATGTATTTATACACTAGCTAATAGTTTTAATTCCTTCAGTAGTCAAAGCAGAATTAGAGCCCTTGGAGCTCAGATACAATAGCCAGTCAGCTTAAGGAATTAACACCACATCTCTCCCTACTACACTGGCAGTTTCAACATCTGAATTCAGAGAGTCTACAAAAATTGAATTCTATGCTCAGCAATCCCAGAAAGCATAAAATCTAAGTACACTGGTCAGAAACCGGTGAAATGATGGAGTCCTGCCAGTCTTGGCTCTGGGTGGTGATTATACAACTTATACAAAGATGCAAGAACCTGAACTTTCTCCCTCAGAGCATCTCACTGAAGAGGTATTCTCCAACAGTACAAAGCTCTGTCTAAATGATGACTGAGGGCACAGAATGCTTTCTATTTAATATCTTCTCACACAAATACAAGGTGAACGAGCAGGTTTTTCTGGAGCAGGCTTAAAACAGTCATAGGGACCAGAAAGAACTTAAAATGTAATTTAAAAAAGGTTACCCTTAATGGAAGGCTTTCAGTATAAAATTATTTCAAACACTACCAAGTTTTATCTTCTTTTTGAGAGAGGATCACTAATCTGCTATCATAATGCTGTGACCTCAGTTTTTGAGCAAGCTCTTTAGCATGCAGGTTTTCAAAAAATGTAAAGGGTTAAATATCAGAGCAAGTTTACAAATCCTTAAAGTCAAATCCTTAAAGAATTTTGCTTTTATTTGCTGTGAAACAGCTGCTGAACTATTCTAACGCCCTAAAAATCCCTTTCCAATGATGCCTAAAAAGTGAGAGTAAAGAAAAATCCTTCAGCTTCCGTAATACCTCTTGCCTACACTTCTACTCCTCTGGAAAATTTTTTACATTTACCCTTTTGTGCTCTTGTAAACTTGGATTCTGTGACATAGTGAAACCCACCGAAGTGGCAAGATACAAACTAAAGCATTGGTGACAATATATATCTTTATATCTTTTTAAAATATTTTAATATCTTTTTTACTTATATCTTTTATTACACCAAGGGCTACACATTTTTGCTACATTAAGGCTAGTTTAAGCAAACACGCTCACATAAAATATATTTTATTAAATAAACCTACACCTGCATACCTCTGCTAGGAGAGGCTGAAATCTCAGTATGTCCAACTTCTGATCCACACATTTTCTTAACTCATCTGGTATGGTATAATGCGGGAGAAAGCTTGGCAACTGCCTTCTGCGACTCCTACAACAAAAATGTACAATGTATCATTTAGCTTCCTGGAATAATACACATGATTATCAGTTAATTAAAGTGCCACACCAAGGCACACATACACAACAGACCCAATGATTCCTTCAAAGTGATGATTGAGCGTTTTGCTCTACTGTGAAGAAAGGTAAGTGTTCCAGTTACAGATTATTTGAAACACTGGTTGTCTGCTTTTGCAGTTTAGGGATATTTTTATCACTACACTGTTAATTATAATGGAAGGTTACTTGCAAAAGGGAAAGTTCTGAATGAAAGACGTGAAACACTCATCTGGTATAGATGTCAAAGCTACTTGTGGAGTTAAATGTTTTTTTGAGATGATAAACTTATTTTCCATGTTTTTTCTTAATATAGAAAATGGAATCAATAGTAAGACAATTTTTCTATAGATTACTATCCAACATTCTTTATCTCATTTATCACCACATTATATAGTAGAAAGATCTTCTGCTTGATGAATCTACAAAGAAATCAAGCAGTTCATTACAAAGAAAATCAATCTCTTCTACCACCAACATCCACAGTTACCTTGTTTACAACACACACATACAAACATGGATAGACTCTCCCAGCCTCCCATTTTTTTTGTCAGCACCACAGAAGACATACATCAGTACCAAATCAATGTTGGGGATTTTTTTTTCTCTAATTTGCAGTACCTTCTGTATGTAGGGACAACCACTGTTGTCCTCCTTGGCTGAGGTTCAGGAATAATTTTAGTCTTTCTTGGGGAAAATGGTTGCCCAGGTGCTATTAGCAATTCTTCTTCATTTGTTACGGTTGCTTCAATACAGCGTCCAACAGTAAAATCAGAAAAACCAAGCAACAGGAGTTCTTTACTGTATCCAGGATTTCTTCAATCAAGCAGAAGTTATGTTCTTAAAACCATTATGTTCAACTTTATCTTTCCCATACATAAGCATTTTAAAAAAAATTTTAGGTACTTATTTCAGTAGCATACAAGAACTGCTAACTTAGGGTAACTCCTCACACTTCACGCTCCAAGTTCAATCCAAGTATCATAAATAATTAAAATGAGTAAAAATCTCAACCTCCCAATTAATTAAAAAACTTAAGTAAAGGGTAAAATCCCTCCCCTCACATACTAGGTACAGAATTCATATTTTTGTCACAAGGAACACCTTGGAATTAATATTACTGACAAGGATTAGCCAAATATTTCCATCAGAGGAACCTGAAATGTGCCCCATTGCTGCCTGCAACACCAGCTTAGCTCCACCTTGATTAAGGCTTGATTTAAGGCTAAGAACATCCTTGACTGCAAGCATATCAAGTAGGGAAGTAGAAAAGACCCCTCAGATGTGTAAGCAGTGCTCAGGAACACAGGAAGCAACAGAGGGGAGCAATACCAGAGGGAGTGGTTTCTTCAGAGCAGTTCCTAAGGAAGTTCCTGTCTTAAGCTGAAACATTTTAGCAGACACCATCTGCTTTGAAATCCCTTAATGAACTCATCCCAGCACAACCCAGCAGTTCTCTCTTTGCCACTGACTGCACAGTTCAACACTATTATCACATCCCTAAAACAAATGTATCCCAGATGGATTCTAGCTTTCTCCAGTACACTTTTCATGCCAACTAACACTACCTGCTCAGGTTAAGGTTATAGCCTGGTTTTCTCTAGTGAAAACTAGCTTGGTGCAGACACTGAACTCTTCATATTTATGGTCTCTGTTTTCAGTCTCTGTTGTCTGCGGACAGCAAGCACTTGTTACCTTCATGCTGCAGCCTCCCATGGAGTTTTGTGTGGATAGTTCTGTATTATTCAAAGAGTATCAGACATTGTGGCATTTACAGATCTACAGTCAAAAACAGACTGTTCCTTCTACAAATACCTATATCAAAAGGCCAGCCATGCCTGCAGTTTATCTTTCAAACTGCAGTCAAATCATCCTCCAAAGAAATCTTCTACCCCACGTTTCACTGTTTAAATTAGTAAAAGAAGTAGTGTTTAAGTCAATGCAGTTACTTTGATGAATTAAACCATTTGACCTTGTGTTCTCCTGTCCAACTTTTAAATTGTGATCATAATAATCAATGGGTTGTGGTACTCAAGCCATCCAGTATGAGGCTTGTACCTGTATTCTGAAATCTGCTTTTTATTCTCAATTAAGTCTGTGAAATATTTTGTAGTGATTTTTTTTCCCCTCAAGGGTTTTCTAAGATCTGCAAACCACTTCCTCTATATATTATACCTGCAAGGAAGAACATATTTAAAAAATTTTATTTTTAATATTTCAGCATGGATAATGAGCATTTAATATCACAAGACAGGGAGGTTTGTAATCAAGGCATGTAGCAACATGAATATGATGTCAGGGTACTGAGACTGAAAAAAATGTATCAGACATAACACAAACATTTCCAGGAAATATTCATTAGCTTTAGTGCTCATAGAACAATGGGTTTCCTGAAAAGAATATAACCAGCTGCAGGCACCATCTTAATCTTACTGCCTTTTTTAAGAGAAGATGTCTACTCCCACTATATTTCTTCATTTACCACTGGAATTTTCTTTTGAAAAAAATTGGAATTCATCATTAAAGTTCTAATTACTTTCAAGGTCTAATATGTTTCCACATAATTTGCTAATATGTACTGGCACGTCCTCCACCAAAAAGAACTGTGCCCAGAATAAGGGAATCATTAAGTCATTATCATGACTTGTTTCTATTGTACCAGTCAGAACCAATGGAAATAAATACTTACACAGCTGTGCATATGATTATTATGAATGTTTTTCCACCTGGTGGTATGACAATTTCTTCAGTAATACTGACATGCTTTATTGGTTGCTCCACATCTTCTCTTTGCTCGTTGTCTCCATTATGGAGAATTTCATCTTTCACAAAGGAAAAGTCCTCTTCTCTCCTTGA
This sequence comes from Heliangelus exortis, assembly GCF_036169615.1. NCBI lineage: Eukaryota > Metazoa > Chordata > Aves > Apodiformes > Trochilidae > Heliangelus > Heliangelus exortis. Next base: position 177,904,077 of record NC_092422.1, read on the forward strand.
TAAATTTGTATCCTGAGAATTAAGTCCTGATTATAATAATAATAACAGATTATAATAAACTCTGTTACCACAATTACTACTGCTTGTATATGCAAATATTCTCAAACAAACCTACAGGTCTTTGGAGGAGTTAACATTCAGCATACAAATATTAACATTTCACTGTACCTGGAACTCTGTTCTCCATGATGGAGGAATTATTCAACGACTCACATGCTGTTCCTCCACTGTCATCATAAAAATTAATTGCAGCTTTTGAGAGGCTTTCTTGACTTGTTGGAAAAGATGACAGATAGGCTTCTGGACTATTCTCACATTTTTGAGGAATCTGAAAAGTGAATTGCTTCTCTTTCACCCATCCAGCAAATCTGCAGCTGATTAAGGACTGCGGTACACTCCCTGTATTCCTACAAGTAGTTAGGCAATTAATTACATAAATAAATGCACAGTTAATGTTCTTATCATTGGGTAACTTATTCTCAGGAAAAAGCACATAGCAACAATTAGAGGTATTCAAGTACGACTTTATTTGAGCCTCTATGCTCAGATTTGAAGAGAAACAAACACCCCCCCCCTCAAAAAAAAAAAAAATTTGAAAGAGAAAACCACCCAAACAAAATAACCTCAAGGATATGCCAACACTTGTTTAGCATCCAAGTTAAAAAAAAAACACCAACAATAAAAAAAAAGTGGTCTGTTTTTAATATGTAAGTATGCAGCAGTCCTCTTGAAAAAAACAGCTCATCTGCAGTTTAAAAACAGCCTTACAAGTAAAAGCATTTCTTTTAGTTCTCATGCCATAAAGGATTTCACTAGGATTGAAGAGACATAGGGCTGGGGAGTCTCAAAGCACTATCTTCAAGCTAGACGCTCAACACCTTTCTAAAGACATTAAACTCAATACAAAATTTTCTTTAATTCCACAGTATTTGGGGGTTACTAGAAGACCATGAACTACAAGGCTCAACTGCAAGAGGCTTCTGTGTGAAATAAAGGTTTACAGACCATGGGGTGATGGGAGGGAAGAAAGCTTAAATAATGAGAAAGGCTTACTTCATCCAAATGATAATTCTTTTAGATTCCCCCTGCTTCAGAGTTCCAAAATTAGTCATTCTTGATACTTCCAGTCCTCCTTTGTCTCTCATTAAGTCTTCACAAGGCTCATCCAGATTGACTTCACTAGAGTGGGACTGCCTGTAAAAATTATTTTAGCTAGCAATTTCATAATCACAGTATTTTAAGAAGAAGCAGGTAAGAGGGTTCACTGGTTTTCTCAGCGACTTTTGCAAGACAATTAGATTGCCTTTACTGATCTAAGCACCAAAATAAAAGCAACACACCTTCTGTCACCAGCACCATGAAACAGCATAAAACTTAGGATACTACACTAAAACTACTTAAGAAATTAGCTAATTTTAAGACCTAAATCAAATGGTGCCTGAAGATGTTATGAATCTCTGTGGGAGCTGATCAAAGACACAACTAAGAGCAGCTCCTTAGGAAGAGCCCTGATTATCACTGGAGCTTGAATAACTTGACTGGAAGTGTTTTAACATGTACCTCAAGCACACACATCTTCTGCTTGTTGCTACAATCTGAAAGCAGTAAACTGAAGAAGAAGAAATCGAAAAAAGCTGAAAACCAAAAAGCACTCCCACCATCACCCATACTAATGATGAGAAATGCCTATGAAACCCAAGTCACATCCTCTTCCCTGAGACAATGATCACAACTCTATCCTCTCAATCTCAGCTACCTGTAGAAAGCATTAACAAAGTTGCTTGTATTCTACAATTAAGAAACTTCAGCTAGATAAACTGGTACTAAAATAACATGGAAATATTTTAATAACCTTACCAGCATTGACACTCCCTAAGTACTCCTTAGTTATCTAATACAGTAAAATACAAAATGACTACAGCTGTTCCTTATTAGCTACATTAATTTACTAGCAAAGCCCACTAGATGTCCCTCATTGCAGCTTAAGATGCTTTTTTTTTTAATATGATAGGAAACATACTGAGGAATCAACCCTAAGGCCTACTTTTGTAACCTGGCTTTAGTAATACTTGGCTGTATAAAATAAATCATTAAAAATAAGTCAAAATGAAAAAATGATTGAACAAGTTGTACTGTTGTGCAAGGTGAGGTAAACACTTTGTGTTATCTCCAGTAAAACAAATTATTTAATTTCTCATAGCTTCTTTGAAGAAATACATACTGCCTTTAGCTGTATTTCCTAGAGACTGAACAAGGCAAGCTCCCTCAAAGACTATGTCAAACAAGCTGACAAGTCAAACTCTGCCCATTCTCTAATTGATTATTTCACAAAATTTTGGTTCTTCTCCATACTGAACTTCATCTAGTTTTTTCTGCAATCTGTTCAGATCCTCCTCACATCATATATGCCATCTAAAGTGCTCACAGAACCTTCCAGTTTGATATTTCCAAGCCATAAGAATCTCTATTATTCAGGTCATTAAAGTAGTCAGTTAAGGACTGACTATCTGAAGAATCACCACAATATAGATAAAACGTGTTAAAGAAATACTCATTTTTCATCAGTTTAACTGAGAACGTTTTTCAAACAGTAAAATCCTCACACAGAAAAATGCCAAGATCATGATCTTATCTTGTGTTTCTTCTATTCCAACAAAACCATGCAAAATTTCTTCCTTGCCTAGTAAAAAACTCCGAGCTCAGATGTTACTAGTTTTGCTTCTAAAGTAAGCACAGATGTCTCCATGTTCTGGAAAGGAAGAGGAAAAAGCTAAGATGTGGGAAGATCACACTCTGATCTTCCTAATGATCTATCATACCCTCTAGTCAACTAGTAAAGAATTCACAGTATTTGTAGCTTAATAATGCAACGAAAATTAAGCTGTGTAATTATGATTCATCTCTAGCTGTTATTAGGCAGAGAGGGAATGAAAGAATGTGTATTACCCATCCTGGCTGACTGGCACCAAGCAGACAGCTCTCCAAACATAACATGACTGGTTGCTCTCCACCACAATCGTGTTCACCAGATCATGCCTACGAGGTGAGTAGCCATCAGGAATTCTCAATGAATCCAAAGTGAAAAATATACTCTCATTTACTGTACCAATTCTTCCACAGAGGCTGGAAATGCGAACCTGGAACAGTTTGTTACTTTGTGTTACTTGACATTATTCAGACAACAGGCTACCACTGCATGGGCTTTTCCTGCAAGCCATTCTGAAATTTCAGTTGTTCATGGGAGGTAAATGCACAGCTCTAATTTAGAATTACTGGGCTTGTCTTTAGATTTAAAGGTGTAAAGAACCATAAGTACTTCAGATAAGCATTAGGATCCACTTAAGTGCATACTGCAACACAGTAATTTGATTTAATAATTATACCTGTCTTGTGACTTACCAACATCTTATTTAGTTCTCAATACTCATAGTTAAAAAAAGAATTTTTTTCCTATGCTTATTCACACGTGCAAATAATATTCAATATACAGTTAAGTCAGACATAAGAAATCATAAATGTAATACATATATTCCTAGAGAGAATAAATATTTTCATTAAAATAAAGCAACAGTTGTTAAAAAAAAAAAAAAAAGCAGCTTTGTTACTTGGGAAATAATACTATAAACAGGTGAGCAGATATACTTTATCTTTTAAATAAAGATGTGTTTTAGAAGAGTAAAGTGTTTTAAGTATTAGCAACTTAAAACAACCTTCAAGACCCCACTCTGCACAACATTCCTCATGCAGAATGTTTACCTTGTCTATTTGCTTATATCTCAAAGGCTTTACAGAAACTGCTTCACTGTTCCAGGTCGTTGGGTTAATGAAATATTTTGCTTGCACCCAGTCTCCTTCACAAGGTTTGAAGCCTATGTAAGACAGAACATTTCTCAAGTTTAACTTCTGCATTAATCCCATACAGAACAAATTTAAGTTAAACAAAATAACCAGCCAGAACAGTGCATTATTCAGGTTCACCAGTTCAAACTTCTCTTCGCAGTTCTACCTTCAGTAAGTTATGACCAACTATGGAGACTGTAGTTGAAAATAAACCTGCTTACATGTAACTTGTGCTTTCATGGCTGCATGTAAGTTGCACTCACTGAGAATGGATAGGTCACTCTCTTCATCCAAATCCCTGAGCTTGCTTCACTACATACAGTCTATTAGAACTTAACTTGAGATGTAGACTGCACTTTTATCAGAAGATATTTCTATTGAAAAAAATTAAGGAAGAGCAAACAAGAAAGCACCTACACACCTTCACAGACATCATCCATTGAGAAAAAAGTATTCTGATTGATATAGCCACCGTCCTTAGAGAGCGAGGTAATATTACCAATTAATATTTTCATATGTATTTCAGAAGCACCACAGGTGGGATCAGAGTCCTCCCATGTATTCTGGACCGCGTCCACCTATTGACACAAAATCACCCAAAGTGAAACTGCTGATTTATGTGTTAATAATACATTCCTACAATAAATATCAGAATTGCAACTCCCGATGGAAGTTGCTTATCTGACAAATATATACTTACTGTAGCTGTTCACTGTTGTACACAAAAAGCACGAGTAGTAAACAGTAACTTCTCTTATCAGATGCACTGACAGCTACTATCATTGATTTGACACATTGATTTGTCAAATCTTTCTCGTGCTTCCCTTGCTTTCCTCATATTGGCAGGAGGGACCTCTCCCTCCCCATCAATCTCACTGTACAGAAACAGACCTAGAACATTGCTACTACAGAAAGCAAAAAAAAAGTTTTTTCAAGATACTATTTTAAAACACATTTATAAACACATATTTCAGACTGGCCTGCAGGCATACCATAATAATTTTAATGAAAAAAAACCCTGCAGAGCTGCTTCTTACATTTGAGACACTGATATGGAGTCTGTAAGTTTATTTGCTTAAACAGCAAATAAACACAAGCTACAAAACCATCAATATATACAGTTTACAACCCCCAGCTATGTTGGACCAAGGATATAGCATTTCTGTTCTTCAGTACTAGAATTCTAGGGTTCACTTCCTTCCTCCCAAAGAGCCACCAGCATCAGAACTTCAGGAATTTCCATGATAAAGTTCAAACATCTGTTCTGAGCTTCCCTGCTCTCTACAAGGAGCAATAACATCAGTGGACAGAAGCATCTAGGGTGGTTAAGCAAGAACTGCCAACCCCAGATGGCATTTAAAGAAACTACACTGCAATAAAGCAGGAAAAAGATACCAAATTCTGCTTTTATGGGGCTTACAAGGATAAGGATTTTAAGTCAGATCATTACCTTAACAGCTTTTTTTAGAAAGCCCAGCATTTACAAATTCACACCCAGAATAAAGAAATTGAGTAGAAAACTAGAATAACACAGCAAAGGAAATAAAAAAACCCAAACAACTATACAGAGAAGAAAAAAATAGCTTTCATTTCTACATGAAAATTAGAAACTCTGACTAATAAGTATTTTCTTAATGTATAATGTGAAAAACACAATACACTGAAGAAAAGACTCCACAGTGCCATCTTTCTCTTACACTTCAGCACTTGTACACAGATGTAGCACAGTCCTCCGACAGCCACACTTCTCTGAAGTGTTAAGAATTTTACACTTGCTAAATGATATTACTACCTTCGTGTGGCACACTTCTTGGAGGCACAACTTTCACAGGGAACACATGCTCTGTCTTGATCACATGGATCCTATTCCAAAAGCCAAGGCATCATCCCAAAATAGAAACTGGTGAGGGAACTTGCCCTGGGATGGAAAGCTGAGTGCTGGAGCACTTGCCCTGGGAGGGAAAGCTGAGGGATGTGGGCTTGTCCAGCCTGGCTTCAGGCAGACCCAACAGCAGCCTCCCCCTAATTAACAGGAGGTCATCAGGAATACAGAGTTGTCATTGTGGGCATAAACTGAAACAAGAATTCTTCAGGCTAGATATAACAAAAAAAATTTCACCACAAGGGAAGTCAAGCACTGGAAGAAGTTCTCCATAAAGTCTGTGTGGTCTCTCTTGATCCTTGGAGGTTTTCATGACTTGGTGGATAAAGCCCTGAGCCACCTGGATCTGACCACTAGAGATCTGAGCAGATCGGACTGGAGAGATCCTGAGGTCTGGTCCAATCTGAACTACACCATGATCCTAATTCCTATATGATTTTTTTGTAGAACATAGTAAGTATTACCACTTAAGAGAGTGATAAATAGCCTGTGTCTACTACTCCAGAGTTCACAAATATTATAGTTAAACTGTAAATAATTTTTTTTTTAGTAAATATTTTTATATTGCATAAAAAGCCCTTATTTCATGGTATTCTTTTCACTAACATGAAAACTCACTTAAAATATATTAAAAAAAAAAAATAAAAATCTATGTTTTGCTCCAGGCTGACAGACATATCTTCAAATTCACTAAGTACAATACCAGACTTTCCCTTAAGTGATTGGTATAGCTTCATATAGAATCTAAATAAAAAAATCACAGTGTTTCAGAGAAGACTGCAAAGTTTACATTTAATGTAAGTTACATATGGAGTTATAGTTGGAAGTAGTTTGTATACCTAAGGAAATACTTTCAACACATCAAAACACCTTAAACCTCAAACCATGATATTTCTCAGCTTAATTTTCCTTTACCAATAAAACTGTAACATTGTTCCTTGTATGAGCTCAAAACAGCCTTCCTACTGCCCCTGACTGCAGAGCTTGCAACAGAACCTCTAATAGTTTGGCCAAGTTTAATTAGACTTGACCTCAAATAAACTGAAATCTAGACTTCTAAGTTAGGATTTTTCCAAAACATATGGCAAGAACCAGCACTTCATACAGCAGACTGAGCAGAGTGCCACCCAAGTCTGATCACACTCTGCCTTAATGCAGAGGATATAAAAGCAGTGACACCACAGAAGTTTAAACTGCACCTTTCAGACTCTCCCCAAAGCTGCCCACCAGCAGTGCTCAGGCTGTAGAGCCTGCAGTCAGTGCTAACACTGGAGAAGCATCTTCTAGGTCACTTAAAAAAAAACAAAAACAAAGTTAAGTGGTAGTATCTCAGAATTTTGGAAGGAGACTCTACTGGTGCCAAAGCATAATTTTCTGTAATATTTAATGCTTACACTTGTAAGAAAGCTGAATATTTTCCACTGCCTAGGGGATTAAACCAGACTTATTTTCTTCTTTCTGCCTCCCCCCCCCAAAAAAACCCAATTAAAACCCAAAACTATAGCTGAAATGCTATTGGCTGTTCTAAGCAAACTGCCTTTTTACATCAATAAACCAGGTAAAATTTTGGGACAGCAAGTGGAAGCCCCAGACTCTTTATACATACTTTGAATAAACAAGCTTTGCCACCTTGCTTATTGAATCAAGGCTGCCCTTGGACTTTGACTTTCTATAGAGTCCAGTCAGCTTTAGGCATAAGCTTGCCTTTCATTTGCTTACCCAGTCAAAAACTATATTGCCAGAAAAAGATCTTTTGAGATGCCTGCAGGACTTAAGGCTCATCACAAACAGAAACAAGAGAAATCATAACGTTTATCTTTATAACTTTTGAAAAGGCACATCCAGCAAAACATCCCACAGTTGCTAGAATATCCTTGTTGTTTGGGAGATCTTTTCAATATATTTCTCAGTTACCAGGTTTATGTATTTTGGAGTGATGAAAGTATTTCATCAGTAGTATGAAATCTGTCAGTTTGATGGAAAACAAGCAAGGAAAATGAAGAATTAAAGTTATTTATTTTTTGATTGTGTGCGACTGTACTCTTTTACCAAGCACTGTTGAAACTGCTTACTGGACTGCAATCATGCAATAAAGTTTTGATGAAATGGATTCACTAAGAACCCCCCCAAAAAAAAATTCTGTGTGAAACTGGAATTGATTCCATGACTTTATATTCCTCTTTTTAATGTAGTTCTCGTAATCAGTATGAAATGTCTTATATATGTTAGCCTAGAGGAATTGTACTTGCTGACAAATGAAAGGAAGGACAGAACCAAGCAAAATGGAAACATCCAGCATTTTAAATATTCCTGAAATAAAGTATCAAAAACCAGATGCCTAACAAAGTCAGATTAAACCCCCCCCACCCAACTGATTATTGTTAACTGCCAACATCTTGGAAACGGTTTTCATGAGATCCTTAATTATTACCACACCAGCAATAGAGCTTGGAATGGAGTTACTGTACAAGTAACTCTGCTGCATTTCACAAACACACAACAATGCATCTAAGCCCTCAAATGCTCCACAGAGTAAAACACAAATCAAGGTTGTCTTCTAGTATTTTTATTTTCTGTCTACTCCTACTTGAGATGTGACATTTCTAACCAGCCTCATTTTACCAGACACAGTATGATTACTGCCAATTCAACCACTAGAGGAAAATATCCACATTTTTGTAAGTGTAAGCCTATCCTTGAGGGAGTTTATCACGTGCAATACATTATTTTAGCCAGAAAACGTCTTCCCCATTAGCTTGGCATACATCTCATGGACTATTATTATGTTCAGGTGAAAAGCAAGTTTATTGCTGACAAATAATAATTAAGAGTTTCAGCAGGCATCTACAATCTTTGCATTGGTTTCCCATTTTCATATTAATTAGGTAATCTTTCCCTAGGACTAACAGCTGTAGTGGCTGATGAGGTTAGAGCTCTGAATTCTAGGTGAATTTTGGAATTCAAGGTAAAAAAGGTGAGAAATACAATAAAGTAAGTTCCCAGATTAAAATGTGTACTACCATGCATTACAGGAGGCAGCTCTTTCTCATGGCAGAGGGAAACCTCCACTTCTCCTGTACCCACAGTCACACTCAAGGAAAGGCTACCACAGCAAATGGAACTGTATTTGTACTAAACTGCTCCTGTGGTCACTCATGTGGCAGCCTGTGACAGTATCTCATGATTCTTTACAGAGACCCTGTTACCCTTGAAATTGCAGCTCTTCAAAACCTAAGTATCAAGAGGCAACACTAAAATTTTAATTATACTTCCAGTCACAGATGCAGTTTTATTTTCTTACTCCTATAATCATAACATAAAATTGCCTTTGAAGCTCAAAAAAGGTTAAGATGCAGAGATTTGAACTCAATATGGTTAAGCAAACTCTGATGCAATTATATAAAACTGACAGTTTTGTGTACCCTACATCTAGGCCTATATTCAGAGAATCAGTATTAAAGAATCAACATTTTAAAGGAGATGGAATAAAGTAATAATAATAAAAATAACAATAAAACAAAACCTAATTTATTTCCACTAGGTGAAAGACTGGGACTTTCTCCTATTTTGTAGTATTCAGAAGGTGAAAACCACAGTAACTTCCAAAATAAAGTCTCAAGGAACTTACAAGGAAATTGAGGCTACTATTTATCTTCACATCTTACCCTGATGGCCGTCAGACCTCCCGATGTTTCATCCTCTTCCACAGTGGCAGTAACTTCCTGTCCAACAGCCAGCACCATATTTTTTGTAACAGCATCCTTTGTGAAGACTATCATGTCATCTATCATCCCATAATCATAGCAAAATCTTGTTACTACTCCTTTTACAGTTTTTAATTTTTTATCACCTGCATCCAGAGGAAAAATTGACATCAAATAAAATCACTTGTTATAGAATTATACAATAAGAACACTACTAGAAGGGCCATCTCTTCTTCAAAAAAATACTGACACCTGCCAACTAATTAAACCTGATGGAAAGTTATGGTTTCAACCAATTATAAAAAAACCTAGTTAATCACAAGCTACACTGTAAAAACATATTTTAAGCAGCATCAAAAATCACAGAATGTCTCGGGTTAGAACGGATCCATAGGGATCATTGAGTTTAACTCCCTCCTCCTCACAGGACTACCTAAAACTCAGTCATAACGCTAAGAGCTCCCGATTTCCCTTAAGCAGTCAGGAATTGACTCCACCACACTCCCACAGCGCACCTGACCACCAAAGCGCTCAAGGCCCTGAGGCCGCACAGAGGCCCTGCACGTGGCACCACAAAACCACAACGAACCCAGGAGCTTCTACCTGAGGCTGCCCATCTCTCATCTTGCTCCTCGTCACTTGCACGTCTCCAGAAGAAGGAGAGAACCTTAGAGAAGAGGCTGAGCATCGCTGCCAATGCCCTGCACCCCCGCCGCCCCTCAGCGCCCTCCCCCGCCGCCGCGCTTCAAGCCCCCGCGCTGCCGCCAGCCAATCAGGGTGGGCGCTCCCGGTCACGTGACGGATGGCAGGCCGCGTGCCGGGGGGAGTGTCACGGCTCAACGCGGCTTTTCCCGCCGCGCGACAGGGGGCGGGGCGGTGGCTTCGTGCGGCTCAAGCGCTGCGCCGTAGCCCGCGCGCCGGGAGTGTGGCGTCACGTGCAGCCCCTCCGCCTCGGCCCGGGACGCCCCGCGCCTTCGCGCAGGGGCAGCCCCGCTCACCAAGCTCTCACACCACAGACCCGGGGCAGGGTGGACCCTTCGGCCCCTCTGCTCGGTCTCCCCAGACCCCTCCGGTCGGCCTCTCCAGGTCCCTCCGCTCGCTCCTCCCAGGCCCGTCTGCTCGGTCCCCCTAGGTCATTCCGCTCGGTCCCCCGAGGCCCCACTGCTCTGCCCCTTAGGGACGATGCCTGCAGGGTCCAGGCGGGGCGGGGTGGTGCCCCCCCCCCCCGCTGCCCCTCCCTGGCCGCGTCTGCCCCGCGTCTCGCCGCAGAGGCAGCTCGGGGACCCGCGGGGTTGGCGCAGGCCCCTCGCCTACTGGAGCCGAATTCTGGGGCCAGAGGATGGTAAGAGAACTTCCCCCGCAGAGAAGCAGGGGTTGAGGAGACATTAAAGGTGGTATCGTGGTTACCACAAAAAGCTTAAAGGGGTGTGCAGCAGTGGCTGCTGTCTGCAACTGCAGTCATACTGTATGATGGGTTTGCTGGGTTTCTGTAAGACCTGAGCAGACAAAACCCACAGGCTTGCTGCCATCTTACCCGGAGTGGGGTCTCGATGTGGTTGTGTGGCACTTTTCTGTCCAGTGTGGTGCATGGCACAGTATGCATATGCAAATGGAATATTGTTGAATTATTATAATAAGTAGCACCCCGTTTTGAAGTGATAGATTAAGCTGTAGAACATTATAAACTTGGTTAACACAAAAAAATAAGTATTTTTGTCTTACAGGAAGTGCTGCTGCTCTAGAGGAAATAAATTTTTGCTGACTGGAGCTTTTCATTTCCACAGTTGGTGTTTTTGGCATTCTCATCATGCAGTGCACTTTAGGTATCTTGTGTAAGCCCCCTTTGAATTTTGTTTATCAAATCGTGTTCCACAAAGCATGTTTTATGTGTTGTTAAGCTCAGCATGTCAGTAATTCTAATGGGAACTGCAGCATAAGACTTCCAGGAGGTAGTTTCAGGAAGCTGGGCAGAGCAGTGTGTGCTTCCATGGGAAACTTAATGTCTTGTGGCTGCGTATACACAAAAATAATACAAGACTTTTTATGGAATCAGAAGCATGAAATTAAGGGGACCTTAAATAAGGGCACCATGAATCTTTTAGGGTAGAAACTGAAATGTGAAGCTTATGTGTTTTTTGTTGACACTGATGTTAAATGCAGAGGGTACAGTAATTGTGTGGTGAAACTAAAAAAAAGGAGAATGGCAGCTAAGTGAGAAGTGCAATGGAAAGGATGCACTTTGAAGAAATGAAGAAATTTCAGAGTAATCAGAGAAAACACTGGTAGTAGTGCCACGCTTGAGAGAGGGAACTTTCAGGTACAATACAGTCAGAAACAGTTGGAATTGTGAACAAAGATTTCTTCAGTTTGAGCCGTGCTATGTTCAGTGGTGCAGGACTTTATAAATTATTTTCATTCAAAGAAATGAGATCAACTGAATATATTACTGATTTTTTAAATTATTGTTTTGTAAAAATAAGTTGGTTTCTCTTAATTGGTCAAAAGGGGAAAATATAATCATACTTTGTATCTATGGAAATTTAGGTTAGAGCAAACCAGTACCAGATATTTATTGACAAAGATGTGAAGTAAGTATTGCACATTTTCCTATAAACCATAGTCTCTGAAAAGTTTAGGATAATGGAAGTACTGCATAGTGTTTCTTCTGTGAATAGGGGAACAGAAGGGCTTAATTACTTCAGACACTTTTGCTTGGCTACACAGTTTCTTTCCCCTTTTCTAATACAGTTCATAGCTGTGTCTAGTGTTGTTTATGGTCCATTAATTTCCATATTTCAGTCTGTTTAACATTTTAATATTCTTTTCAGTATTGGCTGACATGAGAAGAGAAAAAATCTACAGCCTGTACAAACTGAGAAGTAGTTCTGTTCTCAAGTTTTTGTTGTATCCGTTAAAGGTGATGCCCTTCAGAACACTGAAGATTTAATTGTGTCTTGGTTACAACAGTGTTTCAAGTTTATACAAAAGACCCTGTCATTGCTGTAGCTGTCAAGATGCCAACATCTTCAGGATAAAAGCATTCTTTTTTTCTTTTTTTTTTTTTCATTGCCTAATAAGCAAGAGGACTGGATCCAATTTATGCTGGCCATTGCATGTCACTGCTGCCTGCTAGATTCAAAGTATGTTGTTTAGTCATCATGGTGTTCTCCAAGTATGAATGTCAGCATGATTGAGGTGTGCAGGGTTTATCTGAATCCTCCAGAAAACTGAGGTTACTAGAAAAAGATAAAGAAGAGATCTCTCGTGAAGAAAATATTCTTGATAGCTTTCTATCCTTTAACTTTCTAACTTCACTGCTTCTTGGGATACTTGAATACCTCATTTTTATCTGTAGTTCATTCTAGGAGAGTACTGGATTGTAAGTAGCTTTTACTTTTTTTAAAAAAAGAACTATCTTGATGAATATTGTTTTCTCTGGCAATTATAATAACTAAAAGTAGTAAGCTGTGAGGAAAGTTTTATTTAAGATGCCAAGTAAGGGGTGGTACTCGGATAAAAAAGGAACTTGAAACTTCTAAAATTTGTTGGTCTGATTTGGAAGGAGCCCTGTGAGAATGTAGTACAGTCATTTTCTAGTGTGTTCTGTTAATTAAAATTCAGGAGGCATTTTCCTGTTCCCTGGCTTAACTCAAGTTTTTGCTGTGCTTTTGTTCTGTATCTGAATAGATGCTGTTGAAAGCCAAAGTGTAAGGGAGAACTTTTCAAAGCTGGGATGACTCACTGAACGGTGAGAATATCACAAAGTGTTCAGGCAGCTGTGTTCACAAGGCTGTTCTAAACTGACACTTAACTTTTCAGTTGAAGGTAAGCATGAAGTTTTTCAACTATTGAAAAATCTGCAGTAAATTAATTCTAATATAAGTTGCTTCTCAAGATATTTTACCATATTGGCAAGCAGTGAAATGGACAGAGAAGGGGGGAATGGACATGAAAAATAATTGATACTGGGTAAATTAAAAAAAGTTTACTGTAAATGAGTTGGGAGTATATGAGTTCCTTGGGCTTACAGTGAAGTCTGTCATTTTAGATACCTGGTAGGAAGACTTAAAATCAAATAGAAGTTAATATATAAACATGTTTAAATATATTTCTGTCCTAGAGTTAAGAAAAAAAAAAGGCAAAAAGCAAAAAGCTTTGGTTATAGAATTATGGTTGAACTAAACACTTCCAAAAATGGTTCTTGGATCTTGAAATAAGTGTCTATTGAACTATGATAAATATACAAACTTCTCTTTTGTTTGTGTTTATACTGTGTTATTAGGAACTGTGGCTATAAATTGTAATTTGATTATTGTATGCAAGCTGTTAAGTGCTTATATATCTTACAATGTACATACACTTTATTACTAAATATTGCTTTTATTTATTTTCTCTCAAATAGGGAAAACCGTAGTTGAGCGCTGGTCTGAGTATGTGAAAGATCTAAATAATATTTTTGGTCTTCATAATTTGCATTATTATTATTATTACTATTATTATTTAATTGCCTTTGTGAAGTGTTATGACTACGGAAGAAGGTTACAGAGAGGAATTTAGCTATGACAGGATGCCAACTTTGGAACGGGGAAAACAAGAGAATGGAAATTATATGCCAGATATCAAATCCAGTGACCTTCAGCTGTCAAAGAGGCTGCATCCTTGCTTTAGTTACAGAACGTGGATTTTTTCTTTGCTGATGGGAGTAAGTACTTCAAATGCTACAAAAGTGAAAAATGTAGGTGAGGTCACAGTGCCTGGTAACCTGTTCAGTTTCACAATTTTGAGGACTCACAGTTTCATCGCTGATAGTGTTCAATATAAATATCTGTACAGAAAAGAACATATTTAGCAACTTTAGAATGTAACATGTGACTAATGATATTCTTGGGGTAATTCTCCACTAATCAAAGAGGCTGTATGCAGTCTGATTTATATCTTGAGAATTAGTTGTATAGCATAAGCAGAGAGTAAGTGTGGTAGTATCAAGTCATATGTATGTATAGGCAGTACATCTTGGTAAAGGATGCAAAGTACCTTGATCATACACATTCTTCTAACATATTTTTAACTCTTAGAAGTACCTTACTTGCCATGATAGCATTTTGGCATTGAAAGTGTATGTGGTACTTATGTGCCACGTTTATCTTTCAGTGTTCAAAAGTCATGTTGTCATTTGGTAGAATCTTCTTAGATGTGCGTATTTCTGTTTGTTACCTGAAGCTCACAGTCATGTGAAATTTTGTAGCATTGCTGGAATCCTAGGACACTGGTGTTGCATGTACGTCACATGTTTCTTTGTGTTCTGAGCAAAGTTTATTAAAGTTCATTATAGCAACTAGAATGATATTTTTTTTCTCTTACCTCATGTGTTTTGAAGAGTAATTTTTATTGAGCTAATAAAGTTTCACTGTTAATAAAGTAGTTACTTAACTTTGCACAGTGAATGAAAGTATTGCCTTGTTTTCGTGGAAACAGCTGAACATTTTTTCCTTTCTGAAATTCTGCGAAACTTGGATTTCCTTTCAGATGTGCTGTTACATAACAGGAAAGGAAAAGAAGGGCTGGCTTTCTTTGTATTAAATTTTCTCAAACTTGTCAAAAAGAACAACTGTCCTTAAGTAGATTTTCTCTTTTTTACTGAGGTGTTGTGAATGACTGGAAATACTGATGTTTAACCATAATTTGCTAAAGCCATATTACAAAGAAGGAGCATGAATTTTGCAGATAAACAAAAATGCTATTTTATTAATGAACCAATCAAATAAATTCTTGCTAGATTTTTCTCCCAAGTACGATAGTGTTTCTTTTTGCTGAACTCTTCTGAAAGACAGTGTCCAAAAAGGAAAGTCTGTATGCTGAGCAGCAGTCATAGTGAACAGAACTGTCTGCTTCAGGAAGCAGTTTCAAACTGCAGTGACATCAAAGTGGCTGCTAGTGCAGGCTGTTCTTGTGCAGGAACCACTCAATATGCTTCAAGCACAATTTCAAATTGTGTTCTATAAATACTGTCTTCCAGTCTGCTGGAATTTGCTCTGTGTGTGCTTACACATGCATATATGCTGTCCTTATTTGCTGTAATTTTTTTTGACAAGGACTTTTTAAAGACCCCCATAATTCTGTAGCATGCAAAAAATGATGAAATGAAAAAAACAAAACCCCAAAACCATTCTGTCTCTTATCTTCCCCAACCCCTTAAAAGAAATTTCAACTCTGAGACATGACATACCAAAAGAAAAAGTCTTAATAGAACACACTGCTTATTTATTGCTGAAAGTTTAACTGGTAATTATGAAATAAACAAAATAGTTAGCAATGGAACAGAAGGAGTTGGAACAGTTATGGGTGTGCTGCTGGACCACAGCAGGAAGTCTGGAGTGATAGAGGATTAGGTGGAAGAATCTTCCTCAGTGTATCCTGGCATTATTTTTGTTACATTGTTCTAGTTGGTAATTGCCTATCACTTGCATAATAAATGTCAGTGGAACCAAGCAGAGAATGCAAAATAGAGGCTTAGTTGAGGTTTCTGAAACATGTTTACCACTGAACGCTGCAGTTACCTTTTGAGCATTTTATTACTTAATTGCCAAGTCAGGGCACAATGCTTTATTCAAACATACCTGTATTGTTCAGTATTAAGTCTTGGTAACCAGCAGCACATCATCAGAATTCTGCATGCTTTGGTATTTTGCTTCAAGCTTATTCACACAAACACTGCATTACTAAATGTTCATCAGTAGCTTAATTTAAAAGGGATTACTGATTTTTATCTGATTAGTTGCTTTTTAAAAATAATTTTGTTCATATTGTTTTGTCTTATTTGTTGCTTTGCAGACTTGCCTCCTTATGACTTCTGGCTTTTCACTGTATCTGGGAAATATTTTTCCATCTGAAATGGATTATTTACGTTGCGCAGCAGGTTCAGTAAGCATTCTTAATTATTTGCTGTGGCACTTTGACAGCAAAATCTGCAGTAAATAGTTTTGCAGGTTTTATTGTCTTTTTATTGTCTTTTTACTGCAAACTTTCTTTATGGAAGATTCAGTTCTATTTAACAGTTCTTTAAAAGCGTTGTCATCCCTTGATTGAGGGAATAACAGCTGTGCTAAAGGCCACTGCTTTGTGCTACTGTTTTCATTTACTGGCACACCACTGGCATGCAGTAGTTATCTACATGAACAAGTTTTCTGTGCTTGATTTTAAGGAAGTTTGCATTGTTACATACTTGGAGAATTTCCTAGGTAAATGCTATCAGAATTTATTTCAGATTGTTTTTCAAAGTATTACTTTTTCAGTTTATTTTCTCATATTATCCAAGTACTGAAGCAGGCTAAAAAGTTCTCTTGAATATTATTCTATTAGTAAAATATGCAATAAGGATGTATGGAGTTTTCCAAAGTCCAGTATTTTTTTACTATACTTTTAGGGACTCATATTTAATTTACTGTATTATATATGCTTAAGCTACACTTTAGCTGTGTGTGCATAAGATTATTCTGATGTACTTCCTTTGTTCATGAGAGAATTCTGTTATTGTAGCCCATTTGTTTAAAGTTAGGTGCAAGACTGATGCTTTAAACAAACAAGTCTCAGGAGTTGCTCTATGAATGAGTTGTTGCTTATTTTTTCTGCTAGAGGTATTAGAATAAAGATGAAGCAATTTTTGGAGTTAATATTTTTGCTGAAGTGTTATTCTTTACAACAGTACTGACAGTTACCAAAATGTCTCTTCTTCTGCCCCAAATCTTGTCTCTTTGGACTTTGTATTTACTGAGAATTTCCAAAGATGTGGTAGGTGCAGAAGGTTATCACCCTGGTTGAGTGGCTTTCTGTGTATGAAGATGTGCACATTTGAGTGTCTGAATGTGAACAAGGTGTTACATCTTCTGCTACAACTAATGAAGTCAATAAAGTTGATAGAGCCATACATATAACCAACTAATTATCTAGTTTAGGATAAGCTGAATTGTTCTCTAGATGTTTTTGACTGTCTTGATTAGTAGTGGGATTCATTTGCCTAAATGTAGTCATGTAGTGCTCTAGAGACTGTAGGGTATCCAGCTCATAAAAGGATGTTTTAATTATGTTGAATGCAGATCATTTAGGCACCTTAGTGCCTAATGACATGAGTACTGCTATGAATTTTAAATGTCTATATTAGTCTAGTTATAGGGGTTTGATTGTTAAGCCATCAGTGCTCAGATGTGTGAAAAGAGAATTAGTGAAGAAGTGCAGTGTTTGCTACATGATACATTATTTAACATGGAAATAATTTAAATAATTTTAGTTGAGTATATTCACATTTTGCATATTAGTATATTGTGACATTATATATTTGTATAAATAGAATTCAATCTGTAATGGTACCATATCTATTGTGGTGAACTTAAGGGATAGAGAAATTATTTTGTGAAACTTTTCACTTCTGCGTGATATTTCCATTTAGCTCTTCCCTTAAGTACAGAAGCACAGTTCTTAGAGAGCATAGAGGAGATCCTAGGCAGAATTCTTGTGGTGTAGTTGTATTCAACAGACCAGTTCTTCACATTTGTGTTAAGACTGGCCAAATTTTAGTTTACACAACCATGACTGTTCAAGAAAATGTGGAGGCTCAGTTTGGGAGTAGCGGTGTTTATCTTTCTCTGCTTAAGGATTTTAGGCTTTATAGAGTTAATGTAAGCTAACAGAGGCATGACATGCCTTATGAAAGACATTCTTTCTTTCCTTTAATTATCACACTGTGTTGGGTAGCTAGTCAAAATGGAGGGATATGAAAGGAATGCTTAAACTTTTTAAAATTCTTAGATACCGATTGTAATATATGTGCTCAGGCAAAAGTGCCTTTCCTTAGAGTTTCTGATCTTCTGTTTGTCTAAGTTAATTGAAATGGAGATTCAGACCAAATAAAATACATGTATAGAAATACAGATAAATTGTTTTGTGCAGAATATCCTACTAGTCTTCTCTTTTAATTTTCCCAGTGTATTCCTTCAGCAGTTGTGAGCTATGCTATAGCAAGGAATAAAATTAATGTGGTAAGTAGAAGATTTTTATTAGCAATTATATCTTCTTCCACCCCTCTCCCCACCCTCCCTCGTGGTTAAACTGAGAGAGAAACCCATTCTGAAACTGTTTTTCAGATACCAAATTTTCAGATTCTGTTTGTCTCCACATTTGCTATTACAACAACGTGTTTAGTTTGGTTTGGATGCAAACTTGTCCTCCATCCATCAGCTATAAATGTAAGTTACTAAACCAATTACTAGTTAATAATGCTACATTTATCTTTGTTAAAAAAGGGGAGAGATTATCTAGCAGTAACTACTTTTCTGAGTATTACTTTTATAAGACAAGATTGCAAAATTGTTACTAGAGGTGAAAATCTATATGGCTAAAAGATGCATGGCAATGCTAATTTAGAGGAGATTAATATGAAAATTACTTTCCTGTTTTCTTGTATTCAAAGCTTAAAGCATGAATTAGATCTTCAAATGTGATCCAATTTGATAAACTTACTGTTTATTTTTCTGTTGAATGTTGCAGGGTTTGTTTTTGTTCTGTTGTTTTTTTTTTTTAAAGAACAGGATCAGAAGAGAAAACTGAAAATGAATTAGCAGCTCATCTGTAGATTAGTCAGTTTTTAGGTTTGAATTGTGATGAAATGAAATGTCCCAAGCAGTTCCAAGCAGTTCTACTTCTAGGACGTTTTATCCTCAGGTTAAAGTATTATCCTTTCCTTGATCTCCTCTAATGGATAGCTCTCAGGATAAGAGACCTGAAGGACAAAAATGAGTGGAATGTCATGTGTGCTGACCACTGTGAGTGAAAGGGTTCAGATACTGAACAAGATTCAAATTAACTCTAAACTGAGTAGGTGTGTTTATTGTGAGCTGAGTGTCTGTACCTCCATCATCGTTCAGATAATCCAGCAGCTGGAACCCTGCAGTAACATCTTGTTTGCCTCAGTGTAGAAGGCTAAGGCAGAATTCAGTGGCTTCAGCTTAGACATCTCTTATTTCAAATGTGCTGTGAGATATTCTACCTGACTTTTCCTTCTGCTCTGGATGGGTAAGAGTCCTGTGTCATACATCCTATTCCTGCAGGTGTGTTCAGTGTGCTTGAGTATTTCAAGTGGCAGTAGCAGCCAGTATAACCAAACCTCACCTTTAGCAACTGGTTGGCTGAGGAGTTTTTGAGGTTCTTCAGGTCTCTCCTGACAGTAGTGGAAGCCTAGGCAGGGTGGGTACACACTGATACTGGAGTGTATGTGCTTGATTTGGTTGCCTAACATATGTGTGTCTCCATGAGACATGTGCTGGCTTGTTCTGCTTCACTCTTGCCACTGGTCCAGGAGGGCATCAGTGTCCTGTAGACATTTTTTTTTCTAGACCTGTGCAGATGTCTTGAAACGTCTGTAGGGTATCTTAAATATAAGCTATTACATTGAACTTTAAATTACTTCCTCCTGAAATTATATCAACTCTTTCCTACTGTTTCAGTGAACCATGTTTTTAATATCTGATGCAAGTTCAGAGGCAATTGAATTAAGGTTGTGCTAATCTACTTTCTCCCCATTTGCACTTTCATGTTCCTTTGTCATGAAAGAGGATTAGGGACACAACTACATCTGGTTGTAGCTTTTATTTACAGTGGTGGCTGGAATTTTCTATAGTCTTTAGAAATCTAACATTGAACTTCCCATTTTTACAAAAAGATACGTACTGATAGCTTTAGCTGTATTTCAGTTTGAAAAATAAAAACAACTAAAAAATAAAATAAAAAAATTAAATACCCCCAACTATATAATAAAAAATAAAACCCCCAACTGTAAGCTATAAAAAAAAAAAAAATTTCTATAAAATAAAAAGCCTAAAAGCCTGAGAAATAAAACCAAAACAAACTCAATGGAGATGAGAGATTTTCATTTTGGTTTAGAGGTGTTAATTTTATGAGTAGAAGGCTTTATCTGATACTCTGGACATGTCATATCAGAAAAAATACTGGAAAGATAAAAAAATCTCACTTACTGTTTCTTTTTCAATTTTTTATTTACCTATTACAGCTGGCACTATATGAGCTTGTCCTTCAATGTATTGTGGTGCTTCTGGACTCAAGCTTTCATGTCTACTTGGTGTTGCCCTTATAGTGTGGCCTTGTCAGCCCACATCAGTACCAGCACTACATGTCAGAACACATCCAAATCATGGGAATTTACAAACTGGATTTAATTGTTCTGCAGGCCACATGTTTGACTCCTCTTCTTTTGCCAAAGAATGTCTTTATTTTCATTCTAGAACTTTCCCTAGAAGCTTACCACTCTGACATTTATTGCTGTTTGTGGCTGTAATACAACTGTACAGTCTGTTGTGTAGTGCAAGGCACATCGTTCCAATTGTGATTTCCTAAGGATGAATTTCAGCACTCAGAAAGCCTCTTGAATCTGCCACTTAACCATCTTTTCCAAAAAATGTGTGTTGCAAGATGTGTGGCAGTGAAAAACTGAGATGTGATTATCTCCAAAGCAGGTCTGTCGTGAAGGTGCAGATAATCCTGTTCTAAGCCATTGAGTGATGGTTTATGATTCTACAGGTTCTGAATGGAGTCAGTTCTCCCTCACCTTTTGTTTCATTATGCAATGGCCTCACCACCAAATGTCTTCTTTTGCTGCTGGTGAAAAACGTGGTTCTTTTGAAGACAAGAAAGGCATATCCACTCTGCCTACCTTATGTGCCTCTAAAAATGATTTGGCCCATATACAATCAATATCTACCTCTGTTCATGAGATAATAAGGAACCAAAGAGAGATATTAAATATTTCAGTCACTTATTCATCTAAATGGTTAGCAGTGGCAGGAGGAATGGAGACATCCCTGTTTTTACACAGTAATGTAGTCTGTTAGACCTACAAGAGCTGTGAAACCATGAAGTATGTTCCTCAATGTGTTACAAGCACTAGGTAGGGTGCAGAGAGAGGATTCTTTGGAATCCCCAGTTCTTTGGATTGTGTCTTTATTCAATGGCAGACTCTGCATCACATCATTGAGTGCAGCATAGGTTGGAAGCCTCTGATCCTCCTTCCCTGCTGCCCTAGTCCATTGCCTTAGCCCCTGGGCTAGTCAGGCTTGCTCTTGTTTGTTCTCTTTCTGTTCCTGTGAATCTTCCATGACTTGCTGTAGCATTCTGGTTTCACATGGGAGGTCCTGCAAAATGCAAAATGTATCAAGACATCACCCCCTAGTTGTTAAGTGCTCTTCTGCCCAACTGTGATAAAATCTTCAGGCAGAATATTCCCATAGGTGAAATAAATGTTTCTTTCAACAGCTAAGCCTTGTCCTAGAAATTCATCAAGAACAAAAAAAAAAAAAAAAAGAAAGAAAAAAAAAAAGGTTAACAAAGTATCTGATTAACAGATATGTCTAAATGTTACAGAAAATAGACTGCTGGATCCTGCTGGATACCACCTCTTCCTTTATTATTAATAGGGAAGATGTAACTCATTTATATCTGGGATTTTACTGACAGATAAATTTCAACTTGATTCTACTTATTCTGCTGGAAATCTTCATGGCAACCACTGTGATCATTTCAGCCAGGTCTACTGAAGACTGCTGCACGAGAAAGCAAGTAGGTACTGTTAATGATTAAAAACATTTTTGTGTGTGTGTTTTTAAAAATTTTAGATTTTTCCTGTGTTACAGACATTTACAAGTTACAGCAGACTCCAGAGTATACTTTTGTGTTACGTGGTAAAACTAAATTTAAATAATAAATATATAAATTAGAACAAATCCCAAAGATGTATGAAACATTAGAATACTGTCACTTGTATGTGTGCAAGCAATGCCCTTTTGAAGTCTTTGGTGGACAAACTAATGTGTCATGTATATCAATTTGGTGTTATCTGGACAATGAATTGGGCTACAAAATTTTCTTTAGTCACGAGTGCTTTCCCAAATCCCATCCTTGCTTTTCTACAACAGCACTTCCTTCAGTTAACAGTGAAGCAAACATGCTGTGCCATGTTGTGTTCCAGTGGAAGTATTGCTTGCTAGATAAAGCCATGTAGTGTACTGACTGCCTCTAGTTACTGCTTATCCACATCAGCAAAATCTGAAAGCTCAGGAAGAAAGTATGGATTTTGAAGGTGGAAAGGGAAGACTGCATGATCATATTTCATTGTTGAACAGTGGTTGTATAACAGCTACTCTAGGACTAACTCATTTTTAAAAAATGTGTGATTGATGTGATCTGACACTGGCAAACACCACGGTGTCTCACTTGTCAGCTCTGGTGGTCCAACCAGACAGTGCAAGCCACTGTTAGGATGTGTAGCCACTGTTAGGATCTGTAGCAGGCTGTACAAGATACTTGAGAGAAATGTATTGCTTTGTATATTTTTGATCATGATTTCTTTATTTCTCTCTAGAATACTGCATATGACAGTACCATTGTTTTAAGCAATGTCAGCTTTCCTGCTCGAATTCTGAAGTCATACTCAGTAAGAAAAGTGTTTTCTTTCATTAAATAAATCTTTTCATGTGATCTTTCTATGTGGTACTGGGTTCTTTAAAGCCAGTAAGGGATCAATTTAAATAAAAGCTAAAAGAATAAAGGCAGAAATGAGAAAAATATCTTAAAATCTTTCCTTTTAGAATATTGTAAGATAAATGATAACTATCATGTATGATAGGAAATAGACTACTTAATGACTTTATATAGATAAAGAATGTAAACGGAACTGTTGTTCATTGGAGCTAATAAATAAAAAGCATAAATATGTATAAACCAGCTGATCTTGTTTTCACTTAAACCAGCTGGAATTTTGTCATATTTTAGATCTGAAAAACATCAACTTCATGTGTAGCTGATAGCATAATTGTATTTTTTTTTCCTTCCAGTCAGTTCCTGTCTAGATGCAAATAGGAAATTTGGTGTGCAAATACTGTTAGTAATTTATGGGCTCTTCTTTATTTTAGGTAATTGAGGTGATTATTGGAATTTCATCAGTATTTGGTGGAATAATTGCTTTGAATATGGATGTTCTAGTCTCAGGTCCATATCTTTCAGTAACATTCTTTTGGATCTTAGTTGCTGTAAGTAGTGCAGAGTAAAGGTATTCATATAAAACAGTGTCTTTGATTTATTGAACTTTTTTAAAATTTTTCCTCTCCTAACTGTAATATTTATTTGGTTCTTACACTAATAGGCAATTGCTGCTGAGCAAATAAATTAGCACCTGAATACAATAAATATGTTGATGCAATGTGCTTCTTCTATTTTGACTTAGAGAACTTTTGTTCTTATAACATGTTCAGATACGTTATCAGTCTTCAGTACAGTAAAACAGAAATGCATAATAAAGCAAAGGTGTTAGAAGTGCATTGTTTTATCCAACAAGTCCTGGGTTTTGTAACGTATCAGGATGTGAAATAAAAAGTTGAGTTGACCCTTGTCACTGATAACAACCTCTACCTAGGAACAGAGGATTTATAAAGGACACTGTGCTGCCCTGCTTGCTATAAACTGAAACAGTTGAGAAAGAAGACAATATACATTACATCTGTAAATGGTTACCATGTCAGGAAATCCTTCAGCATGAAGAAAGAAAAGATCAAAACCAAGTTTTTCAGCATTCAGAATTAACTAAGTTCAGTTGGGTTCATTATGTTTTTATGTAGATGTGTCAAGTTTTGAGGGTAATAATTTTTCAGCATGTGTAGGATTAATACATGCTACTTATTAAATTTAAATTAACTGAAGATTACTTTTATCCCATTTTGACTAACTACTGTCAAAATAAGTCGATACAGTTTTACCATTTTGGGAAATGTAGGATGAAATTTGTGACTAGTGGGAATTGCTGTCAGTCAATTGTAATTTGTGTAATTTTCAAGTAAGTAAATTTTTATTTTGTTACACTTTTTTGTTTAGTGCTTTCCAAGTGCTATTGCAAGTCATGTAGCTGCTGAATATCCAAGCAAATGTCTGGTAAGTGTGTAATTTTTTTTTTTTTTTTTTTTTTTTGTCATTATAGTGAGTAATTTTTCATAAAAAGCCTGCCCTTGATAATAGGCACTACTCATACTTTCTCACATTTTTTAGTTACTCTTACAAAATGAGACAGTAATATGTAGCACAAGTGTAAGCTGATATTCCTGAAAAGAAGTCCAGTAGATCCTTTGGAGACTTAATTCTGCCAAATCTAGAAAATAATCCAAAGGACTGTGTGTGGGGTTTTTTTTGAACTGGTTCCTTGGGAATGGATGCTACCGTAGGAAGCTGACATTACCTCTTAAGATGAGCCTAGAACTGCTTTCATGCTCCTGAACTAAAGTCCCTGCCATTCTGTTGTTTCATTATGAGCTGTGGTTTCTGAAAGAAGATGAGGTGTTCAGGTTGCACTAGAACAGGCTGACCTAGAACCTATTTTAAAAAATTTCCTCATCTGCATGACTAGCAGCTGAAGTCAATTTGATCCTGTAGGATGACAGTTAA
This sequence comes from Heliangelus exortis, assembly GCF_036169615.1. Classification (NCBI taxonomy): domain Eukaryota; kingdom Metazoa; phylum Chordata; class Aves; order Apodiformes; family Trochilidae; genus Heliangelus; species Heliangelus exortis. The sequence goes on from NC_092422.1 coordinate 177,928,995, forward strand.
ACAAAGACTTGACTGCTCTTGTATTTACTCAAATTTATTTGCATAGTTATTTTAGGTTGTTAGTCTGCAATATCTGCTGTAAATCCTCATTGTTTCATACAGACTGGAGAATAAATTACAATTCTGCATTGACCCTCTAAATTGGGTATTGCTTCATCTATCTGCATATGAAAGACACTTTAAAAATCAAACAAAACCCCCATCATCCATATTAAATGGAAAATTACAAAAACAACACTGTTTTGGCTAGGAAACTTGATTTATTCAAAGCTTGTTTCTGTATTTCCATGCACTGTGGATGTCTCTTCATTTGTCTCCTGTGTAATCCTATAAGCCTTTATGCACTTTTGTTATGTTTGCTTCAAAGAGATATAGCTGACAAATCAAAGTATTGACTTGGTTTTATTCTTGCTTAACATTTGTCACCTTATTTTTTTAGGTTGAGGTCCTAATTGCCATTAGCAGTGTTACTTCTCCTTTGCTGTTCACAGCTTCTGCATACTTATCCTTCAGTATCATGCAAGTTGTTGACATCTTTAAAAATTATCCACCTGCTGTTAAAGTATGTATTTTTATGCAATTGAAAAATTAACTATTACAGCCGCAACACAAGAATGATTTAGGAAGTATAAGAAGACAAGGTATTGCTTTCTGAAGGTGGAATAAAATACAGAAAATATAAAAAAATTCTTATTTTTCTAATGATATAATTTAAGGTAATTTAAATCTGTCGCCACTCTGGAATTACAGCTTAAAACAAATTTATTCCTAAAATCAGTAAAAATATTATGTAATATTTTGGAGTCCTTGGGGTCTTTATTAATATGTAGTATATGAATGAAAGATTCTAGGTATAGTAGAATACGTTTTTATTTCTTAAGTTGTCTGCCAACAGGTGGCATGTTGGGATTGTAAACTTACATCTAGATTCATTCAAAGCTGAGATCAGGGCAGAGGAGAAAAAAAAAGATTGCAAATGTTAAAGCATTTAAGTATGAAGTGTTACCAGTTCCTTGCTGAAGAGCTTTCTAGGGCTTTATCATCAAAGTGTTTAGCACTGGTAGTTGAAGAGCCATTTATGAGGATTAAAAAAGAGTCTATAAGATCTTGACTCTTAGTACCCACTAGTCCTTAAGTAGTCCTGTAATTTTAGAAGAGATGGAAAATATTTATTAAAAAGAGATCTTAGGGGCTGGATCACACACTTTTGAGTGTGTGATCCTCTTCTGATACTGGAGGAGCATAGGATGTTGTTAGACCTCAGGAAGTGACCACAGCTTGCATGCTCTCTTGAAATATTTTTTCCTGTCATACATGTTGGGGACAGGAGACTGGACTGTCTGGGCAGTGGTGTCACCCTGTAGAGCATTTCTTACATAATTTTTCTGCCTTGTGTCTGGATGCAGCAAGAGCGAGCTGCTTGGTAAAGGAAAGTGAGCAATGGAGCCAGGCAGAGAAGGGTGGTGACCTCATTGGCAAGGAGTGCAGTCCTATGGTACCCCAAAAAAAAAAAAAAAAAAAAAAAAAAAGGCAGGTCTGACCGTGGTAACCAGGGTCAGCCATAGTTCAGAGATTGCCAGGGAAGTCCATAGCAGTGAGGCAGATCAAAGGTCAACCAGGAATTAAAAGTCAGCAGAGCAAGGTCAGAGCCAGCAAGGCACAAGGCCAGGCCCAGGCAGAGCTTCAGCATTGTTTGGGTCAGAAGCAGCAGTGAGGCTCTAAATACTAGAAGATTTTCCTCAATTCCATCCTATTTCTAGAGGAAAAGATCATTTGGCAAATTAATGCTTTGTTAAAAATTACCAAGTTGTTCTATTTTGATCAAGCTCAGACACTCGAGTTTTAATTAAAGCTTCAGGCTGAAATAAGCTGTAAATTATAATTTGAGTTAAAAAAATAAATCTTAGTACAGATCTCGAGGGGTAGAAACAGCTGAAAATATTTTATTCAGGTAGTTAGCAACATATTTGATGTTTCTATTTTCAGCAATCTTATGATGTACTCCTGTTGCTTCTGATGTTGATGCTGCTAATTCAGGCATGCCTTACTATTGGAACTGTAATACAGTGTGTAAATTACAAGACAAAAATGAAACTACATGACTCACCATGGACAGCATCACCAGTTAAAAAACAGGAATACAGAACAACAGAGGTATGTATTGATACCCATTATAAAATTAAAAAATCTGTATTTAAAAAGATTTTTGTAATGTTTAGTGTTAATTCAGATCACCATTAAAAGCTGCTCTGTAAAGATGTAAATGCACTGGTGAATTTTGTAATAAAGGGATAACATTTTGCTAGTTAAATGATGACTGGGGCATGATAAACTGTCTATAAATCTGTGACAAGTCCTTTTAAGATAAGAACAGTTATAAGGTTAAAGCCCCCTTCTGTTCTTATTTATAGTATGAGCTCCCAATTACAGATGAAGTTTGTCATTGCCCTAAGAAAAAATGGTAGCTCAGCTGTCTTACTCTACAGGTTGCAGATCCATAATTGCTATTTATATGTCAGAACGGAGTTATAGAAAAGATAATGAGCTTTGGAGGACAATGTTCTGATAATGAGAGAACCATCTATTAAGAAAGTAGATTTAACCCTTCAATGTGAGCAGAAGTTTGGGGCTCTCTAAAAGTGGTACTTTTCCAAGGCTTGCTGTGGGGCAGTGAATTTACTAAGCTGAGTCAGGTCTCTCAGGTTCCCTAAACTGTGAATGGGAAGAGTTAAGAAATGGGAGTGTAGGAACAACAGTGGGCAAGCTGAGTCAGTGGCCTCCTGTGTTGGACAGCATGAAGTGTACTGAGCAGAGGAGGTCACCTGGAAACCCAGGTATCTCCCTGTCCTACCAAAGCTGGCAATGAGGATCAGAATTGATATTCCACTCCATTTCTCTCCTACAATTACACATTCACTCAATCCTTTTAGATACAGATTTGGAATGTACTTTTTTTAGAACATGGTGATGCCATTCTTTCTGTTACCACTTTTTGTACAGTCATTCAGGGTTAGAGTGCTATTTCAGGGACAGGGGGAGAACCCAGCTTTCTTCATTCTGTGTGGGCTAATGGCTAAAGCACTGTAGCCCTTAAACTTTCCTCACCTCTGCTCTACAGAACAAAGCAATGCATCCATAGGAGAGAGTAACTCACCATGACTGGCTGTTTCCACCAGCAATAGAGTGAGAGATTCAGTCCCTGCTCTAGAAAGAGCACACACATTGAAACAGTTCTGGATTAAAACCCCTGGGAGCAGGGACTGAAACTAAATCATTATACATCTATCATTGCAAATTGGAAGCTGTGGACTGTGGGTGCCATAGGGCAGAGGTTGCTTATTTTCTGGATCTGTCTCTTGAAAAGTTACATTTCTTAGGCAAGACCTCAGCTTGTTTGCATATACGTAGAAAAATCTTGCTTTAGTTGCATTGTAGAAGGTTAATTCTGGCCTTGGGTTTAAAGATTCAGTCATATTTTGGAAAAGATGAAAAAATATCCTAAGCAAAAAATTTAAAAGAAGAATTTGGCCAAGTTTTTTTGACCCAAATGTCTCAACTATTGTACAGTTTACACTGTGATATTTATATAATAAATTTATAGTGTACAATATATGAAATTACACAATTTTACAATGTATAGAATCTTTTAGAAGTTCAGACTGTGACTGTGTTTACATTCTCCTAACTTCTTTCAGGTATTAATTTTCTTTAACTTTGGTTTCTAATGAGAGTGTTATTTCATATTTCTGTTTCTCTGCAATTCTTTTGCTTTTAGGTTTCCAATAATACCTTAAAGGAATTTGACAAAGATAAAGCCTGGAAAGCGGTTGTGGTGCAGATGGCTCAGTAGTTTGGATTCTGCAGATGCAGCAAATACAGCACAATCCAATACAGTAAATCAACTGTTTCAATTAAGGAGGCTTAAAAACTTTTCAGTTTATAAACAGCAATATAGTTACAGCAATAGGAGCCAAGGAATAACACAGTAAATAATGTGTCTTTCTAATAAATTTGAAATGTATTGATAATATTATTAATCCATCTGTCTTTTCTGTCTTTATGTGTATTCTGGTGTTGCTTTAGGAGATTACTTTAGAAAAGAAGGTAATGAGTCACATGGGTTTATGTTGATAGCAAAGTTGAACATCACATTATGTAGCAGGCTTCATTTATTTGCAAGAGATTGTTATAACTGCAGTTATGCAGTCAGTGTAACTGAGAAATGCTTTTGTAAAGTTATGAGTACAAGTCATAATTGGCATTTTTGCTTATACTTCACTTTTGTAGGAGTTGTGAAGTTTTTTTGCATCCCATTGCTTTTATACAAATAAAAGTCTTTATTATGTGGAAACTCAAGAGTGTGGAATGGCATTCTAATTGGAGAGGTCAAAACAGAATATTCTTTCCCCTTAAGCTTCCCTTTCTGGACTATTTAATGTGGATGGGATGTTTTATGAGTGAAAAGGCACAAGATCCACCAGCCAAAGCAAAACAACAAAAGCAAACAGAAGCAATCGGCAAAAAACCAGGAGATACTACTGGTATTAAGAGATTCTTTTCACATTGATTTGTTTTCCTAACTTTCTTTAAAACTTACAGAACCTACCTGCCCTTAAACAAGGGATATCCCCCAGATTGCCTTTTCCTCTTAGCTGAATTATATGAACAATAGTATTGATTTCAAACACTATGTGAATTTTCATTGTTTGGTGTAACTAGGGAGAAAGCTGCTGATGAGGTGGAGTTTTTTTTGGATGTTTTTCTGTTTCTTTTGTGTGGTTTTTTTTAAAGGTTCTAGACTTTGAGGCTTGCCTCTCTGCTTTTTTGATAGGGAAAGTAATGAGAGGGAAAAGTATGTTCAGGTATGCTAGCACTGCTAGCATGTTTTTGTTTGGTTTTGGGGACACTGATAGTTATTGTGGCATTGTAATATGTAAAGAATGTTCTTTCCAGTCTTCTAGAGCAGAGCTTCTTAATAGCAGGCATGCAGCATACTCTCCATTCACCTAAAATAATGTATGGTTTTGGTCCAGACTGATGCATCAACAACCAGAGGATGCAGCTGCTGTTCCCTTAAGAAAGTTCTTCCTGAATCACTGTGAAGTGAAAAGGTAGAGTGATATGCAGAATAGTCTGAATGTATCTTAGATTTCTTTGATGTGGTAAACACACTTGCCTTCATATAGCTGAATCTCTGCCTTCAAGAGATCATCTGTGTATTTTCTGTTGAATGGTCAAATGATTATTGGCTTTGGTTATCCAGAAAGTTGGATTGAATTAGATTTTATACTTCTATTGCTGACCTTGGTTGAAAAGGAAATTAACAGAAAATTAATTCTCAAGCACATTTTGAAGGAATTTCGTTTCTACAAAACACTTAGACTAACAAGGCACTGGGGGTCTTTGAAGTCTTTTAAAGTCATGTGGTGTAAGGTGTCTCCAAGCAGTAATAACCTTTAAACAGCTCCTGATCTTTGCTTTGCTGTCATGAATGGCTAGGAGGAAGCTAGTGACAAGATGTAGTAGGCAATGTTTACTTATCTTTTGGAGAATTATATTTTACTAAGAGATGAAGAATGATTAAATTTGACTTTGGATTGACTCTGAAGTAATGGCTGTATATGACTGGATCTGAGGGTTTTTATTCTTAGATTAACAAGGGAAAGGATTAGATAGGATTAAAAAAAGAGGTTTTTATAGAACTACCAGCCATAGATTCTGCCTTGCAGTGAAGATGACCACCCTTGTTCTCCCAGCCTAGCTGTGGCTCCCTTCCTGCCCTGTTCATCACAGTGGGGACTGCACAATCTGCAGCCTGCCTGCACTATTGTTGGACCTACGTGCCTGTTGTGAACTTGGTCTTAAATTACCTTAGGTGTTCAACTAGAATGAGAGATCTGGAGGAAAAGGTATGTGGTCTCTCCCCTCCACAATAGGAATATAGGCCTCTCTTTGTATCCAGAAATGTCTCTGTGTCATATGGACTGTACATAAGTGTTTTTATATGTGTATGCATGTCATGTGTGGATAGTTTGGAGTTAATATGGGTTTTTTAGATCTTTCCTGCCATTCATCTCCAGCAGCTGAAAGGGGAGACTGTCTCCTCTGGCCTGTTCCCCTCTGCTAGCTATGGATGGTATCCGATTAAACTGGCGGAAAATTTGTTGATTAAAAGAATGAATAGTTTCCTGCTCCATTATTTTGTCAGCTTAGCACACTGCAAACTCATAGTTGACCTCTTTAAGACCTTGGATAGGACTCCCTAGCAACTGGAGGCAGAACTGGACCTCAAGAATATTTGTCTTTCATTAGTATTTCCTTTGTTCCATCCTATCACATTCCTTGCCTTGGTCATATGCCCCCTCTCTTCCCCATTCCCTGCTTGAAAAAGTAGACTTGGTCCATACCAGCAATTAAAACTTTAGACTGGCCATCTAATCAGTTGGTTTGTGTGTAGATCATTGTCAGTTAACTCTGGAGTTAAAGGAGGTTCTCAAATTAAAAACTGCATATTTTGTGATCTGAGTCTTGTGTTTCATGACACCAAAATTATAAAATCTAAATTAGTTTCAGAAACAAGAGTACTCAGGCTTCCCTGGCAACTGATTTGGTTTTATAACAATTTCCTGTTTTTTCAAATGCTACAAGTACTTTTGTCTGTTACTGAGTGGGAAGTCCCTCAGGGAGAAACTGTCAGAAGAAAATGTCAGTGTCATCCATCTTATGAATAATCACATCTGAGATAAAGTATCTTCAGAAGATGAGTTTTGTAGTATTTTTTTCTCCCGTATCTAGTGTTACCTGTCTAATGTTAATATATGTCACAGTAAACTGTTTTTCTGCCTGTAAATTTTTAGCTAAATCAGACAGAGTGAAGTATCAATGACAGAGCTGAATATGTTGTGATTCATAATCAGATTATGAATCTGTTATGAATCAGATTCATACAAAAGGAAAACCATGCCTGATATTTTAAAGCAATGAAGAAATGCCCATGAAAATGGTTTGTATTGGCCAGTTACTCTCTAATTAGTGTTTTGTTAATATCAAGTTATAATTATCAAATATAAGTGAAATTCATATTTCATACAGCTTTTTCAAGACAAGAGAGGCCTACAAGTATAAAATATCCTTATGTAATGCTTACTGTAGTTTTCCTTGATGTGTTTTTTTTTCCTGACATTTATTTCCTACTTAATCTTTCTGTTTGCTTAAGTTATTTTGTTATATAAGTTATATTCTGTTTGCAAAAGTTACAACCTCCCTAGGTTATACTTACTCTTCTGTCCTGTAAAGATAAACTGTTTCTGAAGAAAAAAATGAAAAACAGTGAATTTTTAGATTTTGAAATTTTAAATTTTCCTCTAGCTGACCCCATTTAAAAAATCTGACATACCTTCTAATCCAAGAAAGATCTCCTGTATAGATGCTTGGTAGTGGCCATTTCCTGGAACAAAGGGCAGAGTATCTAGATTTAAACAGGCCATTTTATGAACCATGGAGGCTGTAATCCAAATAACCAGTTTATAGTGATTCTTGCCACCTATATATTCTGGAAAGGCAAATAAGACCATTAAACCACTGTATGCACAGGATTGTTGTTTTGTATTGCCTCTTTTTGTGCTTTATGCCATTAGACTTTAGGCATCTAGAATGAATTTGGAAAATCTCTTCCTATATTTCCAGTTCTGCTTTCCAGCAGCTCTTAAGAGGCTCTCCTAGGCAGGGGCTGAGTTCCTGGAGATTGCCCCAGCATCACTTGTTGTCAGAAGTGCCACCAGAGGGGAGATGCTAACGGAGTGTCTGCCATCTCCATAACTCCTCCCTCTGCCTCTGTGCTGTCTGTGTAGGATGCAGCCTGACTTTCCACTGACAGTGCAGGGATTGTGACTGGTTCCTGGTTGTTCCTTGGCTCTCCATTTAACAAATAACTGGGATTAATAGAAACTACTCTAGAGTTTGTTTTTCTGGTCAGGGGCCTTGACTCATGCATTCTCAGTTCTGAGAATATGTCCTCTTTGCCAGCAGTCCTGGTTTAAATTATTCATGTTCTGCTGCTGCTCTTTTACCCACTTGCAATGAAGTCTATGGAAAGAGTTTCATTTATTTCAGTGATGTTCACCTTGGAGTTTCTGTATTTATTTTAATTGGTCTTTCTAACATCTGATCTGCCTAAAAAAATCCAAATCACTCAAATCACACAAAATCACTCTTTGTTCTGAAGAAGTTTTATAGCTGCATTAGTTTCTTTATTCAGTTTATAGTGTGGCTCCACACCTGCAGTTCAACTGAAGGACTGAGATGCCACAGCACAGGACACCAGGTATGGTGGCATCTTAAGCCAGCATTGTTGCCACTTACATCAGTTTCAAACCTTATCCTAGACTTCCTGTTTCCTGAGGGCTACATAGCATCCCTTTGTTAGTGGTTGCCCCTCTGCCTGTCTTTCCAGACTTCCCCTTTTCACTGTAATTTGCTGGTCCATTCTTTTCAAGGAAAGTCTTCCCCGGATCTGTTGAGAAAGGAGAACATACACAGAGCATGCACAGAAGCAGCTTTTTGTAACTCACTTTTATTTCTTATTTGGTCGTGGTGTTAATACAATCTAAAATCTGAAATCCTGCTATGCTGACCTCAGCTGAATTTTTAATAGCTGAGAAGGAGGTTTTATTTCAATCCTCCCAGTTGGCTAAGGGTTAGTTTCTGTTCTAAAACTACAGGTGTCCTCATATGCAGTATCTCTTGTATGTTAACCTGCAGGGTTTTTTTATGTATCATGAACCAGTACTTCAATATCTGTTCTATTATATACATAATCTCACCTGTGATCTATAATTTAATTACAGAGTATTTATTTCTCTCTAAAACATAGCCTATCCTAATAATGAAGCACCAAGACTTCAAAACTGAGCCATAATTTTTACTCAAGCAGATGTCATGAAGTATAAGAGTTCCCTTGCCCCCAGTAGAGGAACCCTCAACAAACTAAAGTGAAAAAAAAAATAATATTAGCACCAGAATGACAAAACTTATGATAAATAATCAAAAAAGATTTTGGTGTTTTCAATTAGTAGCCTGAACTGGTTTTAATATAAAGTGAGGTGAAGAACTGAGAGCTTTTCATACAACTGGATATAACCTTGTTCTCCACATTGTCACTTGTTCTGCTTGCTTGTACTGAGAAGGCTTGAGTATTTAATTTCTATTTTGTGCCACCAAGGCGTATGGACAGGTTGGGTCATCACACATTTGAAAACAAGTGAGGAGGACAAGGGGCTTCAGTCTGTGCTATTTTTAATGGTGTGAATCCTAAATGTACTACAGCTCTTTATGTAAGGTTAAATTCTAATTCACTCATTAGTGTTATTCCTTTAGTCATCCCTGATTGAAAAATACTATGGGCATAGCAGAAAACCAAATTAAATAAAATTAGTATTTTTTTTATTGCTAAAATTGAAGGAAAAAATAGTTTAAATACTGAGCTGCACATGGAGATGTGGTCTAGGGAGCAAAAAGGGTACATGGTAAGCGTAGCAGTTCATATGAGGTAAACTGGTTCTTAGGATCTTGCTTTTAATTACTTTTTTTCTTTCCAGGGCATCCAATTTTCTTTTGCATTACGAAACAAAGCTGGTTTGTGTAAACTTGTAGAAACTTAGAGCATCATGTTCTATTTTTTCAGTGTTTTTTTCATTTACTTTCCAATTTTAATTATGTTATAATATAGTTGTGGAAACGTGGTAAGAACAAACTTTGTATATACATCTGAATTTGAGAAATGTAATTTTTTTATTTTTTAGACAATTTAAATAAAGTCAGGTCTTATAAAAGTAATTCATGACAGAGTTTATGCTCTTCTGTACCTAGTAGTAGTTGGCAGCCTCAGAGATCAGGTAAAAATCTTTTGTATCAAATCTGAAAAATTCCAAATCTCTCAGCCTTTCAGTATGTCAATATTAATGTAAGTAGTAAACCAGGATAAATAAATAGATGCAGTCCTTAGCACAGAAATGACAAAATTTTCCAATACTGTTTTGGTTTATTGCTTCCTGGGTTACAGTTGCTTTTGCCTCTTTTCTTCTATAGGGCTAAATGATAGAAATACACAGGAAACACTTTCTACCCCAAAACCAGACAAATACAATTTAGTGAGATTTCTAGAAAAGAAATTAAGGTAAATAGCTGTGATAATTGCTTTACTCTTAGTTGCCAAAATCTCATTTTAGTTAATTACTCCAGTTTCTCTGAGCTTGTAAGTTCTTAAAAATACAGATTATCTAAATAAAAGTTGAAAAATCGTGAATATGCTTCCTTCTTTGTTATATTTTTGTCTTTTTGGTAGGGTTTTTTTAAAAACTCAAATTTGTAGCTTTTTAAGAAGAATTTAATAACAATTTTAAATGTGTTCTAATAAGCTCTTTCATCTATTACAATTATTTAATCTTATTTTTTATTTATTTAGATTACTATTTATTTATTTATTTATTTATTTTCTTTACAATGCATGGTGCTTCCATAATGTAAGGTTACACTACATAAGGTAATGTAAGGTAGCATAACATATAACTTTTTTACTTTTTTAAGGAAACAAAAATATTTTGCTGCAGCAAGCGACTTACATTAACAGTTGAGAAGACATTTCTGCTTTAATGGTGAGATTATATACCTGTCTGTTAGTTTTCTACTTTGAAGTATCTTTGTTACCTGTAATATCTATCATGACATAGCAACTCTTCCTTTAATTTTCTCCCTGTTGTAAAAGCTATTTTTTTCATTTGGTCTACGGTCAGAATGGGCCAAATTCTGCAGAGAATGAGACACATGACACAGGGCAGGTATTTGCCTGAAGGCTAAGAGAAAACTATGCTGGTAAATACTTGTTTATGCTGGAAAAGAACTTGGCATTTAGTAAGTTTGACACTTAGTTTTGTACAAATCAGTCATGCATGGAGATAAAAAGGATGTGGAGCCCTTTTTTTGAGTCAGGTGTTAGGTATCAGATTGAGTTGCATGGGTAAGTACAGAGCTGGTAACCATGGACAAATTTGTGCTCAGTTTGCAGCAGTTAAGCTGTGAGCTGATGTTACATAGCACCCAAATCAACATCTTTGGCTCATGCCCTGTCTTATATATTTGCAGACTCCAGTGTCAGTCTCTCTGTTATCCAAAATGGGAGATAAAGTTCTTTGCATATTTTGTAGAAGTGAAGATTGATTGTGCCTGGCAGCAGGCAGAACCAGCTGAGTTCCTATGGAGTACAGAGCACATGGATAGTACAGTGGGCTATACTGTATAAAAAAATCAGGTTGAACTTGTTTCATGGTCACAATATGTGTACATGAACAGCTGCTCAGGTGCAGCTTCTCTTATTTCCTAAGAGAAATATCAATATACTCAGCTTTAATATGCAGGGCCCCAGTCAGCAGTCTGATTTTTACATCACTGTGGAGCCTTTTTACTTCATTGATTTGATTTAATTTTGATGAAATGAATTCCAGAATCTGTTCAAAGGCAAGAGAGAAGAGTGAAACTGTGTGGTCTGAATATGAAGAGGAAAGAGCCAGTAAGGGAGAAGAGAGGAGAAATAAGTTGTTATTTTCATTCAGACATAAAGTGAATCATGCTTTCTTAGATAATACTAAAGTTAGGTGGGAGGAGTTCTTGTTATGTATTACTTGTTATTTATTACTGAATAATAAAAGCATTCATGCTGTCAATTAGAAGGCAGTAGGTCTTAAATACTTAGCTAAATCAATGAGATTATTTTCTAAATTAAAACTGGTTGACTATGCATATGGAAAAGTATAATTTGAATTAGGAATGTGTGAAGGGGTAGAATAAGGTAGGGAGTATATTTTAATAAATATATTAATAAATACTCTGTCTCTTAGGCATGCTTATTATGCCAGAGAATCTTGTGGTTGCCAGTTTTAATTGTTGTATGGGAATCAGGCTCTCTTTTGAAAGAAGCAGTTTCTCATCCTTCCTTACACCTCCCACACTCAGTTCAAGCCATGTATTCCTTTTTTGTCCTGTAGGCTCTTGTATAACTGAGCTAACCCTCCAGCTGACCCAGAGGGAGCTGTTCCCTTTATTGGGATGGGTTATTTTTCTGATAGTTAAGCAAATGGAATCCTGTTGGCAGGTAGTCTAATGAGCAAGGCTGAGACTAAAGAAAGTAGGGGGGTAGTAGGACTATGCCTTTCTTTTGCAGCAGCAAAAGTCTGTGTGACTGTATCGTATCATTGGGGCATGATGCCCATGGGATCCTCTTGGTGGAATTCAAATAATTGGCAGCAGTTGGTTGTATTGGCAGAATATATTGGTGTTGCAGGGAAAAAAAGTATTTTGGTTTTATAAACAGGGACCTAATTTAAAATAGCTTTTTCTTACTGGTATTGCGAGCTAAAGAAGATCCATGATACTTACCTAGGAGTAAGCAGTACACAGCTGTTACACAGTTCAAGAGTTTGAAGGAACATGTAAGCTCACCTTCTTGTTAGCATTTCCCAATAGCCTAGCACGAGGCAGTTCTGCTCAGGATGCTTGCAATTCTGGACTCTCTTCTCAGCCTCTGCAGACTCTTCATGCAGTATATAGAAAGCCCAGGTAACTAACTTAGCTTCATATTAGTTTCTGAGGAAAAAGTGCCTAAATGGCAGCTAAAGCAGCTACAGCTATTGAAAGCCTAAGAGCACTTGTCACTGTCAGCAAAGTATGCTGTGTATTTCTATACAAAGTATTTCCATTCAACTGAAATGACATTTCATGGCTTCTTTTCTCCTCTCTGAATATATACGAAATAATAAGCAGAAAAAAATGTATCTGAAAGCATTTTCAAGCGGGGGATAATATTTTGAAAGTTTCGTTTTCCCAAGGGACCCAAATGCAGGATAATTCTAAAACCTGTGTAATCTCATCATTGTAAGTGTCTGCTTAGAGTACAGCATGAGCCAGGTGAAACAGCAGCCTTCTTGTATCCCATTGAGCCATTCATTCAGCCCTTGTACTTCACACTTGTGCAGGAATTACATTTCCAGCCTCTGCCTGCAGTTCTGGGTGTGTTTTGACTGCTTCTACAAGTTGTAGGCAATGCTCCTAATGTGCTACCTAGTGTAACATTTGCCATTGTTTCTAAGTGCTTGTCGCTCCTGTAGGAAAGGGACAGGGTGGAGTGGGAGATTGAGGATTGCCTTGGATCATATAGGTGAAATAAGTGATTGGTTTTGGACAATAAAGCAGTAACATGCTGGATACAGGAGAACTTGAGCATCTCCCTTTTCACCAACCTGTCTTGTAGTTCTGTGAAACTTCATGTGCTCTGCTGGTACCCTCTGCTGAGTACCTGCTCTGGCTGTGCAGCCTCACTCTGGACAGCAGATTTAGTCACAGTCCTGGGAAAGTGCATTTTCCAAGTAGTTATGAATCATTGTGTAAATTGTAAATTGTGTTGTGATGACAGTAGCACCCCTTGTGGCTCTGCTCCAGAGCTTGCCCAACATGACAACAAGTTTTTAAGTTATAAACACTCAGCTGTTCTGTGGTTGATGTGAGCGGCCCTGGGGCAAGATGTGTGTTGCCTGGTGCAAGCAGTACAACTACGCACAAAGTTAAAAGAGGAGCCATGGGACTGTGCTTGACATGGCCCTTCACCTCAAGACAACTTAAACAACACCACCAACAATCATATTGTTGTGAATATGTGTCTGTGCTGGTGAAACATGGAAGTATGCAGTGGTGTACCACATGACACTCTTGCAAAACACAGTGTGAAAATGGCTATTGTGCTCCAGAGGCCAGGACTCTAGGACTCTCCAGTACGGATGTACAGAGATGTACCTTCCAGCCTAAACACTGACATGTTAATCTAGACAAAGTCAGAAAATATGTAACCAAGGTAGAAATCTCTGTGAGGTTCTGTGCCTCATCAAGTTCTGTGACACAACAAGTCACAAAATCTGTGCCTAGCTGCTCCGATATGTCTGGTGACCTCTCTTAACTTTTATTTCCATGTAATGCTTCTTGAACACACTTGAACAAGAGGGGAATTAGATCAGTGGTCTCACTTGAAATGCACCAAGTCTGTAGCCAAGTATGCAAAATTTGTGAGGCCAGAGACCATTTAAGAAGAAATGACTTGGGCTGATGGTCCAGAGATCAGGGTTGACCCAAAAGTAAACTGAGAATAGGAAATACAGGATTTTGCTCACTGGGTGTGCTAGAATCTACCTCTGTATTTTATTAAAAAACTTGAGCAGCCAGGCTACATCCTGGAATGTGCAGGATTTAGACTCAAACTTTCTTGAACTAAGAAATGTTTTGAGTTGTTTTTTTTTTTTTTTTTTTTTTTTTTTTTGGCATACCCTTGACTGGTATAGCTTTTGAGCTTTAGGGCTCAAAGTATCTATATTACCAAAGTGCAAAAGAAGTCACTTATTAAGGTTATTTCAGAGTCTTTATTCTTAAGAGGGAGGGAATACTGGCAGAAGCAGAATAGTATTGGGATGAAGTAATAGAAACATAACAATAATTATTGATAATTTTTTAAAATACTTTCTTTCTAACAGATGCGTTTTATTCCTTGTTCCTCACTGCACTTTACCTATATTTAAACACCTGATGTTTAGAGTCCCATTTGAGAAGGGATCCTAAGAACTGGAGCCTGTGTAAATTTCACATGCATAGATGCTTCTGCATAAATGATAATTTTAAAAAAAACGTGGCATGGGTCTATCAAACTACCTAGTTTTTAGTGGAATTGCTAGCTTAACGGGTGTTCCATAACCTTACCTAATAAAAACAATGGGATAACACTAATTTCAGGATACAAATTATGTAGGAATGGTAGATTGTGCTAGTTTAGTTTAGACATGATTTCTAAAAAGCTCACTGCAGATGAAGTAAATAACAGTAAGATTGTTGTCTGCTGAACTTAATAACAGGTGTTACAGAAACTGCCTGGACTGAAACACTATTCTTGCATAGAAAGAAGACACTGTGAGAGCAGTGCTAGTGACCACTTCGTTCAGAAGGTGACAGAGATGTGCTGAGAAATAACAGAAGAGGGAAGAAAACTTAGTAAGTGAGCAACATCAATCATTTGTATGGAAACTGGAGGAATGTTACCCCAGGGCTTGATGCAGAAAATAAATTTGTAAACACTGTAAATGACTGTTGCTTGGAGCAACTAATCACAGACCCCATAGGAAAAGAAAGAACTCTTGGTCCCTTTCCAAGCAGCCACTCAAAAAGCTGCTCTTCAATAGTGGCACAATTCCAAAGTCCGAACAAATGGGCTAAGCTGATGTATAAGTAAACAAGGAACTATATAAAAAGAATAAGTCTACAAAATGAAATTAAAAGGAGCAGTTGAAAGGGTAGATGCTTTCCAGAAGAAGCTCCAAAGTTTTAAAAATAATCTAGGAAAATGTCAGTACATGTGTAAGGTATTTCCCAAAATGTCACCCCTAAGAGATTATTTGCAGCTCCCAAGACAATATTTTTAAGGAAGATCAATGTCATCCTTTTTTAACCAAAGAAGAGAAGGAAGACTCCTAAAAGGTCAATGGAGTTGATTAGTAATGGAGATATGAAAGGACACTTTTTGCTCAAGGAATCCAATGATACAGTCAAAAATTGAAGTGCTTGCTTGCTTGCAGTGGAGTGCCTTACAGGGGAACCTACTGAAGGGTGAGTTGGAGGAATTATCTCAGATCTAGGTTCAAAACAAATAATCCAAAAGAATAAGACTAATATCTGAAACAGTAATCAAACAGTATTCTACAGGGTCCCATAAACTGAAACTGAAGTTACAAAACTACTAATTATGGTGTGTGTTGAACTTGCTGACTTGCAGTAGACATACTGGCAAATGGCTCTGGTAGCAGGACATCATGATACAGTCAGCACCACTACAGTGTTGTGTAAACCATCCTTGGTCTGTTCATTCCTAAATATTGTGTGTGAGACATCCTATCTTATAAGACATTATAGTAAAAATCACAGAAAATTAGGAGTTGGAAGGGACCATGGAGTCCAACTCCCCTGCCAGAGCAGGGTCACCTATAGCAGGTCACACAGGGACACATGCAGGAGGGTTTTGAACATCTCCAGAGAAGGAAATTCCACAACCTCATTGTGCAGCCTGTTCCAGTGCACTATCACCCTCACAGTGAAAAAGCTTTTCCTTATGTTTATGTCCTAAGCTCCAGCTTGCACTTGCTGCCCCTTGTCCTATGGAAATCACTGAGAAGAGCCTGGTTCCATTCTCCTGACACTCCTCCTTTACTTATCTGTAAACATTAAAGAGGTTGCCCCTCAGTCTCCTCCATGCTGAAGAGACCCAGCTCCCTCAGCCTTTCCTCGTAAGAGAGATGTTCCACTCCCTTAATCAACTCTGTGGCTCTGCACTGGGCTCTTTCAAGCCGTTCCTTTTCCTTCTGGAACTGAGGGGCCCAGAACTGGACACAATATTCCAGATGTGGCCTCGCAAGGGCAGAGTAGAGGGGGAGGAGAACTCTCTACCTACCAGCTACCCCTCTTCTAATGCACCCCAGGATGCCATTGGCCTTCTTGGCCACAAGGGCACATTGCTGGCTCATGGTCATCCTTCCATCCACCAGGACTCCCAGATCTCTTTCCTCTATGCTGCTCTCTAACAGGTTAGTTCCAGAACCTGAAGCATATAGGTTAAAATAGTCCACAACAGTAACATATTTAATTTATTTTTCTTAAGCAGCTGCTACTGATTCTGTTAGCACATGAGAATGGACTGAGCTGATCTTGGATCTGGTGTATTTTCATGTAGAGATGACAAAATTAAATGTTGCTAATTTGAAACCAAAATAATTAGGCAACAGTTTGTTCAGAACTGTGGTTGACACTGCTCTTTATCTTTCAAAAATAAAATATTATTGGCAAGTTGACAAGCTGCACTCACATGAAAGCATCTAACCTACGAGTAGACACATTGGGAGAGTATAAATTGCCTTTCACCTGGTCATTAAAAAAAAATAAATAGAAAATCCAGAACCTAGCAGATGGTGTTAATTGTGTATTCCCTACTTCAAATTCTGTAAAAAGTATTGCAGGAGCACTGAGGACTTGGGTTCTGCCACTGTCCTGCTAAGAGGTCTCTCTTAGTTGTGAGCCCTCTCAGTGAAGGAGTAACCAACCCCCTATTCCACCTGGGGTGTAACAAACCACATAAAGCCTCCATATGTGTGGAGCTGTTTTTTTTTTTTAATACTTGTTCTTTGTGATGGGACTCTGCAAGGCAGCACCCACAAAGGCATTCCTGGGCATTTTGTTATGGTAACAGGTATTGAGCTGTTGTGACTCACTTGTACCCTGCTTTCAGAGATTGTGGTGTTCAGCTTCTTTGGCAAAGCATGCAGACTTCCTGAGTGTGTTGAAAATCCAAACACTGGAGGTAGTCTATAGAACAGGATATATAACAGTCTATAGAACAGGAAGGTTCTGTTGATACAGTTAAGTAATAAGTGAAAGACAGATTACTAGATTAAAAGAATCTGCTTTTCCTGCTAATGAAAAACAAACAAGCAAACAAACTACTCACCTCAGCAACGCTGTTTTTAATTTTATTCAGTGCATTAGAAAACTTGGAAAGTAAATAGACAAAATAATGCATTTAGATTTCTATGAACCTACCTGGTACATCAGTCTAGAAACGAAACACCTTTTTATACACAGAATTTAGAGAAAAGAAATTTTCTAAGGCTGACCTGTGATAGATGAAGATTCATGTACCATGTATGATGGTTAAGACAGAATCAAACTTTATTGTGCACCAGGCTATTTATATGCTTGTATGCTGAGTTAGTAGCCAATCATCTGTAGCCCCTTACCCCCAACTCCCATATTATCTTGCCAGATACATAGTTGATGTATTTCTACAGAAAACAAAGCCATAAATATCACATAAATCTCTTCCTTCCAGTTCCTTCTTTCCCATGTGTGTCCTGCTTCTTGTTTCTCTGCTCTCTCTTTATCTCAGATTCCTGAGGCAGATCACCAGTGCTTCTGCAATGTTGTTTTTCCTTCAGTGCAGCTGTTGTGTTCATTCCTTGGTCCTTTGGTCCCACCCTGATCTAAAGCTGACATGATGAAACCAAGAAGGAAGAGGCTTTTACTGTAATTGTTAGAAATTCACATTTCCCAGTTTTCACTATGGGACACAAGAAATGGGTTGGACATGCTTTGTCTTTTGCACAACTAGCAATTTTCTGTATTTCAAGACTTCTAGAGGGTGGAGCTCAGAAGTGCTGTGGGAGGGACTAAAATTCACATTAAAGTTTTTGCATGAGAGGGAGAATTCTCAGAGTAGAAGGTTTCTTCTGAGGTTTTGCGCCTTTTTTTTTTTTTTTTTTTTTTTAAATTTAGGATGATAAATATTCACATTCAGATTCTTCTAATAATCTTTCTTTGGAATTCTGATTGTCAGGTTATTCCCAGGATTGAAGAATGTGGACTTTCATGTTCTCAGGTAATGTCTCCCTTGTTATGATCTGCTATCTATAAATAGAGTAGTTGTATGCTGCTAAAATAATTGTAAGCAGAGCAAGAAAGCAAAAATGGAAAAATATTTCAGCTGTTCTGAACATTCACTTTATATTGCTGCCATTCTTAATTAAGTTTCCAAAGTGGCAAAGATGATTGTTAGGGAGGGAGTAAGAAAATGCATCTTACACTATTTTCAACTTCTACTGTTAGTACCTTTTAAAATATGTCTTTTGTATTTGAAAAAAATATTTTTTCCTATTTATTACTTTGAAGAGTCAGATTTTACAATAGCAGTGATGCCAAAGAGATGAGGGAGAGAGGAACGGGAGGTTTCAGAAATTTTTAATTATTTTAGAAATATACAAAATGCTGACTTTCCTGTGAATAGATGAATTAAGCCTGAGAGAGAGTAAAACCTGTTTTTCATTTTGTGCAATGAATGCAACATTAATGTTAATGACTTATGTATGTGCATAAAAGTGGAGTGTGAACCATACCATCTCTTTAATAGCTTTGAATTTTGTGTGTTTCCAAATACCCCCACAAAGGGGCAGTATGGAGATATTATGCTTCTGCATTCTGAAACTTCTAAGAATAAATGAAAAGGTAAATTTTAAAAAGCTAAAATAATAGGGAATCTGACTTTCAGTCTAACTAGAGGATAATAACTATGTACTTGCTACAGAGAAGTGGAATTGATGGCATGGAAAAATTTCATAGAACAGAATTCTCCTTGAAGATAACAGTGTTTAGGCAATGACACAAGTAAAAGATTGTTTATATATGGGGGATACTACCCAGATATTACGTTAGTACATGATGTAGCAATTTATTTTGTCTTCTATACATGTATCCTAGAAAATATCAGGAAAAAAGATGCTTATAAAATTAAGGTGTCCCCCCCCCACACCCCCTGTATGCACTTATGTTTATGAATGCAAACCCACATTCATTTAAACTAATAAATGCTCCTTGGTCTGCTGGGATGAGTGTAAAATAGAAATGGTTTACCCGTCTAATTCTTCAAAGAATGTGTGACTATTAGACTCAGCATTCAAAAAACAATAGCAACCTTTTTCAGTGGGATTCAGTCTAGGGTATAGGTTTGACCTCTGTGGATCTTAAAAGGCATCTCTTTGTCACATTTTAGGCATGCATGTTGGGCAGACTGATTCATTAGATACCTAAGGCATAGACACAACTTGAGGTTAGTTAGACTGGATCCCTTTCTTTGCCTTCAAATGTTTGTTTTACAGCTCTTCTAATACTGAGGGTTGGACACTGGGAAAGCCATATGTAATTTTTTTCTTTTAATTTACAGCAGAAATACATTATTTACAGTGTAACTGAATTGATAAATCATTTGTGATATTAAAGGTGTGATTCAGTTAATGTTTTCTATGTAATATTTCTGCTAGTTGTATTCAATAGAATCTTGAATGCATTAATGACTTTTCGAGACAAAAATGTTTTCTCACTGGGAACAATAATGATCTCATCAGGACAAATTAGTGCCAGCATAGCATTTTCAATCTAGTGCAAAGCATTTTAGCTACATGAACTTTAGAGGTTTATAACTATCTTGTTAAAGCAAACTCCTTCTTCCTTTTCCTTTGGATATGACTTCAATTTCCCTACATAACTGATGACAATTTGTCACCTCAGTCTCTTTCCTATCTAAGTTACTTAAAAGGGAGTAGTTCATCTTGTCCATAATTTGTAGCTCCATCAGGTCACAAAGTAGAGAATGTGTCTTTTTTCCTTGCAATTTGCTTAATTTGATAATGAGATATTTTAAATTTAAAACTATCAAAAATTTTCTGTCGCTGCCATTGCTACAAGTGAGTATTATAGAATTTTTTTTTTCTTTAGGAAGTTTGTGTGGTAGATTGCTCTCCCACAGAGTCAACCCTGAGACTGTGTTCTTCAATAAGGGAATGAAAAGCAATTAATTACCATTTGTTTGCATTTTTCAAACTAGGAATTGTTTTCAGTATGTTTAATAACTGAAACTGTTGGGTATCACCAGCAGGGTAGATACGAAGGTGGATATGTCCCTTGAATACTTGTAAGCACTTTTTACCTCCTTGGGTACTACTTAGCAGAGTAAAGCATTGCTTGTACTGAAGAGGGAAGTAGTGACATAACTGTTTTCAGGTATGTGATCTAAAACCCAATAACACTGAACTGTTTAGATTTTTGTTGTTACTACAGCTTCATGAATCATTCTTAGTTTACCATAAGTATTTAGCAAGACATCCTTGCATTGCTTTCTATAAGGCACTATCCAGGTTTCATTATTATACCACAAACTGCACTTCTGTCTACTACAGGAAGAGAGAGGAAAAAAAAAAGAACATTAGATGTTTATGCAAGTATTGCATGAAAATTTAAACAGCATGAAAACATACAATTGTGGGTTGAGTGATGGCAAAGGCACAACCAAGCTTTTGTTATGTATTATGATTTATTTCTCCTTCCTTATTTTAATGTCTTGGCTTTAGAGTTTATATGATATTCTGCTATTCAAAGATTAAATACAATGGGCTTGGTCTCCACGCCTCACCCAATAGCAAACACGATTATCAACCAAGTTTCCCTGTAAAAGCATAGGGGAATCCCAGTCTGCAATTGAAATTGTGTTTGTGCCCTACTGGTTTTACAATCACATTGTTTGCAGGCTGTACAGAAAGGAAACAGGCTTAATCCAAATTTGCCTCAACAGCTGGTAAAGATCAAGAGCACCACACTGAAAAAAAAACCTCTCAAGGAAACTATGAAGTAGTATTTGTATTGTCTGCTATTAAATGCAGTAACATTTCTGAAGTCCATAGATAAAGAAGGAAACCCTGAACTGAATCTGGGATTTCCCTTCAATTATAAAGGTTACTGGCAGCAAATTCTTGATATAGCTGCTGCCTCCTCATGCTATTCATAGTTGAAGTCTGTGGTAATCTCTTACTGGATGTTTATGCTTTGGATCAGACCATTCTTGATGAATACTACACATTGCAAAAACAGCCCTTAGCCACTAAACTCAGCTGACATAAATTGGCAGCCTTTGTTCTTTATTAAGGCAAGCAATTTGTATTTTAAAAGTGATCCCAAGCCTCTAAAAATGGACATGATAATCTAGGTAACATAATTTAGCTGTTCTCTAACATCTGTTTGTAAAAGTCTGGCTTCCTCAGAGAGAGTGAGAGAGGGGGATAGAGTGTGATGTCCCAGCATGGGAAGATGATTCACCATATTCTTTTGTGTGTGCATCAATGTACCTGGTGACTAGAGGAGATGCATAAATACATAAAACACATCCTCTGCTAGCACTTGCTGAGATGCAGTACAATCCACAATGAGAACAGACCCTTGATATCCTGGGTTTTGCAGGAAGGCTGCCATTGACTCACTGGTGTGGCCTTATTCAAGTAATTTCCATTCTTCAGTTTTCACAAGTACAAAATAGTGCTGACCTTCCTGTGCGATGTTTCTTAATTATATGTTTTAATTAAGTGCTCTGAATCCTATAATTAAATCTTAAGTGTTCATTAGTCAAAGCAGTCCTACTTAAAGGGGCTCAATCATGTGGAGTCACTGTAGTAGTGATATTAACCCATTTGCTGTGATTTCTCTGCTTGCTTTCTCTTCTGGTAGTCAGGAGAGAAAGTTTATGTAACTTACCTCTTAGACTATATTTTACATTTGCTCTTAGGTTCAAACATAGCTTAGCAACAATATGAAATATTTAGCTTCAATGCTTCCTACTTATCCCATATCACTGGTTGTGTGCCATTCTGTTTCCTCACCCTCTGAGAAGAAAATAGCCACTGGCAAAAGCAGGTACCCTGCAAAAATCTCAAGTGTTCCTTATTATTGAAGCATTTCTTTCAGGAGGGGTGGGAATGGAAAAAGCTCTGCAATTCAGAACTTTTTCTCACTTCTCCTTTCCCCAAGAACTCTGGAAAAAGGTTACAAGGTCTGGAAAGAGATAAGCCCCTGGAATAGCAAGAGCAAGGCACTACAGACAGTCATGAAAGTTGGGGGACACAAGATTGACAGGAGGTAGGAGGAGGTAAATATGAAAAAAAATATAAATAAAAGGTGTATATTTAAGCAAGCTTAGCAGGACATGGGAGCAGATGACCTTTATTGTTGGAAATAAATTCTGGCTCACAAATCTCTCTCACCTCAACTTTAATGAGACCATGTTCTGTGACATAGCTGGAATTCTTGCAGTAAGATCTAGGATTAGCTTAATTTGTACATTTGCTGGAGCTGGCAATGCTGTACCTGTTACTTCATCATGTTGGTTATAGTGTCCCATCCTGCCACTCTTGCCAGAATGGCTGTGCATGAGAGAGAACTGGGGATGATAAAAAGGACCAAAAAAAGATTTTAAAAGGCTTCTTTCTAAGGATATCTTTGGGCATTCTCCTGGCTTTTTGGCTCAGCATTGACAAGCTAGGTCTCAATCCCAGGTAATAGGTGATTGAGACCTAAGAAAGAAGTTTCATACTATCCTAGAGAGAAAATAATTTAATTTCTGGGAGCCATGAATTCCCATATGCCATGCTGTGGCTACCCAGCTGTTCAAACCAGGAAGTCACATTTGAAATTCTATGTGTTTTGTTACTGTCATCCCCATGAAAGATCTCTAGGTTTTCTATATCAACTCTGGCAAAAATGTTCTCATGGTAGTTTTCATACTCTTGGGGAAATGTTTTTCCTTGTAAAACCTTTTTTTCTTTTCTGATTTTCTTACATTTACTGGCTATTTTTTGAGTACCAGGAAATTGTTTACCACCTTAAAGGCATAAAACAGAAAATATTTCCCAAGCAGCCTTGTGTTGCTGAGGAAGTTCCCCGACCAGCTCCAAATTTCTTTGCTAGAAATGATCACAGAACCAGCAAATTCATGTATACTCAGATATGATGCAGGCACATCACAGCCCTGACTGTGCCTTCACAATTGTAGGAATTCACTGGGCCAGCATTTTTTGAGGTCAGGAATAAGATGAAAAGTCACAGCAGCTAATGATGCTGAGCACTGGAATAGATTGCCTGAGGACCTTATGGAGATCTCCACACATGCTAAGCAAGCATCTCTCAGATAAAGATCATTCCTCCTCAGGCAGAAACAAGGATAACATCTGAAGTTCTTTTCTAACCCTGGTATCTCTGCTTTCATGCATTATTTTCTCTTTTGTGCATTCTAAAAATGTTTTTTCAAGTTGTATCTAACTTCGTCCTTTGAAACATTCAGCAGAGGCAAAGACCTGTCTTGCTCTATTGCTTCTCTTCCCTTCCAGCATGCAAAATATAGAATTTATGATGAAAACTGTATGGGACACACAGTCTAAGTTGGTACATTTCTATGCAAAAATGAAGAGAGTTTTAGTTTTACTTTGCAAATTATCTGTGTCTCCTTTGCAAGAAAATGTTTCAGTTTGGTTGCTTTGAATATGTGTGGTAAATTTCAATCATTTCTGGAAAACTGATTGTCTTGGAGTTGCCTCTACTTGCCTGCATATTTTCAGAAAGTATGAATCATATAAACAACATTGACAGTGCTAGATGTGCGTTGTCTCTTGGAAAAACTTTGAGGAAATAAAATTTATTGCAGTTAGTACATTTTGCTCTCTATTTCCCCCTATCATTCCTACATATGCAAACTTCCTTGATCTTTTCCCCACTTCCTCATCTCCCTGACCTGCTGTTCTTCCTTAGGACACCGCAATGAGTGAGCTCTGCACTACTTTTCAAATCTTGGTATCTCTGTATTGTGTGTTTTCCCCATTTGTAGGTTTTTGTGTTTTTTTTTTATTTTATTTTTGCAATTCTCATAATAGCATCATGCTTCATGCTTAGTTTTAGTCAGTAGTATGTGTTCTTTTAATGTGTTCCTCTCATTTTCAATATATTATGTTTATATATGCTACAATAATTTTAGAGCATGGACTATGTTGCCATTCAGTCCACCTTTGTGTCTTATTTTCTCTTCCACTTTTAGATAAAAATGTACACACCCTTTTTACATGAATTTGTGGCATAGGTGGTTTTCAGTGAGTAAGGGCTAAAGGAGACAGAGTGAAGCAACAGATGAAGGCACTGAACACTGATGGGTTTATTAAGTTGAGGCCATGCCCAGGAATTATTTCTGCCTCTAGGGACAGCAGCATCATCAGGAGAGTCAGGTGAAACAATGCTGCTCTTGTAAAGCTGGTGGAATTTTGCCTCTTTGGAAGCCTTTCTTTTGGACTTCTGCCTTCTCTGATTGGATTGTGCTAACTTTAGCAACTACAGTACCTGAAAGATACAAAAGATAAAGCCAAACTACAGCATTATTTCAGTTCGGCTTTGTTGTTTTTTTCTTTTCTTTTTTCCTGTTTTTTTTTTCTTTCTTTTTTTCTTCTTTCCATCCCGTAAGGCTCCCACAAAATTATGAGTTAACATTAAAGAAAACAGTTTTTTATTTTGTATTCCTCAACATCTCCAAATGTATCCATAACTAGCTTCTGTATCAGTTACCTCAAACTGCAAATTTTTCAGCTGGAATGTACAGTATAGATATTATCAGTTTGTCTTTTCTACATGGCAAATTCTGATTTTTTTTTTTTTTTTCATATACTCACACTGCTATCTCTTTCAGGGAAAGGTCTATTTTGCTTTTTTTGGTCTTGATAGGAGAGGAGAGGCATGTATGCAGGAATTCTGGTACAAAATTTCTGATAGAGGATTTAGACTTTCAGATGCCATAATCTTACAAATATGAATAGTTAGGAAAGAATTCTGTCTTTTCAAAATGTTCAGCTCTGCAGCTGCAAAAATTGCTTTTTGTCTACACATACTAAGAAGATTTTCCTCATTATTTTGTGGCTAATGTGTTTCTGTAACCCAAACATGCAGAATTAGAGCTAGTCAGGCATCGTTTCCATTAAATCTTTAATGGAAGCAATTTCTTAACTGCTACTGTGGCACCAGGAGAGAATGCAGTGGCCTCTACCACTGCTTCTGCAGTATTCCCATCAGACACTCCTCTGCCACAGCTGTAGCACAGCCTGAGGGATCATTTGTATGGCCTTACATCCTTACACAACCACATAACAAGCTAAGGCTAAAATAGAACCAGAGTCAACATTTCGACATTTAAAAATATTTCTCAGCAGGAAGAGGTACGGTCAGGGGTAGTCCCAAGCCTGTTTAGGTTTGAGATTTTTCTGGTTAATGAGAAGAAGGAGAAAACAGCTTCAAAAATCAGAAACGTGCTTCTGTGTTTCTCTCCATGGCCTTAAAAGGCATCTCAGCCCTGATATGTGGCCACTGAAATCTGAAATTTTTCTAAGAAACTATTACCAAGTATGATTTGTTGGTCATTATTTCATATGACTTCATGATCCACACTGGCAGGGTTAGGAGTAGCAAATTTGTTTTTGTTTTTAAGCTCTTCTGCCTCTGACATTTCAGGATAGTATCACTGCAACGTTCACCCATCCTATGACCCTGCTTCTTTCCTCTGGTTCCAGGTTATTAAATACAGATGAAATGAAGATCATGAGGAAGCTTTACAGACTTGTCAGGGTGGTATGAGGTACCTGCATGCTCAGGGAAAAACTTAAGCACTGGGTTAGTCTGAACCCCATTCTCTAGAGCCGAGGCACTTGAGCTGTGAGCAGTTCTCTTTTCAGAGTAGCTGGGGAGAGGGACTCTTCCAAAGTTTCAGTTTCTAGATTTTGCTCTGATGACTGCTTTAAATAAAATGTAAATGGCCTTTGAAGTAGGAAACAGTATTCCCATTTGAATGTTGAAAGCACTTGACTTGTAAAATTATGCTGCATCTTGCCTGTCCTTTTCTCAGACCATCATTCTTTCATTTCCTCTCTACACAGTATCACTGCTTCGACAGGAGGCCTGGGAAGCATTCTGAATCACTGGGCAGCAGGGAAAACCAAAACTTAAGGTTAGAATTGCTTTAGGTTAAGGAGGATGTTGAACCTGGCTGTCCCTTGAAGTTAGGATAACTTAGAGTATAAAAGCTGGATCATGCCCATATTCTGCTTTCCTCTTCTAATATTTCCAGTTTGAAAGAAGGTAGGCTTGAGCTTCGTTTGGACTCTTTTATTATTAAATCTCCAGCCACCTGCTATGCTGGGGGAGGTGGGTGTCTCAGAAGGAAGTGTCTGCTATCCCAAAGAGCTTTGCCATGACCTAGATGTCATTCCAGCTTTGTTCTGGTCATGAGCCAGACACCAAAGTACCTGCATCCAGGGAGCTTTCATATCAGAAAGGGAAATGCCTAATAAACCTTGGTGCCTCTAGTGAAAGGTGGCAATTAATAGGGTATTATGGATCATGGTGCTTGGCTGAGATTACTATAGTTTACTTAAATCATGTTTCAGGTGCCTCTAAATCCTTTAGATTTGTCTGACTTAATGTGATTTTGCAAATGACTGTAAACTTTGGCTTCATTTCACTACCAGTAGTAATGAAAGATCCACACAGAGAAATTGCATTATTTGGAAACAATGTGACACTTTTCTGGTGTGCAAAGCTGAAGCCTATATAGGCAAAAGGTTTTTTCTCACTTGGATCCGATTCAAAGTTCATTCAGTTCAGAAGAAAGAGTTTCACTATAGTCTTCCATAATTTGTGAAAGTGAGCAGGATGGCAGGTGGAAGAGCTTTAAACTAAATTTGAAGAGCAAAAGGGATGAAACCAGGCTCACTGGAGATGAGCATGGGGGCAGCACAATGAAGTCTGAGGGCTGATGTGCTAGAGAGGGTGTTTGGTCTGCTGCCTTAGTGGAGGTAGGGGATGGAGATCCATGCAACAGCAGGGATGCAAGGGTTATTGATGTGCTAGAATCCACAGAAATGCCTGAGGATAGTCACATAGGAAGTAGAGCATCTCCCTCCAAAAAGGTGGTGGAATCAATAACCCACCTGAAGTGCATCTGCATGAATGCATGCAGCCTTGGCAAGAAACAGGAGGATCTGAAGCCATTCTGCAACAGGAAAACTATGAGAGAATTGCCATTACAGAAGCCTGGTGAGATGAGCCACACTGCTCAGGCCAAAAGATAAGTAAGTATTTTGAAAAGAAGTAACTACTGCCTCCAGTAGCAGCATGAAGAGCAATTCTACCCTGGAGAGTCTCATAATCTTCATTTTTTTTTTTTTTTTTTCCTGTGGCAATCTCACAGTCCACTGCGTCCAGTCTCAGTGCTGTCACTGCTGCTGAAGTATCCTGTCTAAGTTCTTGTAACCTCTTCTGTGCTACAGAGCTCATTACATCATCTGAATGTCAAAGCATGGGAGATTTGTGGAATCTGTGCCCTTTAGATTTTCAAGAAATGTCCAAAGTAACAATGGCTGACTTGATCCTGTGTTGGTGACAGTAACCTCTTCTAGCAGGAGGCTGGACTTGGTGACCTCCAGGGAGGTCGTCAATTTCTTTGATTCAATTTAATCATCCTCTGTATGAGATCTCCAGTCATTCATGCTGTGTTAGAATGTTTCTGTCTCATTGTTAGACTAAAAGTGCTGATTTGGTTGATTAGTTGCCCTTTCAAGTAGCTGAGTTTCTGAAATTTCTGACACTTTATTTATGGGTTGGTGCTGATTTATACCAGCTGAGGATATGGCATTCAAAATGCAATTTAATTTTACTTTGTCTATTGTATGCAATTCTGTTTTGTTAACAACTTGGATTAATATTTTAGGAAACATGACTTTAAAATGACTGGCAATTTTTTTTGTTAGATTTTTTTGGAAAGAAGCTCAGCCATACTTATTTCAAGAAAATTCTGCTTCTGGTCCTGGAGCTGAAGCATACAATAGAAGAGGCAGCTTTTATTTGTCATAGCTCCCTTTGGTCCAATAAATTTAAAAGCAAGTTGTTTCTATGTAGGACCGTTTTGTATCACAGCATTATTTTTACATACTTCAAAGAAAAAAAATACAAAGGGGGAATATCCTTTCCAATTGTGAGACCTAAAAGCAATATTGTTTTGACTGGACATTCACTTATAGGATAAATGCATGTCACTGCAAAGAGCTCCCAGAAACATAATTATTGTGCTGCCAATTCTTTCACTTGTTCTGCTCTATAAAAGCAAAACAGCAATGCAGTTGCAGTAATGGTCAGAAGACTTGATATGCTACATGCAGTCCAGCTAAAAAATGAGACAGTCCAGTTTAAAAAATGGGCTTTCTCTGCATTGGTACAGTGCAGGAAGAAGTACATACTGACTTAAAGGCAGAAATTTCTGGTATACCTGAATAGTAGCAGGTAAACAAAGGACAAAAGTCTGAGGGACCTGGGGGTCTTCTGTTAGCCATGTCCTCCTGCTTACTGAAGTACTGCAAGACTGTGATGGAAGTGCTGGCCTTGTGCTACACAGCAGGGTGTGAAGGACAGGGTCCATACATTTGCATATATATGTGAAATGGCAAATGGTGCAAGAAAGGAAAATTGGCAAAAGGCTATGATTTAGACTACTGTGAAGCTTTAGTGAAGACTGCCTAATAATCTCCAATACACCAAATAATCTCTTCCCTGTTTGTTCACTGTCAGTTCATTGCTTAGCTGAGAGCATTCCAACATCCCAACATCCCATTAGCACAGGCAGACCTTTGCTTTGCTGGACACAAGCCAGCTCTCATCCAAAAAGTGCATGACCCCGTTTGTGCTGTACTAGCCTGAACTTAATAACCCACTTCTCCAGGAGTACTTATCTTCTAAGGCTCGGCACTGAGCTGAAATGGTAGGATTGGTTTTGTTCAGATTGGTACTGGTATGCATAGGAGTGACTCACATATTTTGTTTTTAGCATCCTGTAAAAAAAATCCAGCAACATCCAGTAGAAGCAGTAGTTCAAAGTAGTCTAAAATAATGCTTTGCTGTAAGTTCAGGTGCCTATTTGTTTCCTGCAGGGGTAGCAGTCTAAATGTTTCCTTCTGTGATTGCTTAGCTGATCCCATTACACAGTGTTCAGATGGATCTGATTACCATACTGACAGTAAAACTTGAAGAACAACCTTTGTGGTTTGCCAAAAATAAAAGGATCATCAGTATGATAGCTTTACCTTGGCAATGAAAGCAATTACATGTGACATCAAAACAAAAAGAGATGCTCCTTTTGAGAAAAGGTCTTTTGGGGATACTGTATCATCAGTACTAGCTACGAACTTTTAACAGATCTAAATTATCATATTATGTCTATCACTGATAATTCCTCTGGTTCTCAGTAAATTTAAGCACAATTTTATTAAATCGACAAATGCTTTCTGCAGGTCTAATTCATTGTCATTCATTTCCAGTAACATGCTTCTATGTATAAATACCTGACTTTAATGTAGTTAAGACTTTTTTTATAGTGGGACAGGACTCATTATATTATCTCTGTGCTTTCTCTTACTCTTAGTAATTCTGCTTCTTTACATTTGACAAGATTCATGGAGGGGTGACCTTTAAAAGAACAGAATAGAAAAAGTCTCCACCAGCATCAAGGACATGTAAAGTGCAAACCCAGCATCTCCTTCACCTATGAAAATAGCTCTGGAAGAAACTAAAGCATTTCCAGTTGTTTCCATATGTGAACTTCTCCCTAGTTATTTTCTGGAGCTAAATGTCTCTACAAACAAATTTACAGTCTGAGTCGTGTATAATGCAGCCCTGAATCCTCTCTTTTTCTGTCTAAAGTCCTTGAACTGTACAAGTCCCTAGCACTTTGACTGTGGCTGTCTGCAGCTGAAAGACCTTTTTCTTTATGGAGGTGATTGAGCTCACATTAGCATTGTCAGGCTTTTCACTACAGATCATGAGAAATCACTTAGGACTCTTAGGGCCCAGAATTTGTGGAAAGCATCTATTTAAATGAAAAGATAATGGAAGCAATTACAAGTCAATACAAGCTCACTATTATGGTGTTTACACTGGAAATTAAAAGATTTGGTGCTGTCAGAGAACAGGGCTTCTGGAATAGCCTTGGCTATTGCAGCACTGCACGTGGAAGGCTGAGTGATTTTAAAATGAAGCTTCACCAGTTTTTGAAAGGGATTAGATGATGTGGCACCTATATTAACCAAGGAATTGGACACAGTGATCTGGCAGATCCTTTCTGATTGTGTGCAGAATAAGATGAATTTGTGCAAAGTATCCCCTCTTGACTGGCAATCAAAAGAACATGATTAGATTCATCATCTCTATCAGCCTTTTGGCTACAATTTCCACATTTGATATTGCCAGACCACGCCACATTAAGACAACACTTTCCGTGTTGTAGGACTATGCACAGTCCCAGGCATACTTCTAATGATGATCAAAGAACAGAAATTGCTGGAACAGAGTGCAACATCAGAAGATGGTCATGTTCTTTTTTCTCTATCCTGACAGCTGAATCTAAAGTAGGAATGTAGGTAATATCTTTGCCACTGAGAATCTTTCAAAAGGGGAAAAAATTCTCACTATGCATTCACTGACTTTAATGTAGGCACCTTAATGAATTAATATTAAGTGTCTGACAAACTGGTCCCAACTAAAGAATACATTTTAAGGCATTTTCAGGCATATTACAGTTCTTTACAGAATTGTGGAAAAGACAGGTAGACCATGGAACTGAATTTGCCTCAGATTCTTCCTGCATGACAGAACGTTCTGGGGAGAATTTCCACACTTCTGTATTTGATTTAGTGCCTGGAGACATGAGGTGAAATAGGAGCCAGGTCTAATATTTGTTTCTTTGGCAATTTTGATTAATGAAAATACTCTCTGTGCCTTCAAATCCAAGTCTTCCTCTGCTGATCTTACTACCTCTACAGTCTTTAAACAAAACAGTGCGATATTACAATTGCCTTTGATTGAGGAGAAGTTGCTGTGCTAGCTAAAAATCTGGCACCACACCTTCTATTCAGAATGGTGCATGTTGGAGGTGTCTGTTCAGATAACCTCTAGCCACAGTTGAGTAATACCACAAATGGGGAAAACCCTAAAGAAATAGGAAAATCCCTAGGTGTTTGTGCATTGTGTAAGTATATTTTGCTTAGGCTTTTTGCGAGAGCAGACATGAATCAAAGATGCTCTCTGTATAGAAGTAAAATGTACTATCATATTCAGGATCTTAGTGTTGCATAAAAATCACCCACGGCATTTGTGAAAAGGGAGAAAAATTTCCATTCTGGTTTCAGTGTCCTATGTTTTTCTATTGCATTTATCACTGAAAATTCCTGAAAACAAAAGATATAAAAAGTGGGAGAGAAATCTGGTTAGCTTAGTTGAGTTCTTGGAGACAAATGGTCTATTATTATACAAGAAAATACCCTCCCTACCCCCTTTCCTTGGTATTGTACAATAAGAATAGCTGCATCCAATTGGCAGCTGCTCACCAGTGGCTTCCCCCAGGGATCAGTGCTGGGCCCGGTTCTATTTAATATCTTCATTGATGATTTAGATGAGGGGATTGAGTCTACAATTAGCAAATTCACAGGCAACACTGAGTTGGGGGGAGTGTGGATCAGCTGGAAGGCAGGAGGGCTCTGCAGAGGGACTGGGTCAGACTGGAGAGTTGGGCTGATTCCAATGGGATGAGGTTCAACACGGCCAAGTGCCGGGTCCTGCACTTTGGCCACAACAACCCCATGGGGAGCTCCAGGCTGGGCACAGAGTGGCTGAGAGCAGCCAGACAGAGAGGGACCTGGGAGTCTGGATTGACAGGAAGCTGAACATGAGCCAACAGTGTGCCCAGGTGGCCAAGAAGGCCAATGGCATCCTGGCCTGGATTAGGAACAGTGTGGCCAATGGGTCCGGGGAATGGATTCTGCCCCTGTACTCAGTGCTGGTGAAGCCACACCTCGAGTACTGTGTCCAGTTCTGGGCCCCTCAATTCAGGAAGGAGACTGAGGTGCTGGAGCAGGTCCAGAGAAGAGCAAGGAGGCTGTGAAGCGACTCCAGCAGAAGTCCTATGAGGTGAGGCTGAGGGAGCTGGGACTGTTCAGCCTGGACAAGAGGAGGCTCAGGGGAGACCTCATCACTCTCTCCAACTCCCTGAAAGGAGGTTGTAGCCAGGTGGGGTTTGGTCTCTTTTCCCAGGCAACTCTCAGCAGGACAAGAGGGCATGGACTTAAGCTCTGCCAAGGGAGGTTTAGGATGGGTTCTTTACAGAGAGGGTGATCAGACGTTGGAATGGGCTGCCCAGGGAGGTGATGGATTCTCTGTCCCTGGAAGTTTTTAAGAAGTGACTGATGTGGCACTCAGTGCCATGGTCTGATAACCACCGTGGTAGTGGATCAAGGGTTGGACTTGATGATCTCAGAGGTCCTTTCCAACCCATCTGATTCTATGATTCTGTGAAAAAGAAATGTGACCAAATGTTTACTGTAACTGGAAAATGTTTGATTATTTATGGAAACCTTCCCAACTACTCCTCATTGAGAACAAAATCAAGTCCCCAAAAATGGCAAAACATCCTATTATAAGAAACAAACTCACTGGTGTATATTTTTTTTGTCCCATCAAGAAGATAGGAAAACAAACACAAAATGGTTCTGGAAAGTGCTCAGATGGTAGGGTTCATCTGAGCAATAGTGAAAAATAAAGTTTAATTACAGTAGACCAGAAGTTATAGGATGACTTCTGCATCTTCTCACAGTCCCACAGAAGTGGATTTGATTTTCATGTTAGTAACTTAAGATAATTTATTTATGTATGATTTGCATTTGTCAGGTGTCATGGACTTCACAGCTCTTTAAGTAGCAGGCTGAATTTTCTGAATTTATGATATTTTTGTTGTTTACTTCAATGGGATCTTGATTTTTTCCTAATATATTTTTGTGCCCTGATTGTAACAAGAAACAATGTTTAGAGCAATTGGCTTAAAGCTGATATACTAAAAATCTTGATTGGCAACTGGGAACTTTTTCAAGCCACCCAACCAAAATATTTTCAATAGTGTGACTGCAGAATGGAAAGCTGAAAATACAGAACTAATTGGTAAATTATCTCATAAGAGATTAATTTCTTATAGTAAGAAGTAGCTCAACAATTAGTTGATCCAACAGTTAGGTTTTCTTACCAAGAAAGTTAGCTCCCTAACTCACTCATTCAATTTTTTTGCAGTCATTTTGTATATTTGTATATTTTGTATATTTGTCTATCCCACTCCCTAAGGCCATGAAGCAAAGAGATTGAATTAAAATTCATACTCCTGCTGGGTTTGATTTGAAATAATTCAAAATGAGGGCTTTGAGACATCAGTTAAAATTCCAGTGGAGTTTTATATGAACTGGCATGTTCCATTTTTATTGGTGCAGTGTTTCATTGAATTATTCAGAAAGCTGCAGTGTTCTCCTTTCTACTGATGACTCTGCACTGGGAGAATCTTCTCCTTTGTATTTGAAGAATTGGAATCAAGAAAATCAGCAATCTACTGGTGAAGGCTTTTTTGGGGGGGAGGCAGAAATAATTAAATGACAGATATTTCTGTGAACACTTTGCAACAGAAATGAGCTCACATCAATTCTATTTATTAGTCCTTCAGGACGATTTGAGGAATTTATGAAACCATTGAAATAGAAGTACTCCTCCAGTTATAGGACAGTTATATAAAGAAGTTTGATTTCCTTTAGATTTCCTTCTTTGAGTGCTGATGTATTATTGTGTAGCCAAAGTAATATCTTTTACAATGCCACGAGTAATTTTTGTAATCTTCAGGCTGTGAATGGATATGACCAACTCTGTCTTATTATAAAAAGGTGGTCTAAAATACCACCTTTTATGCATCTGCACTTTTACAAGTCATAGTGACAAACTGCCAGCTGTAAAAAATGACAAATCACTCCCAGAAATGGTTATTGAAAAGTAAATGTGCCAAGAAATTTGCCAAGAAGGATAAAAGAATAACCTAATATATCTATATTATATATATATAATAGCTATATCGAATGCAGATTAGATACTAGTGACTCATTTTCTGAAGATCTTCTTTGACAGCAAGCTTATCTAGCTAAAATCTTAAAAACAGCACTGAAAGAAAGAAATCACACTGCTCAGATACTTGGGGCAGCTGGCACAGGGTAGCTAACATGCTGTCATTTCTCACCTGCAGCAATAATATTATTTTACCCTCCAGCTGTCTTTATGAGATGGACAGAATTACCTGTGGATGGAAACATCACAGAAGACCAGGCAATAGTTATTTTATGATATGCTAATACTTACCCAGACAGCAGCCTCTGTGTTTGTCTACAGCTTAAAAACTTCCAATGTCCACTGAGGGACTTCTGCCAGCTCTAAAGCTTCAGATTTGCAGATTGTTGGCTTACTGACAAGATCCTAAAATGTTTTAAAAGGACCGAAGTCTGCGAGTCCTTTAAGAGCAGAGGATGATGCCTGCTTCTTTTGTGGTTGGGACAAAAGTGTCTCTGGGTATGAAACACTGATTTTAAAGGAAAGCAGGAGGGAACATATATGGTCTATAGAAAGGAATACTGGTTTAAGTGCCACATCAGAAACTTGAATGACAGAACAGCAGAAAACAGCATTTGCTGGCTAAGTAGCAGACTTGCTTAGAATGTCCTGCATAGTATTCAAGGTAAGATTTGCTATTTTTGTACTCTACTGTTTATTTTACTGGGAAAATTGATGTAGTCTGTCTGAAAGATAGATGATAATTTATTAAAATCTCACTGTCAGGTTCACTTTGCCTCTTACAAAAACACTTTGAACACTTTGAAACCACTTGAGCACGGTAAGTACTGTGCCTAATTTCATTCTCAGGATTCTGAGCCATATAGTTCTAAGAAATAAAAAGATAAGTCTTATTTCTAAACTACATTTGCAGTGATGACAACAATTCTTTTTGCTGTAATCTTCTAAAAACCATGTAATATTCATTTTTGTTCTAAATATCATGCATAAAAACAATAGCTTGGTTTGTTTGCCCTGGTATGAAGTAGTCCATTGTAAAGTTTGACAGAAAAATAAATAACCTGTTGGTCAGTGTGAGTGGCAGTGTCTGACAAAATGATGTCTGTATTTGATGGAACTGTTATACTTGTTGTAAAAAATTATATCTCAGTAGACATACCTGAAAATGAGGATAGTGCTGATCTTGTATCCCTGTATGTATAAGGCTGTTACATGCTGTAGTGATGTACATTTTCACTGTATTTGAAAATCTTTTTATCTTGAAAAATTATTTTTGCTGTTTACTGTGTTAAAGTTATTTTTATATTTGTGTACAATGATTAAGCAATATTTATTTGTGTTATCTAGGCTTTTATAATATCTTTGTTTCTGTTTGCAGGGGATTCATTGTAAAAGCAAACCTTCCAGTGAGTATACATCATTCACATTTTTACTACATTTGGCTTTGGAAGATGAAGATAATTTCTTGCAGATAATAAATTCATTTTCCTAGTGACATCAGATCACTGTCATTTGACAGGGTATTTGCCACCAGCTTCCTTGTACAAAACATTGGAAACTGGTAGCCTCTGATAAAAATTATGCATGTGTATTATTGCTTTATAATTTAATTACCATAGATTGTCATTGGGAGAATATGGTTAATCATTAAATATGTTTTTATTGCTTCTACTTATTATTATTGCCTGCAGTAATTATACAGGCTTTTGAATGACCTGAACTCTGAAGCCTCCATCAATCCCTCCTCCTGTGCACACAATCACTTGAGAAGGAAATACAAGGCAGCTGCCTTGGAGGTTGCTTCTCTGAGAGGACACGTCCAAGCCAGAGGCCCAGCTCTAAGCCCTGCTTGTCTCCATGGTCCCTTTCAGGATCTGGGTGGCAGAGGCTCCACGGGCAGGGAGCAGCTGCAGCACCGTGTGTGGATGCTGCTGCTCTGGTGTGGAGTGTGAGCATTTATGGGACACATTGCAATGGAGAGAAAGAACGTGACTATGGAAGCAACGTAGTTAAAAGCCTCACCCGAAAAAGTCTGTAGCTTCCTACCAGTGAGCAGAGTGAACCATTGGTGGCTGGTTCAAGGACTGTGAATGCATCTTTTTAGGATTAGGCAGCCGAGCTGCTTGTTACACAATCCACCTGGAAAGAATTGTAGAAGAGAGAAGTGAGGGCATTGACCTTTGCCTGGCTGAAGCAGGCCCTTCCACAGGCTGTGGAAATAAAACCCTTCAACCCTGGTTGAAGGACACCTGCAATACTGTTGACTATAAATTAAAATCTATTCTGAGTATTACACAAATGCAGATCTAGATAGTGGAAACTCCCTTCAGGTCCCACAAGGTGATGATTCATTATACCCATCATAGGACATGGTGAGTTATGTGCTGGGAGTGAGGTGAGAGGGGTTCTCTGTCACAGTTGGCTCCCAGAGAGACTTAGATGATTGCACATATGCTTAACCCAGATGTCTAGCTCCTAGTGGGATAGACATTTTGGGCCTTGAAGAAGTTGTAAACTAAAGATCCTTATCTTTCAATATGATTTACATGAAGCAGAGCTGATTGTAGGTTTTTGGTGCTGCCTGAAAAAGACTTAAGCATCTGTCTTTAATACAAGATGTAGGATTGCAGTCTTCTCAGGATGATGAAAAAATGCTTTTTTAGTGTTCATCATAATCACTTCTGCAACAGTGGGTGTACACTCCTTTCCATCCTTCCTTTTCTATAGACATTCTATTAATTACTTATTACTTGAGGTAAAATTATCTTAAGAGACCTTAATGGTATTATAGACAACCTTTGCAGTTGTTGCTTTTAGCTGCAACAAAAAGATGACTTGATTTTATGGAATTTGAAGCTATCAGCTCAGTAATATTTGACAATGTAGCTTAGACTGACTTCTCCTGCTCTTCTAGAATATTAATAGTACATAAAAGCTACTCTAGTATTTGAAATTCACTGTAATATAGCCAGACATTGATATCAATAAACCCATGCTTTTAAAAAAGCCTTACATTCTAAAAAAATGATTTGCCACAGTATATCAACATGCTGACCATTATCCCTGGAAGTTTAAAATATTTTCTGAATGTAGAACTGCAAACCCCTTCTAATTAATTGTGCATTGGAATCTATTGTGAAAGAGAGGCTGCCATCCTGAAGTGTAATTGGTTTTATAATTGGTTTCAGTTCTTTTAAACAGAAAATTTTGGTATTTATTAATGAAGTATACCATGTGGTTGGCCTAGGAGAGCCTATCTAGTTTGCTTATTATGGTTTTAATCATTGTAACACACAGATGGAGCAGATACTGTGGTAAATCATATGCAAATAGGTTTGAAATGTTATTGCAATGTATACTCATGGAATGATGCTCTAGTGAAGCAATTTTAGACACACTCACAGATTTAGCACTGTCAGTATCCTAAGTAGTTTGAATTCTTACAATTATTGTAGGGAAGAAATAAAAAAAAAAATAAAACAAGCCCAGTTAGAATTTTCTATTGGGTGTTGGCCTGGGCTTGTTATTAATGAGCTTTCTCTACAATTTTTTTTGTTGTTCTCCAATTTAATCTCCTTGCTCGAGGCTTCAAATTATTCATCTAATCATTTCTATTGCGTATTCATTGCTCAGCTCTGGCTTTTATTATCCAAGTGCACATAAGGTGTGTTTTGCTGTCGTGACAGTTCTGGGTTGATTGCTGCATCATCAGATAAAAAAATAATCTGCTGTGGTTGAGCTGATGGCAAAAGTACAAGGAAAGTGTCTACATGTTGAATAATAATCCTTGGCTTCTTTATGGCTGGGCTTATTTGTGTCCATAATTAAGGAATCTTTTATTACAGCAATAATCCCTCTCTCATGTAGGGCTAATTACAGTTTTAGTTAATAAAGATAACATTTAGGCAAGATTTACTCAACAGATGGTTTGTGTATCAAGATGTATCTTCTGGGGTATAGATCAAACTACTCATGAGAAAAGGAAAGAGGTGTGTGTTCCAGAGGAAACTATCTAAGGAGGGGATTAAAATACGATAAGGAAAGAGTTTACTGAAGAATTAGTCAGAAATGAGTCTCATACTCTGATGATTTATAGAACAAAAATTATTTTTTGTCAGGTCTCCTTTGTATCATGTATTTATTTTGATCCAAAATTAATGGCCTCATGCATTATATCTGTTTAAATTACTCTAATGAGTTTTGCAGCATCTTTTGCAATTCTCAAAACATATCATAAAAATATCGGAAAGAAATTCAAAGTGAAAGAGTAATCTTATTTTATCCAGTGTGTTATTATGCCCCTGCTTACAGACAGACAGGCTGTCCCTAAAACTGTGTTTGTGCAGCTGTCTGATCATCATTGTCAGTAATGCTCTTAGATCTGAATTAGGATTCTCCTAAGATAGTTCCATGGCTGTAACATCTGATAGTATCATACCTCAGACAGTAATAGCTAAGGACAGAAGCAATTTAAGTCATAAAAATCTCTTCTAAAAATACATAGGGTCAAACGATATGACCTAGCTCACCCAAAGAGAATACTTTGTGAAGAACTATCAGCTTTGACAATAAATGTGTATACACACTGCTCTTTCCTGAAATAGCTTCTGCATGGACATGGGAATAGGCAAGATTAGGCCAATATCAAGAAATCTAAACTAACAGCCAAGGAATTAAGCAGAAACTCTTGCTCCTGGATACCATTTGGTAGCCACAACTGCATGTCATGCTGTGCAGTCAAGAAAATATCTTTCTGAGCAAAGAGATAGAGTTAAAACTAATCATTACTATTGCACAGTATTAGTAATGATTATCAGGTAGTTCTGCAATATAACCTCCCAGTTAGCTGTGGGTGGACTGGTTGGCTGTTGTACAATCACTCCCCATCCTGAGATACCTTCAGGATTATTACACCTCCCATTCTGGGAACATCTAATAATGTGTTCACACCTGGCTGCTGTGCGCTGAAATTCCTAAATCTGCCACATCTCTTTGGAAACATGTTTACAAATTCTTCAAAAGTCAAAGAACTTCACTACTTTTGAATCCAAATTTGTATATTTTGAATGATCTGTTTTTTTTAGTTTGATTTGCACAAATTGTCTTGTTTTTGATGTTGCCTTGGCTCATTGAGAGCTGATTCTATTGTCAGTTGAGGTAAAGGGTCCTTCTTTTTCCATTCTTTTCCACTTAGTTCTTATCAGCATATCCTGCTGCCTCCAAAAGATGCTTATGGCACAAACCCAGGATAACACAATAGAGATTTGGGTGTGAGGTGTTTGTCTTTTCCAACTTTTGATATATATCACACAAGACTTATTTTTCCTGACAGCAAGTGTGAGAGCACCTAAAGGCCTGGCAGAGCCAAGCTAAGCTACCATATTTGTCAGCCTTTCCCCCATCTCTTGCATGCATCAGTACCTGATCCCTGTCAGTGGGATTCAGCTGCAACTGTACACTGTGAAAGTGAAAATCTCATAATATAGAAAGAGGTCCTGTAGAGGTTAATATTCTCTCAGTCTCAGATGCACTTTTTCCTGTTGATTTGGGTATAAGAGTGTTACCCTGCATTTTATGGCAAGCACAGTATTGTGGCAGTGCTGTTTCATATTATGATCTTTGCCATACTATTTCAGCTCCTCCTAGGAGTATGCTCAGCAGTGTGACTAATGAGAGTAAATTTTTAAAAATTTTTCTAGCCTCTCCCCAGGGCAAGGAGAATATGTAATGAAACACTTTTTTTTTACTTGGGTGTCTTTTAACTTTCATGATATGTACTGAAGTCAGACGGGTAAAAAATATTTCAAAGAAATTGCTATGATATAATTACAACTAAAATGAGGTATGTTTCATTGTAGACCACAAAACCAAAGGACAAAAGCCCAATTCCCTAGCTATTGGTTCTGATATATACAATATATGTGAAGCAGGGAAGCCCAAGGAATGCACTGAAGATTAAATTCACTGTACCAACATAAATTTATAGAGAAATAAGTGATAAGTGATCAATCTGAGAAGTAGCAAGAGATGAAATATAGCTAACTGATGAGATTTGAGGCATTAAGACTCTTTCTCTTACATTAGCCTATGGAAGGCATCTGCACAAACCAGTGTCCTAAAGCTCTGGGATGACTAAATTTCCATAGGAAAATGAGACACCTTGAAAAAGGCCTGGATAATACTTAGTGTGCTCTGGCTATTCTGGTCTAAAAGAGAAGGAAATCCTGTAGGTGAGGGGGATTTTCCCATGACTAGGAATGCAATGGTGCCCTCTTGTGTGGAAACGGTATTTTAACAGCAATTGAGAGCATCAACCCATCCTAAAAATAAAATACTACCTATGATAGTGCTCACAATATACAGGTAATGGTTTTGAAAGAAAGTGTAAGCAAAGTATTAGTCTAGCTATGGTCTAGCTGATCTGATTATTTAAAAACACTGTTAGTCTAAGTTTGCTCTGATAGCCTTAACTATTAGAAGTGTGATTCCTTCTTCTTGTGGGTTAACACTTCCCTGAGCCAAGGTGATATATATAAATATGTTATTTATTTTATCGGGGGAGGGGGGATGATGTTGATGGTTGGATGTGGTGACCTTCGAGGTCTTTTCCAACCATGGAAATTATGTGATTCTGTGAATTTTTAAATCAAATACTATCTGTAATGTAGTTTTTTCCTAACCTCCTTGCATTGTTGTGAAGCCAATTAGGTATCTTGGCCATGTGAAACTCTTAGGTAAAGTACTGGCTTTGCTGATGTCAGTGGTGATTTTCTTACTGATTTCAACAAAGGTGGAGATTCACCTATTCACCTTCAGTGTCTTATCACCCCCAGATGTCCTTTGCACTATGGGATTTATTTGTATTTGCATTTACAGGTGACATTTTTAACA
This sequence comes from Heliangelus exortis, assembly GCF_036169615.1. Taxonomy (NCBI): domain Eukaryota; kingdom Metazoa; phylum Chordata; class Aves; order Apodiformes; family Trochilidae; genus Heliangelus; species Heliangelus exortis. The sequence goes on from NC_092422.1 coordinate 177,970,326, forward strand.
GCTTCTGTCATGATGCTCCTGCATCTTTATCTTCTATGGTACTGAAAAGCATGAAGATCTCAACAGTGATGAAATGTGTCCAAGGAAGCCCATGCTCTCTTCATTTAAATGTTAAAGGAACTCTGAGTCTGGATGGTAGGAAGCAGACCTGATACTTAATAATTTCTGTTTGCTTTCTGTTTGTAGCTGTTCAGCCAAATTTTGTTCCGTATTTCAATATTTGTGCCATATTTCAATATTTGTGCATCTAATTATATCAGAAAGACATTTTTTGTGAAACTGTTTTTCTACAAACCAGGATAGAGCCCTGGCCCTTCTCAAGGAAATGAGAACTAAGATAATGAATTCAAAATGACTGCATTTTTACTTCCAGCTTCAGTGTCCTCTGCCAGTGCCCCAAGCACACTTGCTCTGAAATGTCTGCATGCACACACTAATTCTGTCTGCCCTGGTAACTCAGACATGAGTTCTCAGAGAATGAAAATTTTTTCATTAATAAAATAAAACAAATAAACCCAAATCAAAACAAAGTTCTCTCTTTCAGAATTCTATGCTAAAATGGAATGAATGCACTCTAACCTTTTGGGCATAGTCTGCTTTTCCTAACATCCTGCCATTCATGTGCCACTTAGGTATTTCCTGATAAGCTTCACTCACTCAGATTTAAACACAGGTTTATTTTTTAAAATTTGCATAAGAATTTGCATAATTCTTATGCTTTAATTTTTAGCAACCTGTATTAAATCCTTCCTCCTACCCCCATGTGTGTGTTAGATATAATGCCTCTTTTTTTAAGAGATAAAATACCCTTTCACTTAGAAGGAAAGCTTGCAATATGGTTTATTTTACCTTTTTTGGTTTTCTTGATGGTTGCCCAAATGATATTTTTGAAATCTATTCCTAACTCATTTCAGAAAATATCCGTGGGCTGGAAATATGTTCTCTTTCACTGGACACACAGCAATCTCAGTGCATAAATGTGAGATTTGCGAGGAAAAAAAGCAAGATGCTTAATGGAAAGAAGGTAGACTCCTTTTTTGGGTTGGTTTTCATTTAAATGTATATGACATTTTGGAAAATAATGTATTTTGTATCTCTCATTTTCTTCTCTTACTGAGTTTGTGTAATACTGCAATGAAATCTCTCCTTCAGCATTGCCAAATGAAACTCCATAACAAAATGTCCTCTTATAACCCATAAATTCAATTCTGAGTTGAATTCTGAATACTACAATACTATTTTTGTACTTCTTCCACTTACCTTGTTTGCAAGAGAAGCTGCCCCTGCAGTGTCTAATTTTCCTGTCAATCTTGACAGCTTTCTTTTTGTGCCCATTAAATTCTGAGGAAGTTTTTGTGACTCCAATTGCTAGGAAGTAGAATGCTAGAGGGATTTGTACCTACATATGTACCTACATATGTACCTACCTACATATGTACCTACCTACATATGTACCTACATATGATTTATTTAAGTCAATGGAATTTAAGTCAATGGAATTTACACATCTAGAAGACAACCCATGCCTAAGCATTTGTACACAGCTGCCCTAAACTCATGGTAATAACTGCAACAGCAGAATACAATTTTTTACTAAACTAAACACAGAAGTATTTATTATTTAAATTTGCAAATGAAAAAAAAAAAAAAAAAGAACCATTCTTGCCCAACTGTCTAGAAAAGATGAATTTTTCTTTCAATTACTGATGGAAAACTGTTATTAAACCCATGCAAGATGTGCTAATTCGTGTGCTTTGTCAATGTTATATTGATGGCACATCTGAAGCAAAGTTCTCCCCAGACTGTAATTGCAGTTTACTCTGTGTATCACTTGGTGATCAGAAGTCCCTGTAGGCAACCCAAGGCCAGCAATGAACAACTGGTAGCTTTTAAAGTAAGATAAGTTTATAGGCAAGACTGAACAAACACATTTAATGAAATTTTCTTAATATAGTTCAGTGACTAGAATGGTGACATGGTGTGTTTTATCCTCCAACTGCCTTATACCAAACAGGAGAATATACAGCATGGAAACCTACATGGAATTAACAGTTACTGCTATCTGTGAGCAAAAGACCTACTCTAACTGGACATCAGCTTTTATTTTTTCTAGGTTACTTTCTCTCACAAAATTTTACTTGAATGAATAAATTTGCTGAGGTTGCCATTAAAGTTTTAAGCAGAGATTTTTCTTTTCTATTCTGCGTTTGCACTTTTAAAATGCCTAAAAAAGGGGATCCTTGGTAATGTGAAAGACTTTGTATTTGAAGTTCAATAAGCACTGGGTACCTGTTTTCCTGTATTTTTAGGATTATTTGATACCTTGTAGATATTTGGATTCTGGAAGTGAAGAAGACAGCAAATGCTGGATTAGAATTGATGATACTCTCTAAAATTCTTTCCTTAAGTGCTATCTGCTTTTTTGACATTCTCAATGCTCCAATATCTGAAACTGCTTAATGCTCCCTGTAAATATAAATAAATCTGAACACAGAATATTGTTTACTTAACTCTGATAACCATTGTTTTCATTTATTCTGAAAGTCATGTGCAAACTTGATTTTACAAATGTTTTAAACAGGTACAGGTACAATTCAATTGCATTGAAGTCAGTGTAGCAGAACACATCTATGTGACCATGAAAACAGTACCAAATTACTGCGAAGTGAAGATGAGTCAGGAATACTATGTTGAAGGTAGGAAAACATCTTAAACTACATATTTTTTGAGAAACATCTTTTCAAGGAAAAAGCCAAACCAAACAAAAAATCTTCAAATGCAAAGCCAAATCACGTTCCAGGATACACTGATCTAATTGGTGGTAGGTAACGTAAACCAGGATCAGTATTGTTTTACATTTAATTTTTTTTTTTTTTTTTTTTTTTTTTTTTAATACAAATGTATGAATTGCTGCAAAAACAGAGACCAGAGATTGTGTCTAAAAGTACATGGAAAACTGAACTACACTATGCATTTGTCTTATTTGGCCTTCTTGTGACTGGCACGTGCTCTTCCTCTGCCTGCAGGTTTAGTCCTTCGTGCCCTCTGTGAGTAGGTGGAGCATCTGCTTCTCTTCATAGTTAGGCCACAGGTGGTTTAATAGATTGAGGAAAGCTTTATAAAGAAATGTAAAGACATTCCTTTTCACTTTCATTAGTTAGATGTTCCATTGCCTTTTTTTATGTAAATAGATAAGGTGGCATTTTTATGGGTTTTTTTGAGGTGTTGTGCCTACCATATACTAATAAAAACAGATTTAGCACTGTGGCCCAGCCAAGGTACAGTGTGGCTTATGGAGACCAAATGACAGTGCAGGAAATGAAATGAGACCCCTTGTTTTGTCCAGAGCCCAGGCTTGTCCTGACTTCCCATCTCTTGAGTTCAGCCCTGGGTACAGTCTCATCCCCTGCACACAGCTCCAGACACACTGTGGCTGTTTCACACTTCCTTAGAAGTAAAGCCTTTCTGTATTTAAAAAGCCTTTCATTTTCTTAATAAGTCCCAATTCACTTCTGCAGTAGATATCTACTTTGTGACTAAAGAGGGGGGAAAACAAGGTTTCATAAGCCCCAGTTTTAAGATACTTTCCAAGGCTGAACGAATAAATGAAAATATTTCTCTGGGGTAAAGAGCTGTGTGGGGAAATGAGAGCAAAGTGCTGCTCTGGGTCAAGCAAGGAGAGGAGAAAAGAGCAAACAGCACATTATGAGCTGATTCAGTTTTCTTAAATAAATATTCTATTTTTGGAGATATCAATTCTGAAAGTGCTGGCTCATCTCTAATTCTTGTAAACTCCCTGGCAGCTAAATAGGGTATTTCTTTGTAAGTCTAGAGTAGAGTCAGAATAGCAAAAAACCTCAGCTTTTTGTAAGAGAGGAATATGCCTGGTAAACAGTCGTATTAGCTTTCAAGGAAATAATAAGGCAAACTATTCTTTTTTATCATTATTGCATAAAATATTGTTAAGTACTAGGTACAGAAGCACAGTGTTAGATCCTAAATTACTGCCTTAAACTGCTGATGAGGTTTTCCAGAGGAAACCCTGCAGTTTCCAGAGGAAACTGGTAAGAGGGTTCCTTAAGGCATGTTGTGATAAAACCTCCATGTGTGATAAGGACACTTTTCATTTTTGCTGTTTATCTAGAAGTGGATGGAAATCTGCCTTTAGTAAGGGATATAAGAGAAAGATTTCCTGTTGGGAAGCTATTGGATCATCTGGCAGTTTACTTTTCAGAGTTATGTAAATAAAGCAGTTCTGAAAAAATCTCTGGGTTTTATTTTGCAGATTGCAGAAACAGTGATGTGGGAAAATCCATTCCAGCTTGTTCAGGTGAGATGGTCTTCTACGTAACTTAAAGCTGTAAGCTATTTCTGGTGACCTATACAGTTATATGCTTTTATAGCTGAATAATCAGAGGAAAAAAAAAAAAGATTTATATCTACCTCTACTGTGTAATTGACAGGTAATGTCCTGGAAAATGTGTTTCGTTGTCTGGACTTGGAAATATTAGGTAGCAGATAAAGATAATTACAACCTATCTGATACCTAAACTTTTGGAAACAGGTTTGTGTCCTTTCTGTGCATTTCAGATTTCTGGTTTTAAGTTTTTTCTGTAGGCATGCCTCAACCAAAATTCCACCCTAATTTTGACATACCCATGGATATAGAAAGCTTAAAACATTCCCCCAACTTTTGTATATGCCTAATATAGTTGCAGACTATATTAGTAATGAAATTGCAACTTTGGGCTAGTCAGCTTTTATAGTAGTATTTAATTTAAAATTTAATAATATTATATTTATTCTTATGAAAATAATTGTATCTCATAAAATGAGAAGACTGTCTTGGTTTAGTGGTCAGGGCAAATGAAAACTAGAGAAGAAACTTGCTTTCTGTTACTCCCCTTCACCCTCCCAGGGGAGGAGAGAAAAGTGGAATAAGGAAGAAAGACTTAAAGGTCAGAAGTTAAAACTAGAACAGGTTTAATAGAGGAATGGACAGTAACATGTGGGTTGTTAATGAAAAATACACAAAGATATACAAAACTTGATTTCAGTGGTCACTGATGTAAGTATCCAGAGGTGCCTTACAGCAGAGCAAACTCAGGAAGAGGGTCCAGGACTCTTCCCAGCACTTGATGAATTCAGATCCATCTGAGCATGTGATCAGCTAGACACAAGGAGCAGAGGTCTCTCATCAAGACCTCTGGGTGGAGGAAAAAAGAGGGAGCAGGAAAAGGTGAACTTTGCCACCCACTTGGCTTTTATAGGGTATGGCAGGAAATGGGAGGGAATACTGATCCCTCTCTCTTCCTAGGATCCCTCAGGGTCCCAAATCTAGCTCCTCATATCAATACCATGAATTCAGCCTGTGCCTCCCTCAAGCCATAAAAAATACCTTCTATCAGGATAGAAAAAGAATTAATTCAAACATACTGAGCAAGAATCTATAGACGTTGAATTTCATCTCCATCAAGTTAAGAAATATATTCTGTGCCTCTTACATAGAAATAGTGAAATACAAACCAAGAAATTTATAAAGAATCAGGTGTGAAAGTGTCATGCTTTTCTTTTTCAGCTGGAAAGTTTGATTACAATGTAGACAGGGTAAGGAAAATTATATCAGTGAATGTATCCAATTTTCTTCGAGATCAAGACTATTACGTTCGCCTGTGCCACAAATGGTTTACGTGTGAAGACACAGGAGCCTTTGCTGTGGTGAGTGAAAACTCAAACCAGTTTGTTGAACTGTTGGGGGTGTGACTTGTACATGGAAATATAGGAAATAGGATATGCCTCCCTATGTCTTTGTTTAGCTTTATTAAAAGTAATGTACTGTCCTGGATTCATGGCCATCTTTTTCATTTCAGATAAAGGGGAAGGAATCTTTAAAATCCGTTTCTCTGAAATATTCTCAGCTACTGCCTTGTCTTTGCATTGAGGTAATCCAGTCTGGAATTTGGTATATACTTGTGTTTCTGATTAAAGAAATTTTATCTGGGATTTGTGCTAGGAAAGGAGGAAAAAGGAAGAAAAGGCTCTAGATGTAAGTTTTTCACTAAAGCTTGTCTGACCTAATGATTATGTAAATGCAGAAGATATTTTAGGAAACACTAATTAAAGCATGGAGATAAAAATATTGGGTACAATTTCTATTCATTTATGGGAAGTATTGTACAAGATTAATTTGACTGATTTTTTATAACCAATGAAAAGGCAGAAAGTTTAATCTGACTGAATTCCAGAGTAGCATTTGATACAGTCCTGCATGGGAAACTAAAAGAGGAACTGAGGAAGCTGGGGGTGAGAACAAGAACAAGATTTGCATGGTAGATAATTGCTAGCTGAAGGGCTAACTTGACTGCTCCTGTTGAATGTGGCTGTGATACTAGAAAGATTACTTAAGGACCCCACTTAGAACTGTTCTTATATAAATGCTTTTCATCAATTACATGGACACAAAAGGAGGGAATATGCTAATGGGTTTTGCTGATAATACATTTGAAAAGTGTAATCAAATGGAAGAGTGTTAGGATAATGGGAGGAAACTGGAGATTTCAGATACCAAGTAACTAAAGGAGGATGAAGTTTAATGTATGAAGCATAAGTTCATGAACTTGTTCTAATAAGAAGATTTCTTGCTGTAAGAGGCAAGTCCTCATTTAGAAATAGAGGGGAAAAAAGTGTAATAGTTCATCACAAGATGGTTAAACTCACCATCTTGCAGAATATAAAGGTGAACAAAGTTTAGTGGGTTAAATTATTACAAGTATGGGCAAGGCCTCCTTTGAAATGAAATAAAAGCAAATTCTCTTATCCATATCCATATTAATTCAAATGGAAGTTGTACATTAAAAATCTATCATTGCTGGGGAATGAAGAGAGTGTATTATAAAGGAGATCGAAAGAACATGTTTTCACCAGCCTGGTAAAATATGCAAAGAGAAAATATATTTGTCATCTAAATACATACCAAAGGGTTGCTTTTAAGGAAAAATAACAGATTTTTTTAAGCTGAAGCCATTCTTGCCACAAAGACTAAAGGAGGATAAACAGTATTGCATTAGTATATTCAGGATAGGCACAGATTTTTTTCTGAGAAGCAAGATTTTGGAATATCTTTCATTAACAGGAATAAATAGTCACTAAACCAATTTAAAATTATCTTTGTAAGATATAAAGATACTATGTGACCTAGTTTCTCAGTGATTTTTTGGGGTATGATTTACCTTACAGATTAAGATACCTAAATGTAGATGTCCAGATATCAATATCTACATTTGCATTCTATGTCCAAACTCTTATAGTCAATGGAGATCTATTTAATGCAGTCACTCAACTGACCAAATGCAGATGGCTATTTTGGGATGTGCTGGATGGCAGGATAGATTCCACTAGTTGCACTGGCTAGATCTTCATATAGCTGCTGTAATAGTAATTTGAACACTTCAGTTACACTCAGATGTGTGCACTGTAGGGATCTAAAATCATATTCCTTAATATGTGAATTAAACTACGAGGTGTCTTTCAAGTCTAGGGATTTTTTTTTTTTTAATTACACTCTGAAGGGATAGATTTGATCACCTTAGATTATCAGCTCCATTTTCTCTATTGATCAACAATGAAACAGATATCTATTGCCAAACATCTTTTAAAAAAATGACTTCCAAAGCTTTCTAAAAAACAGCATCTACATCTTTGGTGGGAATGTTTTCTGTCACATTCTGTCTAAAGTGTTAAAAACTGGTGTCTCTGAGAATCTCTAGCTAATGATCACTTTTTGGGTTGTAGGGCTGGCTGGCAATTCCAGATGCAAGAAGGATACAACTTTGCCCATTTGAAAATGGCAAGTAGTGGGTGATAACTCTTTATATGACTGGTTTTCAGCAGCTTCAATAATGTGTTGCAATTTAAAATCAATCCAAGGTGAAAACTATGCATTGCAAAACTTCAAGGAAAATGTAGTTTTGGTTTGTTATATTGTGGGTGGATGAAATAACTTCTTTTTAGACCAACTTGTTCACAAAGTTTATGCCAACATAAACACGAAGTAACTTTCTGTTAATTTCCCACGTTTTCTTAAATCACACATAAACTGGCCAGAAGGAGAAAAGCCACTGAAGTCAGCTTTGACATGCTTATGTGAGAAGATGGCTTCAAGGGGAGATTTGAAGGTGTCCAGCAACTAACACAAAGGAGGGAACAGGGAGTTGAAAAAGAAGTTAGTTTGGTGCACATAGAACTTCTCAGACCTAATAGGAAATTATTCACACAAAGTGTTCCAGCAAAGTTAAAGTTTGGTCTAAAATGACAGCTGAAAAAGAAATTGTCATATTATGTAGGTCTTTAATGAAAGTTTTACTACGCATATAGAAAAAAAGCATAGCCTGGGTCAGGGTTTTATTGTAGAATCATAGAATCATAGAATTGGCTGGGTTGGAAGGGACCTCAGAGATCATCAAGTCCAACCCTTGATCCACTCCCGCTGCAGTTACCAGCCCATGGCACTGAGTGCCACATCCAGTCTCTTTTTAAATATCGCCAGGGATGGAGAATCCACCACTTCCCAGGGTAGCCCATTCCAATGCTTGATCACCCTCTCAGTAAAGAAATTCTTTCTAATGTCTGACCTAAACCTCCCCCGGCACAACCTGAGACCGTGCCCTCTTGTCTTGCTGAGAGTTGCCTGGGAAAAGAGACCAACCCCCACCTGGCTACAACCTCCTTTCAGGGAGTTGTAGAGAGTGATGAGGTCTCCCCTGAGCCTCCTCTTCTCCAGGCTGAACAGCCCCAGCTCCCTCAGCCTCTCCTCATAGGATCTGTGCTTGAGTCCCTTCACCAGCCTGGTTGCCCTCCTTTGGACCTGCTCCAGGACCTCGATATCCTTCCTGAACTGAGGGGCCCAGAACTGGACACAGGACTCGAGGTGTGGCCTCACCAATGCTGAGTACAGGGGCAAAATGTGTTGGATGTGTTGCATCCAACATAAGTACAACAATATTTTCTCATTTTCTCCCTGGACTGTTCTAAGAAAGGATTTTAATGTTTCATTTAAAAAATAAAACAAACATGAGAGAGGACAAAGCCACCAACTCATAACAGTGCATCCAAACTCCATAAAACTGGATGTATGCTAACTGCAATCTTGCAGGGCTCATACACGTGTTAGAGAGGAAGCAATGTCTTCTTTTGTTAGCCCAGCCTTCATTTCTGATTAATTTTATTGTGGCAGAATACAGAGTTTGTGACACTACCATTCCTTTTTATTAATGGAGTAAAGTTTGGCTAAATAAAAAAGGATTTTTTTTTCCATTAGTGTGATAAGCACAGGAGTTCTCAAGCTCTGTAGCTGTGTCTATGTGATGTACTCACATCTGGCTTCAAGGTCATAGAAACAAAACCTCTTGGGCATGTGCAGTATCCAATCCTAACCTCTATTCTTGGTAGTTGTTCATCTGGAGTCTGGGTCTCATGGGGCATAAGTTCCTGTCTTCCAGATTTTCTCCTATCTCTACCTATTTTTCCATGTGTGAAGTGGTTATGCTTTGCAAATGCAGGAAGCTGGGATCATGAATGCTGTGATCCCTTCCTTCCTTCAATATTCTGCTTTTTTCTTCCCCTCATACTGCAGTCATTCTCTTCTCCATTGAGTCAGGACTTTGGGAAGTGCTGAAGCACAGGTTACAAAGCTTCATGGAGTCAGAGGAAGTGCTGTATGTGTTTGGCACACTGAAATTCTTGAAGCTTATTTCTCTTCATTTAGGAAGTTCCAATGGACAATTACAATTGAAAACAGAACTTACAGCTTTGATAAGGAAGTGAATATGAGAGATAGTGGTTTACAATTAAAATTTTATTTCACTCAACTACCCACCTTGCAAGAATCTCAAGCAATTTTTTCAAATTGTAGCACCCAGTTATTTAAGTATTTAGGGTGTTCCAGCTTTTGAACCAAAATATTTTCTTTTCAAATCGTTCCTTTTTCCTAACTGAGATCTCTGTTTTCTCGAATATTCAAAGTACATTGTGTCTTTTTTTTTTTTTTTTTTTTTTTTTTTTTTTTTTTCATTAATAATTGCTGTAATAAAGTTGGGATAATAGAAGAGGTAATTAAATAAGCTCCTCTATGTAATAACTCTTTTGGGTTAATGCAGCTAAGAGAAGTAAAAAAAAAAAAAGGTTTGTTGGTTTCTTAACAATGTAATTATGTGAGACTGAAGATGAATAAGCATCTTGATTATGATGTGAATAAGTAGATGCCACAAAGGATTAAAACAGAAGGAAACTCAGGCAATAAGTTAATAGCTAGGCCTGGAAACAAATCTAAGAAATCTTAATTGTGATGCTTTTCTCTGAACTATTAGCATTACACTTACATTGTATCTATATTATTACAGACTTCTATAACATTAGTAAGTTGACTGGGTCTGTAGTTATGGAGTGCCCAGTGTTCACAGAAAGAACATTTATATAAATGCTGCAGAAAAATTAATTATTGTGAATTACCTGCACAGCTTTGTTTACTATTGGGGTTCTTGATATGTGGCTAAAGGTTTGAATTTATCCTCTTACATACTCATGTTCATGTCAGTCCTAAACAAGACACACAGAACCTGAATCTTCCATACCATGACCTCTAGTCACTAATGAATGGAATTATTCCAGTTTACCACACACAGTTAACTGAATTATTCCTGTTTACCACACACAATTAACTGAAGCTCCTTGGTTAAGAATTTTCTTGCATTACATTCCTCCTGTGACTGATGGGCACAAAATGCACTTTCAGGAGTTTGTGAAGCCTACTTAAGAATCAAGGAGTCATTCCTGGGTGATGCTCAGCTACCACCATGGTGGGAGACTGGAGAGACTCAGCTCTCAGGTTGAGAACCTCTGGTAAATGCCAACTCTTTGGTGTGATGAATTTAAGTTTTAAACTGTTACAGTGTGGAACACTGCAGGTCTGATTGGTGGGAATGGCAAGGAAAGGGTAAAGCAATCCCTGTGGTTTTAAGCGTGTGTATTGGTACCAGATTAATGAAAACTTTTGATTCATCTTTAGACCTCTTGAATAATGTTTCCACTCTTTGTGTACAGATACGAAGGCGCTGTGGGATAATATTGTTTATAACCCAGTGACACAAACCCTGGCTTGGGAGCCAGCCTGTCCTGTGCGTGTCATGGTTAACCTGTGCAGGTCAATGAAGTCTAACGACCACTGTGAAGATATACAGAACTCTTCCAAAAATTCTACTGAGAAAGTAAGAGCTATGCAGGTTTATTCAAACTGTTTGACTGAAGGCCATGACCAAAGGCACAATGCAAAGAGTTTGATGTCGGATTAAGAGCAATTGCAGATTCCTCTCTTCTTTTCTGATACTTAAAACTATTCATCATCACAGAATGTTCTTGTACACTATCCACATGACTTATGCAAAGAGCTTGCTGACTCAGTGTTAAGAAATAGAACGTGGAGATGACTGTGAAGCTATTAATGTTTGCTAAATTCTTTGGGGCAAATAGGGTCTGATTTTGTTTACAGTAAAGGTGTGATTCACCCATCCTGACTTTGCTGCCTAATAGCTGGGTGTTCAAGCCTATGCTATTCATGTCAGATTACATTTAAAGTGATTGTGTGAAATAGACCTATTGAGAGGACAGCTCATCTGATGATAAGCATATAAGAAAGTTTGGGGGATTTCTCTGAAGATACAGCTTTCTTTTCACTGAGAATCACAAGAGTTTATTGTGATTAGATCAGATTTGGATATTTAACATTTAGACAACTAAACATAAGTGAGATGAAGCTAATTCTGTTTATAACATAATGGAAAATTAACAGTTGTTTGGTAGGACACAATTGTTTAGTATTCACTAAAGATCTTTTTGAAGTCCTTTCTCTACCCCCTCCAATGTCTTGAAATTTTGGGTGTTGAAACATTGGTTTCCTCTCAACTGCTAATATTTCAGTCTGAAATCTCATGATGCTGAATGTGCTGAATTTATGAGGTTGGTTAGAATTCTGGATTTCATCTTGAAAAGTAGATTTCAGGCTTTCCAGATTGTGGAGAGAAGCCACTAAAATTGAGGTAACAACTGCAAAACAAATAAAAACAAACACTATCTGAGTATTTGTAACTTTATGAGTGTTGTTCTAATGACACTACTTGGGTGGGGCTGACTCAAGACTGTTGAATGCTTTTTTGATTAGGGATTTCTTTCCCAATGCTTAGAATCTGTTCAGTTTCACCATTTTATGGGTTTCAACAAAGCTTTGATCTTGCAAAAACCCAAATATTAACTTTTACATATGTAAGTGGTCTCTGTGGGATTCAGCATCTGCTGACAACAAGCACAAGTCATTGCTTGCAGGAAAAGAGAAAGAAGCCTAGAATGAGGTTTGACTGGTAATGGTCATGTTTATTAGACAGAGCACAACCCAAGATTAGTTTCATACAGATGATGAATATTTTCTTTTATTTATTAATATTCACGGACATGATAAATCTTCCATTTCCCCCCCCTATTTAATCCTAAAAGTTTTGATGTCAAATTTGGTCAATCTCTTGTATTGAAGCATTGAAGAACATCTCTATAGAGTGCTGGAGGCTACTGCAGAGATTCCTCAAAGTGGGAGCTCCCCCTGCAAATCCACAGAAAGCTTCACAGTCTAATCCCATGCACACATGCTGACACAGGCCCAAAATCTATGTTAAGTCTTCTCTCTAATTAGGGTGAGGCTTTCTCTCTTGATGACAATGCTATCTCCACATCTGAGTGGATTCTTACAGCACTATCTTCTGTCACCCTAGTGTAGACAGGCCTGAGAATATCCATTCTGATCTCCAGAAAGTTAGAGGAAAGCAGTGTCACTTTGGTCACGATGCCATGGGTTGTGTGCAGGGCCCGTTCTGCTCAGTTGCTTAAGCAAAGGGTGTTTATTTAATCAAGACCACTTACTTACATGAGTAGTAGTTGTTTATGTGAAACAAGGCTCTTTATGGTGAAGTCCTTGGCTGGGAAACAGTTGTTAATCAAGAAAGGAACATTTTGTAGGTCACTTAAACGGATGTCTAAAATTCAGTTTATGTTTAAGTCTTTTCTGGAATAGGGACATGGGAAATCGAAAAATTTCTGAACTGAAGGTGGAACAACACTTTAGATGTTTAAATGTTCTCTTGAGTCGCTGATGAATGTAAATGAAGGACTGAAACAAGATGAATGTGTAATTAGAATTTTGCACATGAGCCACCGTAGAATCAATTAATTTAGCTCTAGTGGGTCAGACAGACTATAAAAAGTGCTACATGTTACAGATAAAAATAAGCGAATTAGTTGGTAATCCAAAGTAGCAGTTGTTTCTATTCTTACTCTTTTATGTGATTAACTTTCTGGGATATTTATAAAGTAGAGAAATCTGTTTCGTTTCTGTAACCAAACCATTAACCATTTATGGTTAAATAAACCATATTTTATTTATGGTTATATGATTGTAATTGGTAATTGACTTTGTTAAACTAGTGAATGAAACTGGCTAATGCTAAGTGCTCTCTTTTCAAGCAGGTTAAATATTCTCGTGTGGACACTCACCCAAGACTCTGCATGAAGGTAAAGAGATTTCTTTGCAAAACACCTCTTAACTGTCCTCTTTCTGCCAGCTCTAAAACAATGCACTGCTAATGTTCTTTAGGATCAATATTTTGTTTCATAGCTCCGATGAGCGTGAAGTAGGAATAGAGGAAATACCAGATTAGATCAAAAGGAGGTTTTTTTGGAGTTCAGAAGGAATAATAGAAAGGACACAGGTCAGATTGTGCCCTCTGTTTTCTCTGCCTGAGAAAAACAGAGGAGAAATTGTTTAGATCGATGCAAACTCTGAAGCATGCACTAGACAAACAAAATTTTCCATTTAAAATATTTAGTAATAAAAATGGTTGACACAGTACATTTACTGGAATAAATTTTATTATTCTATTTGAGGCATGAATGGCATGTAAGGTTAATATAGGCATATTATTGTTTTCTTTTAGGCTACTTTTATATTAGTGGAACTAACATGTTTCTGTAAAATAAGCACGTGCATAAATATCTGAAGATTGAGGGACTGAATTTAAATTAAAGTTGGGAAGATACCGTAGACCAGGAAAGCTGTCAGTTCATCTTTTGTAACTTTCTGAAATGCACTGATCATCTCTAGTTGACTCTGTAGCCAGACTGAAATAGAAAAATCATTTTTCTAACAGATTTCTTTGCTTTCAGTTTACAACCAAACAAGGCTCTTGGGTCAAATGTCCATTTGCTAATGGAGAATTCCCAGGTAAATTATATTTTAAATTATTTAATATTAAATTGTGATAAATATTTAAATCAGTAACTAGATATGAGCCTTCTCCAGTAAGTGAGCTATGTTCATATCACTGTAGCTTGTAAATTATAGCAGAGAGATTTGACAGCTTGCTACTTCTATGTATTCCCAGTAGATAAAAGAGTTTACCAGTAGAAAAATGAACTTGTGGGAATCAAAATGATTACTTGCTATCTTTTGACGGCACTTAATAATTAAAATACATTTATTTTTCATATAACAATTTAGAATATTGTATATTGTCCTTGTACATCTGAAAGTATTTTTCTCCGTAATATCAGCTTGGAAAATGAGGATGGCTGAGGTTGCAGAACGAATACAAGTTTTCTTCACATCCCAAACCAAGGCAGAGTTCTCAGTGCTTGTGTGTAACAAGACACAGCTGGCCTCATGTGAAACTGTTGGGATCCACCATTCAGTCTCTGTGGTTTGTATATATTATTTCTTAAACTTTGTAAGACTTTTAAACGTATCTAACAGCATTCATTCATTATTCCATTTATCACTCTGCAGCTTGAAAGCATTAATAATCCCAGGCATGTACATGTTGGAACAATTACTGGAACATTTTTAAAGCATTTAGTTTTAATTCTGATCTCACACGAAGCAAGAAATAAATAAGAATCCTGAAGTCATATGAGTCACAGCAGAGGAAGTGACTGTTGAGTGGAACATTAATATATACATAGTGTGGCAATGTTAGTGTTAGTATTTGATATATGGGTCACTGATACAGCTGACCTGGCAAATCCCACATCGTGAAAATGTAAGACTTGAGATATAAATCTATGATGATCTTGAGCCATTCTCACAGAAGGAAAAAAAATATCAAAAACTCAACACACAAAAAAAGGAAACTTTTAGGCCATATTATCTTTTGAGCTGGCTGACTGTGTCATTACACAGTGGCTTCTTCCAGCCAAGTGAGTGAGAGAGATTATGGGAAGGTGAGATTTCTGTTTCAGCTCTTCAGGAAATGGGAGCCTCATTCCTCTCTTGCAGCCAAGCCTCCACCTCAGACATTTTGTGTGAACAACTGAGACTTGCCCTTGACCTTCAGCCCTGGTTACCAGGATGACTGTGTTGGCCTGACCTGTGATCCACTGAAGGGTACACCTGGAGATTGGGCTTAAAAAGCAAGAGAGTGGCCATACCATAAATTTCCAAATAGGAAAATGTTAGCAGAATAGGTCCTAAGAGCTCCTGGTAGCACCATGCTGACAGGCACCCTGCTGGTGCTCCTCAGTAATTTTATGTCCACCCTTAAATGTGTGTTCCTGCTTTCTGCTCCACTGACCAGGCATAGGAGGTGTCATTTGATAGATTTTGAGAAAGTTGAGAAATCCAGATGCGATTTCTACTGTTATTCCAGACTGTCCCCATTGACTTCACTCACCAATAGGAGCATGTGAAGACACAAGTATGCTGTTGATCCTACAGGCATCCTTTTTTTGAGGTATACTTCTTTCTTTGCCAGTGTATGGCACATAAATGCTACAACTGACTGTCCCAGCACCTCTGATGATTTCAGTGTGCGTCATGCACCTATCAGGGGTAGCTGACAAGTTAGCAGCTATGGATGAGGACTTAAAATCAAAGGGCTGGACACTGAAAGCTGAATTTATTTTCTAATGAATCAGAGTAGGTCTGTAGTACATCTCTGGTGCTGAAACTAAAAGAGCAGCTGTGAGACAAGCAGAGTTTCCCAACTCATCTTTGCTGGGCAGGCTGAGGACATACTGAAGTGGGAGGTGATTGTTGGTGCTGCAGGAGATCCCAGAGCTTCATAATAATGGGGAAAGGCCTGGGGGAAAAAAAATCCTAGTCAACACAGCCCACAGAGGGCAATGGTAATGCTCTCAGGAGTCTCTCCTAATGGGACAAGATACCCAGGGTAATGCTGGCAGAGATGGAGATCTGTACAGTAGAAGAGTTGTCAAACTCTGTGCTCAGCGAACACTTGCAGTGACACTTCCCTTCAACTGGTTTATTTCACATGAAATCTGTGGATTTTAAGCTTTCTTCTTTTAAAGGTCCCTGTGTGATTTGCTGAGTGAGAAGGATAATGGTGGAGCACCAATAAATCAGAGCTAAGTGTTGAAGTGTGTATTTCATGAAGGGCACTGATGCAACTAAAAATGCTTTTTTTCTTCCATCCAGTACAAAGCTTTTATGTCCTCTGCTACCGTGAGAGAATGGGAGCCCATATAAATTACATATGGTTCCTGTCTCACTACCATGAGAAATATACATAATGTTTTCATCAAGACTTAGCTCTGTTCCCAGAAAACAATGTTAATTATCTACCTTGTAATCCCTGTTCAATTATGTTCAAAAGTAATATATTCCCCTGATCTTTCCAAGATTATTTTAGGAATTTGTCACAATAAAGACATCAGTTTAGGATTCATAGCTGTTAGTGAGGTAACTAACATTAATTTGAGGACAAACCATAAAACCCCCAAATATTAAGTCATTTGGGACACTTTCACCTCAGGACTGAACTTGTTCTCAGCATACAATGTGATGGGAAATCCAGCAGTACTGTAAAGAAGCATAAGTTCCTTTAGCTTAGGTACACCAGGAAAAGATTCTCACTGTGCAGATACTCACAGCTAACGTGGTGTGAGCAGCGACAGCAAGGAGGGTGTCCTGCCTGACAGTCCTTCATAAAATGCAGGAACATCATCCTTATTCCTCCGTTGCACATACTGTGCCTGGCAAAAGTACAGCAGTCATTTAGATTTGAGGATATTGCTGAAACTAAAAACCCTTCGATAATGAATATTTATTCTGTCTAAATTTTCTCATACAGTAGACCATGTAGCATTATTGGTAAATAAACCAAAGAGCTGGAGAGACACAATACATTTTATTTGTTCCAGGATATGACAAATGATAGTTTTCATTTTTTTTCTTTTCATTAGGGAGATTCTGTATCAATCACTATGTCACAGGAAATGTGTGGGTCAACGATTTGTATTCAGGTATGTGTCTTGATTTTGCCAGGTACTTTGTACAGAGTAATTAAAAAAATAATAATAATAAAAAAAACAACCTGAAAAAACCTAGCAGGCACCCTTACTACTTTCTCCTCCCAGCCAAATCTGATTACTGTGTATTGAGTTGGCAAAGAGCCTTAGTTATATTTGATATGCTGCCACTACCTCTTTTTGAGATGACATTAATTAATGGAGAAGCTGCTCTCCATGATCTTGTTCCTTCATCAGTGGAAGATAAAGGGATATGATCAGGAAATTGTTAATTCTGTCTTATGCATTCCTTTGTAATAAAAAATTCCAAGGTATCAAAAGATTCAAGTAAATCATGGATTAATTTTTCAAAATTGCCACTAGCTGGAAAAGGCAGACAGCAAACTGCACAGTGAGTGCAGCCTATGGTAGAATTAGTGCTCTTGAAATCAGGCTGAGAAAATTATTTCTGACATTTTTGCACACTCTTTCTGAAAGTGAACTCTATTAAGACAATATTAATAGAAAATGAGCATAAAGCTGGTGGGTTTATTACACTCTGGAGTTAATGTTTTCAGCAGACACCATGATAAGAAAGGCTGAGAGCCAGAGCTGTGAGGCTCCAGAAGCTGCCCTGCAAGGCCCTGGTCAGCATCGCTTTCTGCTGCTAAGCAGAAAGGGGCAAGATGAAAAGAATAGTGTCAAAATCCTTCTGGATAATGAGAGTTGTTCTTTGTTCTCCAGAGAAAATCAGATTTGATGGTAAAATTGATGTTTTCCTGCATAAATATTTTCATTCGTAAATAAGATATAATTTGTCTGAATACAGTTCTTCCATTTCACCCCAACCCCTCTAAAAAAAAGGTGATTTGCTTTATCATTTAGAAAGGTAAAAGTGATTGCAACTCACTAAATATACACAAGACCATCAGGCTCCATATGTATTTATTTAGAAACAGATTGAAAAATTCACTTGAATAATAAAGCAATCACATTTTGTCAACACATTTTATTAGCACTTTTACTGAAAGGGGAATAAGACTAATCCTTTCTTTTAAAAGGGATGGAGGACAGATGTAGATTATTCAGTTCCACTGCAAATCTGTGATTTCCACTGTGGTAAGTATGAATGATAACAGAAGAATTAAGCCTTGACTGTATAGAAGAGAGCATCTCAGGTGAAGTGTGTTTTCATTGGAAATTGAGGAAGGATTCACCTGACTGAATGTTGATGTCTGCATGGAAGCAAGATATGCTCAGCTTCCTTTATAGACAAAGTGCTCATAAACCTCAACTAGCTTTTAATTAGCTACTGCAAGGGCAACTTGTGTGGCTGCCTGTTCTCTCTGCTTCCTGTGTGAATTTTCCATCCTGTGCCAAGCTCTGCATGCCACACCTACCTTTGGTACATGAGGTAAGTGGTTAAAAACAATCCTTGGCAAGGAGGCACAGAGTTCTATGATTGCAGTGATTGCAGCACAGTCCCAGTGTTAATTCTGCAAGTGGGACAGTGGTACCTCCCTCCCTCTGCTGCAGGAGTACAGTGAGGATATTGTTATGATTTGAGGTACATCCAGAGGTGCTCATGGAGTCAGAATAATCCAAGACCTGGAAATAAGGTGTTGATGAAGTTAGTGAGTTCAGAGTGAACTAATGCTGTGAGGTTTATGCTGAAGAATGCATGAGTTTAGAACTAAAAAGGCTTTAAGGAGCCAAACTGTTGGAAGACTCAATCTGAGCATTGCAAAAAGCATAGCCCCAAACCCACTTAAAGAAACAATCTCCCCTCCCATTTCATTGTAAACATAGTGATTCCTATGACAGATTTTTTCTATTATCTAAGAATACCAGTTAGTTTAGCTTCAGATTTCAAAGCCTAGTACTAAAAAAAAGGGGGCTTAAATTTGCTGTCTAAATGTAGTTCTTTGTGCAAGCATTTGCATAATGCTAGTTCAGATTTTGTTTTCACTCAAAAACTTAAAACAAATGAACGCAGGGTGAATCAATTAAATAATCAGTATGTTGATTCATGTAGTCTGAATGCATTTTCCTTATTCATATTTTCCTTTTTACAAGTGTGAAGGGGATGACAAAAGCATGTAAAATAATGAAAAGCTCCAGAGACAGCAGTCTGGGTATTCCCCTCTGCCTTACAGTAGAAGTGAATGGATCTGCATATGAAATGAAAATGGTGGAACACCAAAAGCTGAGTGAAGGGCTTTTGGGGTACATTATTTTATTTAAATATGGAACATTTAATCACACATTTTTGTTCTAATCAAGAATTTGTGGAGATTCAGAAAAATCTGAGAAACTGCATGCACATCAGAACCGTAATGTATAATCACTGTGTGTGTTGTACAGAGGTTATTAACCTCATACTCTAGGGATTCTGCTATACTGTGTAGTTTTGGGATACTCCATTCCACATCAGTGGATAATTCTGTCTCTGCCAGCTGACCAGTTGGTACCAGTCAGTGTCAGACTGGGACAGTGAATTAGGTGGGTCTGACTTATTGCTGTGATTCCTGTGTTCTTACTGACTCACCACGAATCATCAACTGTCTGTCATGGGTAAGGTTTTAAATGTAACAGTAATAGCATTTTCTGCTAAGGGTTTCTGTATTCTTAAATGTTTCTTCTCTATAACAAAGATATTTTCTCAAGCACTAGCTTTTCAAAATCAGGAAATCATGAAATTTTCTTCAAGACAATGTCACCAAGGGTGATAATTCTTACATTGGGATACTATTGTGTTTGAACCCAAGGTGTTAAAAAATCCACATAAAGGTGAAGGGAATAATAAACGTAAGATTTGTCCACAAGTTGTGATTATTTGGGTTATGTAAAATACTGAAGTAAATTAGAAATAATGTTATAAAAGCATAGCGAAAACAGTAAAAATATTTACTGTGTACAACTTTGTAAAATAGAAGTTTACATTAAGTATCACTGTTAGTTACCAAGCAGCATCAATATGTCCGAGAGCGATGATGTTACTAACAAGCATTTTGTCACTCAAAATCTGTATTCTAGTGAAAACAGTTTCTAGCATAATAAAATCAGTGTAGTTAACCATCATGAAAGCTGCTTCCTTCCAGAAGCAAGACTACATTTCTGACATGTAGAATTCATTACACTGCAGTGCACTGCATTTTTCTATCAGTAGCTGAGCTTTACAATTGGAATGGCTTAGCCTTCTTTGCTCTACAGAGGACTGAAATGGGAAAACTCCTTCTTTTTCCTTTTTTTTTCCTCTCTCCATTTAATAGCATTGGCTGAGAGGCAAAATTTTATGTTGTTTTAAAATTATATTTTTCCTTTGGCCTCTTTTCTGGGTTCTGTTTAATGTAGCCAAACATTTTGAGACATTATTTCACTTATTAAAAATGAAATGTACCTATTTTGAATGAAACAATAACTCAGATCAGTTGAGAATGTCAGAATAAATATGTGAACCATAATGAAAACAAAATTACAACCTATGCTTGAACTTGTTTCTTCAGGTTTTCGTGGTCAGACATACAGTGATGGAAACCCAGCAAAGGCCATGACACACAGGTATCCAGCCAATGTAAAGTTTAAAACATCTTTGTGAGTTGACAGAGTTGTTAATCCTGAAGGAATGTAATTTGGTTCTCTGAAGAAGAGAAGCAACGTCTGGCTGAATGGGGGAGTATCAGGTTCCTATCTCTCCCCTCTCCTTGTCCCCACTGAAGACACCTCTGGCTCCTCTGCTCTCTCCTCTTGCTCTCTCTCCCTCTTTCCCCATGGCGTGGTCTGGCATCAGAGGCCAGAGAGAGAGAACCAAGAGAGAGAAACAAAGAGAGAGAACAAAGAGGGGGTCAGATAACCAGGGGAGTTCAGAAGTTTGTGAAGTAACAAGACAACCTTTGAGGGCCCTGGAACAATCTTAGATTTGCTGAGCAGGATATTCACATTATTAGCACCTGCCCCATGCTTTCTCCCAGACATTTGCAAGCAGATCACTGCCCTCTGAGCTCTCACTTGTCAGTGATGTCTGCTCAGCTGTTCCAGTGCTTCTTTTCATTCCCACAGCCCTTCACAAAACACCTATTCCTAGGGTATAAGCAAACCAGTAACTGGTGCAGCCCATAGATGTATGATTTGGTAGCTCCTGAGTGCTTACAAAACCCTTTTCCTTTAAGGTTACCATTTCAGAGGCAACATACAATAGTGGAAACAACCTAGGACTCCAGAGGCTCTGAAAAGCCCTTGTTCAAAGATGGGAAAAATATGCAGCCTTGCAGAAGTTATGAAAGCCATGTGGTTGGGAAGGGGCTACCATCCTTGCTTTGAGGCAGCCTTTGGCTTTTCTCTTGTCAGAAGATACCATTCAGAATAATAAAGTTTCTTGGTTTTGCTTAGTTGTCCATGAGTGCTGTCTGAACTGTGACAAGTCCACATGCTGTAGAGAAATGGTTAGATTTGTTTTTTAACTCTTCTTTCCTCTTCTGTTTTTCCTCTAGAATGAAGAGTGTGCATTCCTTGCACTGAATTTAACAGCACATTTCCAAGGTCCTTTTCAAGTTGTAATTTTGTGTAACTTGCAAACTTGTCTAACTGGTTATCTCTAATGTTAGTAGGTTCTGCTAATTACTGTGAGATTATCCTCATGAGAGAAGATTTTAGCAGCTGAAGCCTATTCTAACATGTCCAAAAGCAGCTGGATTATTATCCCTTTTTTTTCTCAGTGTTTCAAAGCAAAACAATCTCAGATTGCTTAGCTAGAGTATCAGGTTCACATTTTTATTCTAAATTAATATTTTATATATAATATGCTATAAGTTGTCTCATAGAACTATAGAACTTGTTCTACCTATAGAACAAGTACTTCATATTTTCTTACTTTTAACCTTCATTTTAAAACTATAAGCAAATGTTTTTCAGAAATGAAGAGTGGAGGAAGTTTTCTCAGCTTTGTTACATTATCCTTCTTTGTAATTTCCTTTGTTTTCTAATGCCATTCTAATGATCTCACCATGACAGACCATATTTCTTAAATATATATAACTACTTTCCTATTTGTCTGACAAGGTACATTTCTTTGGTTTGGTAGCTATTTATAACTGTCATGTGGAAATTCAGCCTAGAAGAAAACAGCTAATTGGAAAGAATTGAAGTTTTGTTGTTTTTTTTCCCCCCATTATATCAGTATTTGTACTCAATTGTTGAGAGCAATGTTACACACTGTACTGATTATCAAACATTTGGCCTTTATTTCACTGAATACTCCTGTCAAATATCCTTACTCTCTGTTGTGTAACAAGGAAATAAAGTCAGCTAAAAGATGATTAATAGCAAATCGTGAAACCATGTGGAATTGCTCAAGTGGGATCGGGAATATGGGTGGGGAGGGAGGGTCTGGAACAAGAAGTTGATCAATAAAAAATATTTTCCATCTGAATGTGTTTTTTGTGTCAAGACTTTCAAGAGCAATTTACAAGAGACAAATACGGTGTAAGAGACAAATCTGCTCTATGGAAACACAAGCTTTGAGGTGTCCTGAAGAGGGCAAATTCTGCTTGGCTCCTTTGATATCAAAGCTCCATTGTGTAGACTGTATCTATTAGATATATTCTTATTCCAAGCAGCTCTACAGCTTCAAAAGCAGAGGAGACAAGGTGGCTTTCCTAAAGCTTTTAGTTGCTTGCTTTGGCTGTGAAATAGAAGCACTGATCTATTCAGACATCTGCTTTGCCTTTAATACCCTCCAGACTGCAGCCAGAAATGAGACATTCAGCCACTCACCTGAGGGAGCACCAGAACATCAACCTTGTCACTCTCCTCCAGTGGACAAATCTTTCCTGTAGGAAAGCCTGACTCGTACAGTGTGCTTTTTATTGCAGCAAAGTCTTAAGATCAACTTTTCAAATATGTCTTTAGATTGAATATGAATTAAAAATATAAGGGTGGAGCAGGATCTGAAAACCTAAGTCTGGCTAAGGCAAAACACCACTCCAATGACAAGGTCATATGAGGTCTTGAAGCAACAACAACTATCCAAGAGCTGGACATTTTCAGTGCAAGTGGGCTGATCTTGGTGGGATAGTGGGTACCCACCAAAGCTGCTTTATCACTCCCCTCTCAGCTGGACAGAGGAGAGAAAATACAAAGAAAGACTTGTAAATTGAGATACAAGAAAAACTTGTGAATTGAGATAAGGACAGGGAGATCACTAAGCTGTTTCTGTCAAAGGCAAACCTGACTTTGGGAAAATCAATTTAATTTATTACCAATCAAACCAAAGTAGGATAATAAGAAATAAAACCAAATCTTAAAGCACCTTCTTCCCACTCCTTTCTTCTCCCTGGGCTCAACTTCACCCTTAATTTTCCCTACCTCCTCCCTGACAGCAGTGCAAGGGACAGGGAATGGGAGTGCAGTCAGTTCATCGTATTTTGTCTTTTCTGCTCTTTCTTCCCCCCACTCTTCCCTTGCTCCAGGATGGGGTGCCTCCCACAGCATGCAGTCCTCCAAGAACTTCTCCATTTTCAGTCCTTCCTACAAGCTGCAGTTCTTCACAAGCTGCTCCAGTGTGGGTCCTTTCCATGGGATGCCATCCTTCAGGAACTGACTGCTCCAGTGTGGGTCCCTCAGGGGGTCCCAAGTCCTGCCAGCAAACCTGCTTTAGCATGGGGTTACAGCCACCTTCAGGAATCCATCTGCTCCTGTGTGGGGTCCTCCAGGGGTCTGCAGGTGGATATATTCTCCAGCATGGATCCTCATGGGCTGCATGGGGACACTGTGCCTCATCATGGGCTTCATATGGGCTGCAGGGGAATGAATCTCTGCTTCAGGGCTTGAAGCTCCTCCTCCCTCTCCTTCTTCACTGACCTTGGTGTCTACAGAGCTGTTGCTCTCACCTACTCTCATGCCTCTCTCTAGCTGCAGTTATGCAGGTTTTTTTCCCCATTTCTTAAATGTGTTATCACAGAGGTGTTACCACTGTCACTGAGGGGCTTGGCCTTAGCCACTGGCAGCTCCACCTTGGAGCCATCGGCCACTGGTCCATCACATGGGGAAAACTTCTAGCAGCTTCTCACAGAAGCCACTCTTGTAAACCCCCACTACCAAAATCTGGCCATGCAAACCCAATACACAATTATAAACTCCTGTTTTAGCTGAAGAGACACTAAATCCCCTGCAGTACAGCTTCTCCTCCTGGCTGCAGCAATCAAAATACCAAAAAGAATGTGACCAACCATGGCCCTGATCACTTTGGTGCTGTTTTACAGAAAAGCTTCAATAAGGAACATAGCAGACCTGTAACTTATATTAACTGTCTAAAAATGAAGTGTTCATTTAAAGGCTCCCGTGATGGCCACTGCAGAGAGACAGGTACTTCCCAAGCATATTTCATTCTGTTTCTATACTTGTTTTAAAGGGAGCCAAGACAGCTTGGCTTGGCCTAAATGCTTACCATTAAGTCATTCCAGTTTATGACAATGTTTACAAATGATTCCTAATAGTATTTCCTTCAGGTCTGAGTGTTGTCTTTGCATACTGAGAAAATTCCTGTTAGCTTTTCTGATTGAATCCCAGTCTGATTTTAAGAGTCCTGCTTCTAATACACTGCTGCAGGCAAACATTGTCTTCTCTGACTACAGAATTCCTGCTCTGCCTGAGACCAGCTCTTCCCAGTCTCTCAAACAGGGACTGGATCACCCCATACATGTAATGCTCTGGAAGGAGTTCCACTCAGGTGATGCTTTTTCTAGAGAAGTGAAGAGTTTTGCATTACGAAGCTACCAAGCAGTACTGCCCTTGTGACGTTAGATCTGCAAGAATAAAGTGTTTTGTTTTCTTTTCACAAGGTATTTTAAACATTGGTAGGGCAATTCTGAAAGAAGAAGGTATGAGAAGCTTTCCCAACTCTAAAAGTATTAATTTCACTCTGCTGATCACTGAAATGTTTTCTTTTTCTCAGCCAAACTGTGCAATAGTTTTGCAATATTGACCAAGACACAAGTAAATGTGCTGTAATAACATTCAGATGTCCGTGTCTGCCTATAGACTTGACTAATTCTGTAGAGCCACCTTCTTCTGTTGAAGGAAACTCCCTTCTTATTTATTGCGGTCCCAGTCCAAACACACAATTTGAGACAACCCTCAGTTGTTTGATGCTTATTTTCCTATGTAGATTCTTACTATTACCACAGAGCATTAGTGTCCCAGTTCTTCAGGGATACTCGCACATATCAGAATATAACTGAGGTACAGCAAAAGCACAAATAGATGCTCTGCAGTAATCCTCTAAAAAGCCTTTCAGTTGCATCTTGTGCATTGCACAAACCTGACACTAACATTTAGTTACTGCATAAATTAAAGCAGTTTGCCTTCACTTATTTAAGGATTTATTTTCACTTGCAACACCCACACTGGGCCTGGTATGGGTGATGCTGTTACATGCAGTATTTTGTATGTCTGTATTTGCAGCAGTGGATACATTTCCTTGATAGCAAGTTCTGGTTGAGTGGCATGGTTCCATTGCCACATCCTGATGAGTAACTGTGTCTTCACTAAACCATAATAGCAGCCACAGCAGTGCTGTGCAGGCTGTGTTCCTGACTCATCTCTTTTCTGGACTTCTGATAAACTGCTTCAGAGAAAAAATGGGAAGTAATGAGTATTTCTGTAGGGTTAGTTTACTGCTGATTTCACTCCCTGTACTATGGACTCAGGCTCATGTGAGGTAGCCCAGCTGCAGGGGAGTGGAAATAGTGCTGCTCCTCTTGGTTCCTGAGGCAGCAGATTAACTGAATTGTAATGTAACACTGCAACCTGACCAGGTACCTGTACTTAGCAAACAGAAGAAAATGTATTTGCTTCAATTTACTGTGAAATGAGCAAATGCCCCTTGGTCATAGTCTGTAACAGCTGGCCTTAAAAAATCGTGACTTTATCTTATGTCTCACATTCCCTGTAAGTTTTTTTATTGTACACAGAAATATCTTTCCTAGATTAAGAAAATAATTTATCTCTCTTATCCAGAAAGCCTGTTAGTGCAAACATGTAAAACTGCTGTGTTTAGTGCAGTACAGGAAGAAGTCCAGTAGCAATGGTGGGAGCTCTTACTCCTGTCCTTCTTCTTGTTTCCTACCATTTCAAGCCACTGTTGGTATCACTGGCTCACATTTTGCAGGAATAGTCCCTTTTATGTACCATTTTAAAATATGGCACATGTGCCACTTTAAAACATGCCATTAAAAAAAAAATTAATTAAATGAGCAAGGGTCAGTTCCTGTACTGGAGTCACAAGAACTCTAGAAATTATGATCTCCTAGGCACCATCAATGTGAAGGCAGATCTTATCTGCTCTCCATCTTCCATTGGCCTTAATGACTCCTTAATATATATTGCTGATACCATAAAAGCAGAATAGATCTACTCCTCATTCAGAACCTCCGTGTAAAATGGGAATGCAAGTGGAGAGGAACCAGGCAGGCGCTGCTCTGCATCCACTACATATATTTGCCTTACCTGTTTTCTTTTCAGTTTCATCCCTGCCCCCATGCTATCTTTCCTCTTCCCTCATGGAGCACAATGTCATGGTGTGGGAGGCAAACAGATCCACAGCCTCCTTGTCTGACAGCAAGTCCTCTTCAGGGTGCCCATGGGCTTCTTACCCATAGGATTTCCCTAGGAGAGATCAGGTTTTCAGCAAGTCATCTTATGCCTCAGCTTCTCAATACAGAGCATGACATAAAGGAGGCATGGAAACAGCCTGTCTTTTTATTTTTTTCTCTTTAATAATAGTGGTCCTAACAGTAGGGAGAGAAAGCAAAGGTGTGAATCAAATGAGTGGAGAAGCACTGAGCTGCACAACAGCCACATACATTTAACAGTCCCTCCATAACCGTTTTCCATCTTAAAAGTACAGGCACTTGACAAGGCTGTTTATTTAATTTCTTGCACTACTGTTAGTTTGCCTTTATCTTTAGAAGTAGAATTTTTACTTTCTCCAGTTACTTTATGATGATAAATGTCTTCCTCTCTTGCAGTGCTGGACATCCGTGGAAGCCAGCTTCCATTCCACTCCACTTCTGTTCTCAATTTACATTCTCTGTGAAATCCAGAACTTCTTCCCACATCTGTAATTTCTACTCATTGATTTTTTTCTATCTGCAAGACCCTGGCCAGCTGAATCTTCAGATTAGGCTATTGCCAGCTCACCCTGGAAGACATAGTTCTCTCTTAGTCTGCAGATACCAACATCATAATAACCCTTAAATGTTCTGCTAGTTCCGTTGGTGTGTCCTTTTATCCAGTTTCTTATCTGTGCCCTACCCAGGTTACAATGATGAACCTTGCAACCATGATTCTCTGAATGTCTTTTTATTTCTGGACCATGAGGCTCTTTCTGCTCTGAGACAGATGCATATCTGAGTCCTCAAAGTCACAGCTATGTGGGAATGCCTCTGAACTAACAAGACTTATTGAAAGACAGGATAGATCACTTTGACTACAGCATTAATGTGGTTTCCAGATTGAGGATAACTTGGTCTGGCCACATGAGAGCACAGACCACAGTCTGTTATCTGTCCACACCTTGCTGTATGAAAAAACCTTCAGCCTTTTTCTTGGATATATGTTCTGTAATGTTAATTGAGATGTTTCAAAAATGTGTTCTTTCTGTCTTTGCTGAAGGTATCATACCATGCTAATCCAAATGAATTATCTCACTTGGGGTCCTTCCTTCAGAGACTGTAGGGGTTTCTTATGAATCAAGCAGAAACATTCCTGTGTTCTTTTAAGCTTTTGTGAGCTTATGATGAGCATAAAAATATCATGAATGACAACTCCCTTGGCCTGTTTTCAGGCAGTTGACTTCTGTGGTGTTTTGTGACCCTCAAGCTTCTTTCTAGAAACACATTTTATAGCTTTTTAAGGGTGTGTTACAGATCACCTCTGTAAGCTCCAAAGTGAACAGACTTCATCTGCTTTTGCCATTAGGAGAATATTGACAAAATAGTTCCCTGTTGCTGGCCAGCTCACCAGACACCATCCCCACTTCCAAAAAGTGCTACAACAGGGCTTCCCAGTCTGTCAGTCAAAACTGCAGTCAGATCCAACCAACATTTTGTTTATGTTATGTCTTTCAACTGTTGCTGAAAAACCTTCAGATGCTGTTTTCTTGCATTGTTTTTAAAATTTGTTTGCTGATTTTCATTCCTGGGAGGCTCTGCTGCAGCTCCATCTGGCCTCCACATGAAAATGATCTCACAAGTTCTTGAATTGGATATTCTGGGGGGAATTTAGGCCTTTGTGGCATGCCCAAAGTCCTACAAAGGCCAGGGGCAAAACAAGAACCTCTGCCTTCACAGCTGGATCATGTGTTAGTTACTTGCTGACAAGCAATCTTTTGACTTTTTTTTTTTATGTGAGCATTGTACCTCTGCCTTTCTCTAGTCCAGAAATGGCTTTGGAGATCTCTTCTTGCATGACTGACATTGCTAATCAGTTTATCTCTGTCTCTCTTGTCCTCCTATTTTTTCCTTGTGTCCCATGAGGTGGAATGTCTCCCAGGAGGCAACCCTTGCAATTACAGCCAGCTGGAGCTACCTTAAAGGAATACTTTGGAGAGACAAACACCAACAGGATGCTGAGGTAAATGTGTTCCAGTTGTTAGAAAGGTCTTACCAGGCACTTAAAAGTGATACAGGGCCAACTTTCAGGAAAAAGGGTCTGAAGGGGCATTGTGAAATGACCCTCAGCCTTTAGGAAACACAAAACTCTCTTTTGTTTTTTTCTTTGTCTGAGAAATATTTTGTAGTCCTTAGAGTGAAACTTTGTTGTTCCAATTTACTTCAGGGATCTGATCATCCACATTACATAAGTATTAGTTCACCCCAGTGTTTCATTTGGAGCAAACCAACTTTTCCCATCTGAGACAAAGCACGGGCACAGCTTAGGCTCCAGGGTATTTTCCCTCCCTGCGGGTGTGTGGATATATCCAGTCTGCTCTTGAAAGAGCTCTGGAACAGTAAAAATACAGCCCAGTCTGCACAAGTTGATAGAGCAGACTAAGATTTACTCCATTAAAAAGATCACATAGATAATATAAGTGTACTTGTGAAAGCTGTTTCTCACCTGGTGCAGAGATATTTGGTATCATGAGAAATAGCTGTAGAAAAGTTGCTGCTAAGGTGTCACTGCTTCAGATGGAAGAGGGCTCTGTGCTTCCTGAATGGATGCTCTGCTGTACTACACAGCTCAGCAATGCTCTGTCATTACTACAAAAGAAAAGTAGTGACTGTTCAAAGAACATAAGCTACCACCTACATTTCTAAGACTCAAGCACAATAGGTTAGTCTGGTTTAGACTCTCACAAGGTTTCATTCTCCATTGAATACCTCTGTATTTTGGCTCTATCTCACAGAAATGAAGAATTGATGTATCAGGTCTTTGCTGGATATAGGTTTGTGTAAAGCTCAGTGTTCAGGGTAGCAACATTCCTTCATCTATACCATAAGGTCTGCAAAGGAACTGCTTTAAATTTAATAGGCAATTTAAATTTAATAGGCAATTTTGTGGAATTATGAACAACTCCAGCAAGGTGGGAGGGGCACTTAAAGAATGTTAATTGTAATACAGTTCACAACCACAATTCCCACCCCATGTCTATTCTGACAATTATGAATTTTTGTGAAGGGGTGTGTTTGTACATATGTGTTCACTATGAGACAAAGGGGGAGAAAGAATGAACTTCATCACAAGAAACATTCTCTGCATATTATCTGCCCTGTAAATCACTTGCCTGACAGCAACAATTACTGTGCTTGCCAGAAATGATATTGTTCACTGATCATTTAGCATTGTCATGAAGAAAAGAAACTTTGTTCCACCCAAGGAAAGTACACCTCTGATCTGTAAGTCATCTGTAGTAAGTAGTAGTAAATCCCAATCAAATATGGGTTCTATTTGTTTTTTGTGCTATTTTGTGCTCGGCAATGTATCCATACTACTGAGTTTCATTTCACAGAAACACAAAATCTCTTAATTCTCTTGTGAAGTCTGGTGATTCAATTCCAGGTAAGTACAAAGCAAGTTTTTAGACTGTGAGACATATAGAGCAGATTTGGAAATGAAGGCAATTAGAGGTTTTGTTCAGAGTTCATATGATGTATACAGAATGGAAGCATGAGACATCAAAGGATTTTTCCTCACTAGGGAAATTTGGATGAGGTGTGGATCAGGACATTATGAGCTTCCATGGTTTTGCTGTCATCCTTTCTAGTTCCTGTAAAAGCTGTACTTTAGGTCCCCGGTGATACAAGTCAGGACAGGATGCAGTCCTGATATTTTGTGAGGGTAGCTACTTTTCCACAGTTGCCAGGACTGTGTCCCGTGACAAAAATGCTACTCCTTCAACCATATTGTATCACATGATGGGATAAGCCCCTTCTCTTTATGCTGTCTGGAAATTAGGGCCACCCTGAGGCAGGATTGTGGGGCTGAAGCTAGAGGCAACACATCTTTTTGCCATTCAACACTGCATTTTCTCTCCTATTCCTGGAACCCTGTTGGTTGGCATCTGGGAAACGAGGGCTAAGGAGCCAGAGAAAGCACAAAGTACTGTCTGAGCAATGTAGGGAATCACAGACAGGCAGAAAAAGTTAAATCTTTTCCCCTGCAAATCTCATCCTTCCCTATCTGTTGCAGAGAATTCCAAAACCAATGTTGACAATTCAGCCAGGATTTAAGTGCACAATGGCAGCACTGCTATTCTGCACCTTTACTTTATTCACATTTCTATCCAGTCACCACAGGCTTCCTTGGCTTTGTATAAGGACACATGAGAGTTTATACTGAGTCAAATCTAAGGTTTCTCTAGTTTGTACCCTGTCTTCAACAGGTACATCTGCAGACAGACAGGACAAGCACAGGGTAGTAATACTCCCCAACATCAATGTCCATGTCTTAAGAAATCGATGGGTAAATATTTTTTGTGAGTCTTTAGTATCTCCAAAAGAGTTTTTCTGATATGATTCTAAGTCTTTTATTGAGCTCATGTAAACTTCTCAAATTTTTATTTCTTGTGGTAAGGGACTCCAAAGTATAAGCAAAGTATAAACAACAACAACAATAACAGAAAAACAACCCAGAAAAACCTCAAAACCTCAAAATCTCATGCAGCTTTATGCTCTGTGCAGACTCTGCTTCTTGTGGACTGGACTGAAGAGGCTTTATTATTACTCCCTTAACTAATCAAAATCATGAGGAAAAAAAGACAACTGCTGGTTTATATTAGCCAGTGTTTGGTAACACTTTGATGTGTGTTAATATGCCTCTGTGCCAAACTTCAAGGAAGACCCAGCCAGAGGATACACAGTCCATACCTAGAGGTTTGTATGGGAAGCAGGCTGCCATTTATAGAGATACCCAAACACTGTTGTAACCCTGTGCTCTTTATGTAGTCAGTTTTTTTAGGGAAAATGGTCCTGATGCTCCAATCCAAATCACTATCTAGAGCAGGCTGTATGTGACTATATCATGTATGGACTCTAACATTTTCCTGCAAGACGGGTAACTTTAGAAAAGTTTGCAACATACTCACTATGGAAGCTTTTGCTTTCACAAATCTCTCAAGTTGCTGTAAGCCAGCACAGGATACATTCTGCATGGAGTTAAGCTTTTCATAGTAGGGGTGGTGATGGTGGTGATGGGGTCAATAGTGTTTTCTGCAGCCATGCAATAAGGATTGTTTTTTGCTACACGTGTCACTTTATTGATCAGAATTGACTATCACCTGTCATTTTATCACAAACTGCTCAGGGCTGAAAAATCCATTTGTAATTTGTCATGTTCAGCTTGAGTACCTTAGGGTGACTGCAAATTGTTTATAGCGGTACCTAGAAAATTTATGAGCATGTTGAACAGTTGAGACACTAACACGTGTTCCCTCTACAACAGTAAAAATTGACATCAGAATTTCTTCTTAAACTGCTGGATACCTTTTTGAGCTCATCCTCATTTTTTTTGTCACCTGAAGACATCATTGTCTTCAGATAGGTTGCTTAATTGCACAGCTGGGGCAAAAATGAAAACTGGAATGGAATTGCACTGACTTGCAGTTATCTATGGAGTGCTCCAAAGGGAAGTGCTCTGCCCTGAATAATATGTATCCCCATATTTATTTCTTAATTTATGCAAAGTACTGCTTGATTTGGATTAGTCATTCACCTTCTCAGCTGTGATTTTTATCAAGTATTTCTTAACAGCTGCGTAGGTTGAACATTTATTTGATTGTGAAAAACTGCACACAGCATTCAAACCATAATGAGTGGTAAGGAAAGAAGAGACTACCTGTTGAGCCAAGGCTCAAGTCTTGCTGCATTTTGGAGTCTGATAAGGAGATTTTCAGTCTGTGTTGAAATGTACTTCCACAATTGTATGGTTCCTCTGAAACTGCATGGCAAAATTCTCTGTGCAATATCAAGAACCCTTAGTTACCTGCTTATTTGTTCATTAGCTTGTCTATTCATTCCTTAATAGCTGCCAGTATCTTTGATTTTCAAGAAAGAACATATGGAAAACTTACTGGACACTGGTGCCCAGTGGGACTCCTCACCAGCAACTTAGCCTCTTTTCTCTTAATTGTGAGATGAAGAAACAGAAGCCTTCCCTCTCAGTGCACTGAAGTACTTAAAGTTATGGTATGATGATTTGGAAGTCAGCTTATCCAGTAGTTTATTCAGTAGGATGTGAAGCCAGGTGCTTGCTAATGCCATGTGTGTCCTTTTGTACTTCCTCATCTCCAGAATGTGGGAATTGCACAAAACACCTTTTAGGTCTGACATAAAATAAGAGGGGATTCCCATTGACCTATACCATAACAAAAGCAGAGGGTTAAGATACAGGGAGGAGAACAAACAAAGCTGGAAATCCCCTCTGGGGACTGATGAGACTGAATGTCAATGCCAACTTGCTTTAACCAACACCCCAGTAAGGATGTGTCTGGGCTGTCTTTGCCTGGCATCTCAGTAACTCATGGGAAGGCACAGGGGTCTCTTGGTCATAGCCCAAGAGCTGCCCCTGGACTGTGCTTTGGTAGCTGTAAAGGCAGAATTGCATCTTTGGGGGGTGTGACTGTCAGTCAGGTCGAGAATGCAACATTTTTTCTGAGTAGGATGAAAATAGAGAGCAAAACCAGGGGTGTGGTCTAGCTTCCAGACTGAGAAAACTTCTATCTCTGGAGCACTTATTTGGAAAAGATGGTAGATAATAGGGACATGAAATGCTCTACCTTCATGTTCTAACATGCATTTCATAAAGCAAACATATCTGTATGCAATGTTGATTAACCCATGAGGTCCAGCTGTATTTGAGCTGTTTTTCATTCCAGGAGAGGTGTTTATCCTGAGGTGGAGGGACTACTCTGGAAATTACTTCCCTGCTGCTTCACTTGAAAAGAAATATGGGTTCATAAAAGCTGATTACAGATTAATCAGTTATGTTGTGGTGATGCATGATATTATTTATTGGGAATTATTTTTGTCATGAAAAACAGTGGTGACTTTCCCATGATGGCTGTGGGGCTTGGTTGCACTCTCCATTGATGTGGCTTCTCTGGTTTTCCTAGAGTTATTCCATTCTCATCTCTCAGAGAAAAAATGGGCATATGGTCATGAATCATAAAAGATTTTGCAAAGCTTGAAATCCACAGTTTCCTATTATTTTTTCTCTCAAGGCATCCACGTAAATTTTCAAAGCCCCTTTGCTTCTCAGCTCCTCAGACACTCATTTCCTACCCACTTCTATCTACAGTAGATCACTTCCAGCAGTTTCTTGGAACCACAGAATCATAGAATGGCCAGGGTTGGAAGGGACCTTAAAAATCATCTCATTTGAACCCCCCAGTATGGAAAGGGACACCTCCCACTAGACCAGGTTGCTCGAGGCCCCATCCAACCTGGCCTTGAACACCTCCAGTGAGGGGGCAGCCACCACTTTCTTGTGCAACCTGTTCCAGTGTCTCACCTCCCTCACAGGAAAGAATTTCTTCCTAATGTCTAATCTAAATCTCCCCTCTTCAAGTTTTAAACCATTTCCCCTCATCCTCTTGCTATACGCCTGTGTAAAAAGCCCAATCCCAGCTTTCTTGTAGATCTCCTTCAGATATTGGAAGGTTCTTTTTCATGCTGCTTCTGTTTCAGCTCCAGGGTTCTTAAAACATTTTTCCAATCTGAACTTGAAACCACAGTCTGAACAGCAAGTGCAGTTCATTTTATCTCATAGCTTTTTAACTCAGAATTTTTGACCAACTTTGCTTATTATTATAGCAACATCAGACCGTGTGACTGGTCCTTCCATTTTGCAAAGACAAAAATGGGGAACTCAATACAGGTTTGCAAATGCTTTTTTTTTGCCCTGTAGTAATCTCAGCTGCACTCAGATGTAATGGGAACAAAAGCAGAAGAATGCTAAACTGATATATAGAAGAGAAGAATGTGCATGAGAGGGATGCACAGCTTATGGCTAATGTAGCACTTTTTGAAACAAAATACAAGGATATATCTGCTGTCACATTATCCCTTCCTATGAGGTGATGACTGAGGTGTGAATTTCAGACCCAAGTGTTCAAGCACCACACACGCATACACTAAGGGGTAATTTTTAAGGGGGGAAATGGTTTTATTGTGAATCCTGACCTTGAAAGTGACTTGACTTGACTTCACCAATTTCCCCTTCCTTAATTTTCCCTTCCCCCTCCCCCTCCCTCTCATCCCCCCCTCTCTCCTCTCTCCTCTCTCCTTTCTCCTCTCTCCTCTTTCCTTTATTTTTTCTTGTTGGAAAAGACTTCTAAGATCATCAACTTCAACCATAACCCAACTCTCCCAACCATTAACCTACCTCTATCAAGTCCAGTCCTTAAACCATGTTCCTAAGCACCACATCCATATGTCTTTTAAACACCTCCAGGGATTTT
Source organism: Heliangelus exortis (assembly GCF_036169615.1). Taxonomy (NCBI): domain Eukaryota; kingdom Metazoa; phylum Chordata; class Aves; order Apodiformes; family Trochilidae; genus Heliangelus; species Heliangelus exortis. The sequence continues at coordinate 178,005,616 of NC_092422.1, forward strand.
TAAACACCTCCAGGGGCCTGTTGCATGTTATAAGGGAGAAGAGACCAACCCCCACCATGCTACAACCTCTTTTCAGGTAGTTGTAGAGATCAATGAGGTTTCCCCTCATCCTCCTTTTCCAGGCTAAACAATCCCAGTTCCCACAGGTGCTCCTCATAAGATTTGTTCTACAGACCCTTCACCAGCTTTGTTGCCCTTCTCCAGGCTCGCTCCAGCACCTCAATGTCTTTCCTGTAGTGGGGGACCCAAAACATATATTGTTGCACTGTGATTACACACTCTTTTTTCCACTTTATTTTGCCAGAAATATCCAAATGTTTATTTTACTCTACATATTCCTTGTGGTGAGAAACTGACTTCAGAGGCAGTTTCTGCATTTTCCTCTTATCAGTTATCTCTTTTACTTTAGTACTTTGTTATCTGATTTACTTCAGTCATCTGTATCCTCCAGCTGTTTATGTGGAAAGACATAATTTGTCTTCAGGTAGGAAAATGGACATACTATCAGTTTGTCTTTCAGAAGAATTTTAATTTATTCAAAGTTGTCTTTCAGAGTTGCTTCACTGTCTGGCATGAATCTAAATGCTGAAATCAGTCATCTCTTCATTATCTTTTTCCTCATTTTTTTCCCCCAGTCTTTCCTGCAAACTGTTCCAGCCCTTTAACTGTGTTAACTTCAGGCTGAATTCACAGACTGATTTTTAGCCAGAGCTTCACCACAAATAGCAACCACTTCAATGTAAATTCTCATTCCAGGATTTGATTTTCAGCTTCATCCGATTGCGTAAGAGGATTCTTCAGAATGATTCCAGGTGTTCTTTCAAGCAGACAATATCAACAAGAAAATTATGCCTGGTATTTCAGAGGGAGAATTCATATAAGCAGTGCTTGTGCCATGGTGACTGCCACCAAAGGAAAGTCCATTGCTGGGCCCAGGTAGTTCTGTCACTTCCTTGGCTCCAAGGGTGCCTGCTTTACCAGGGAGCTGAGCCTCGGCATGGAAACCACAATAATGGATGTGATGATCTGAAACACAACCCCTTACAAAACTGCTGATCCCTGGCCACCTTCCCCTTACAACACAACTTTTTTCCATTTTCATGGGAGGGTAACTCAGGGGAAGTTGAGCTAGCTAATTCTGAAAGCACAATCTCTCCCCTATAAGGAAACAAGGCAAATAAAGACTGCAATCTGTAAGTTTGTTTGAAGCTGGGAATTTCCACTTGACAAGGACTTCTGAAAACTGGTGCAATAATCCTGAGTGATGAAAACTGTAAAGAATAACAACAACAGGACCAGCAGTTTCCAGTAAGGCTCTCAGGATAAGACCAGGCTAGCCAGTGCTGGGAACCCCTGATAGAACTCTAGCAATATGGTGTGACAAAGGGAGAAACTACTGCAGTCCAGCAAATGACATTTAATGTCACTCATCTTTCATGTGGGTGTATGAGGAAGCGTGACTTCCTGTTCTCTCCTGCTTGTGGGTTGTTTTCAAAACCCCTTGGAACTTGCATAGATAACACTGAGCAAATTCTGACCTTTGCAGGCTGGGCTCTTTCTTTGTTCCATGCGGGGCTGATGATGCTCAGGCTGAGCTCACCTGGATGGCTGTAACTGGTTTGTTATAAAACAACAAAAAAAAAATCACTGCACCTAAGGAGAGCACAGGCCAGCTGAGAAGGTCTAAGCCAGTAGTGTTTTGCCAGACTATCCAGCCCTGTTCTCAGCTAGTTAGCAGCTACTCAAATTGCAAGGTAAATTAAATGAAATTTAAAAAAAATTCCCAGAATCACGTCAGTTTGAAAGGCACCTCAAGGGTCATCTGGTCCAATCCTTCTAATAAAGTTGTTTATATGATATGTCTCAGCACCCTGTCGAGCTGAGACTAAAAGCTTTCCAGAGTGGGGGAATCCTCCACTTCCCCTGAGAGACCATTCCAGTGTCTGACTGTCCTCATGGTGAAAAATTTACCTCCTGCTGTTACAAACTACACTTTCCAGTAGGCTGCTTTCTGCAGGAGGTAGGTAGAAGGCTTTGAAGTGTGTGGGCTGATCGTGACCCACTCACATTTTGCACTACTGGGATTTTGAATGGGAAATTTGGGACTTGACAGTGGATAAGTAACACATGGAGCTGCTGCTCTTATGTTCTCCAGGAGTCTTGGAGGTCTGGGCTGCTGAGGACAGGCATGCTGAATTCCAGACTATATAGCTTATCACTACTCCTCTCCACATGGATCTTGAAGGGATGAACCAACATTTTCATTTTTAATGATGCATATTAAGTGTGATATTTGAGAAAGAGATGGATCACAAACTGGATATCCTCTACTTGCTGTAGATGTTTGCTGTTCTGAAGGCTAGTTCATGCTGGATTGTTGGATGATGACACACTAAGGTGAATTACAGAAATTACAGAAAAAACCTTTTTTTTTTTCTAGCTTTTCAATCATGACAGAGTTATCACAGTTATAAATTTCAAATGTGGTATAGAGAGGGAAAATAATTTTGTTTCCCAACTAAAAACTCATTTGGGGTGTGCTTTCTCATCCGTTGTTCTGGTTAGGGGTTCTCTCTGAGCCAAAAAATTTAATAGGGCGTCTTTTCATAAAGGGCCATGCCCCCTTAAAGTATTTTCTCAGTAAATATGTTAAATATGACTAAATTTCTTCTGAGCTTCTTTTCACAGAAGGAGCAGACTTAGCTCAGCAGCAGAAGAAACTCTACAACTTCTTCTTGCATATACAAGCAGTGAAAATTCCTCTGGGGACCAGGCACAAAACCTAGAGGATAAGGCCATATTCATATAAATTACCAGGTGCTGCAAGATCTATGTGCAACCTGCTGGCATTGTGGTGCAGGTAGAAGTGCCCACAAAGCATGGAAGCACCTCCCTGAAAAGGCTGCTGTAGAGTAAATGAGGATTTGTTGAGCAGGGACAGACAGGCTGGAGACCAGAGTGTGGGTATCACTGTGCTGTCGCCCTGGGGAACATTCCCTTCTGGCAACACCTGCCAAAGGGCTCTTAAGGGATGCCCTCAGGCAGAGAAGGCTTTCTGTGTGTGTGTGTTATATTCATGATCTATGTTTGTCTCTCTCCTCATAGCTCATTGCAGCAAGGAGCTGCCTCCTGCAGCTGGTGTTTTCTTACCAAATGATGGGTTATTTGCAGAAATTCTTCCTTTTGTTTTCTCAGGAGCATAATACCTCCACTTCCTTATTTACTATTACTCCCTTCCATGGAATAAAAGGAAAGATGATCAATTTTTCCTTCTGTCAAGATCAAAAATCTTTTATTTTTTTTTATGGGAACCTTGGCTTGATAAAAAAAAACACAAAACCCCCCCAAAACCACAAACTGTTTTCATTCTGGAAACTATAAATTGCATAAAAACTCTGAGACATTCCAAGCCATTCTAGCCAGTAACTATGATTTAGTTTAAATAAAAACATAAAAAGAGTGGAAGATGATATGTGGACTCAGAGGTGATGATACTGAATTTTAGAGACAAAGTGTTTTGGAACTGGAAGAAAGTTTGCATTTACAGGGATTATGGTGAGGAGGGAGAGGTGAAGACAAGTTATTTGACAGTATATTTGTTACCTGTACAATGTAATGAACAAATCTTACAGCCTGTGCTTAGCCATATGCTTCTCATGTTTGGTTTCATGTAACTCATGATTGCTGCCATGCCAGCCAAGCTACATCCTAGCCAGTCACTTTCCTTTCTTATTTGCTTTTTTAAAATGCCTGGATTCCATTCTTTTTCAGTAGTACACAGATGATTTAATCTCCGACTACATTTGGGTGACTCCTGGTTTACCTTACTCAATATTTTTACAACATCACCTCTTCCTAGAAACCAAAGTACTTATGTGTTACCTAATTAGGTTAGATATTAGGAAAAAAATTTTTACAGTGAGGGTGATCAGGCATTGGAATGGGCTGCCCAGGGAGGTGGTGGATTCTCTGTCCCTGGAAGTTTACAAGAAGAGACTGATGTGGCACTCAGTGCCATGGTCTGGTAACCACAGTGGCAGTGGATTAAGGGTTGGACTTGATGAACTCAGAGGTCCTTTCCAACCCAGATGATTCTGTGATTCTGTAATTCCTAGTATGAGCTTTCCCAAGATTGTTTTTAGTTATATCATCAAGTCAGTCACTGACACTGAAACTTCTTTCTTTGGATTTCTTTTTGGTTTCCCTTTTTGCCACACCACATTTCTGAAAAGCTGACCTCGAGGTCAGACCACACAGAGTAGCAGCAGAGGTCAATGTGTGGCCGATGAGTGTCCTGGGGTGGCCTTGCTGCACAGCTCCTTGTTGGCTCTACAACCCCAGGGCTCTGTAGCTAGCAATTAGACAATTTTGCTGATGAATGCCACCCATTGGGGATAAGAGATTTACAATGGGAGATTATGCATGGGACTGGGCCTTGAGACAGCTGATGATGGGTGGGAGGCAGCTTCTGTGGTGCTATGTGGTGCTGCCAATAGGAGGGTCCAGGTTTAATAGGTATTTTGGGTGATGCATAAGAGTGGATGATGCACTGGCACACCAGGGATGTCAGAGGTAGGATGCAGGTGCAGCTCTTGAGTATTGAAGCAGTCTGGGGAAACTGATGCTGAAGGTGAACCCCTGCATCTACCTGGCCTGGCAGGGAGAGTCCCTGCCCCACCAGATCCCACCAGGGTACTGGGCTAAGTCCTACTGTGCTTGAAAAAAACAGAACTCTTCATTTAATTGACAGAACAGCTATCACACAGATCTGAAACAATTTCATATATATTTCATTATTTCCTCTATCAATTATTTCATATTTCATATGGTGTTTATTGGTATTGCTCTGAACCATGGCACAGTGTGAGGAGTCACCAGTCAGTCAGGCCAAACTTTAAACATAAAAACTGTGTAAAAAACCATGGCTCCTCAGGGTATTTCCCAGTAGATTACAAACCTGTGTCTACAAGATTTTGTACAGTCTAGGTTATAGTAATTAGCGTTTCTACAAAGAGAATGAAAATAACATGCTTGTACAGAGCTGGAATTTGGATGTGAATTGCCAGCCCATCTCGCAGATTTACTGGTCTATAAAAATTGCAGGCATAAAATCAGCTTTCTCTTGGGTTTTTATGGAATCTGTTTTAAAAAAATCTAACATTACAAAAATGTGATATAATTGGTAACATCTCAAAAAAAAAAAAAAAAAAAAAAAGACTGAATTAGAGCAAATGAACTCAAATTTAAACATGCTGTCTATACTACTTCCAAAAATATAAAATCATGCTTGAATGACACAGCCTTATTTTATAGCATGTGCCTGAAGATAAATTTTACAGTTCAGATAAAATCTTTTGGAAAGAGACATTTATGAATCTTTTATTACAGGGGACTCTTCCCTGGGCACCACTGTAATAAAATTGTATCTCTGCAAAGCAGATCATAGTGTCACTCTGACCTGGCTACAAACCATATGCAAAAATGCTCCAGTTTGGAATCATACACAGAATCACACACAGAACTGTCACGGTTGGGAAAGACCTCTAAGATCATCGTGTCCAAGCATCACACCCTCCCCCCCATAAACAAAACCAGACCAAAACCAAAATCCCTCATGCCTACTACAGCGTATCCTGAAGTGCCTCATGTGCACAGTTTTTAAATACCTTCAGGAATGGGGGCCCCACCACCTCTCTGGGCAGCCTGTTCCAGCACCTGACTACTTATTCTATAAATTCTTCCTAATATTTAGGCTAAACCTTGGCTGGTACAACTTTAGGCCATTTCTTCTAGCCCTATTGTTATTTACTTGAGAGAAGGGGCAAACACCCATCTCACTACAGCCTCCATTCAGGTAGTTGTAGAGAGCAATTAGGTCTTCCCTCACCTTCTTCTTCTCCAAGCTAAACATTCCCAGCTCTCTCAGCCTCTTCTCACAGGCCTTGTTCTCCAGACCCTTCACCAGCCTGGCTGCCCAAGCTGTACTTGCTCCAGCAGACCAATGTCTTTCTTGGAGTGGGGGGCCAGAACTGAACACTACTGGAGATGCTGCCTCACCAGTGCTGAGTACAGGGGCTTGATCACTTCCCTCCTGCTGGCCACACTATTCCTGATATCAGTCAGGATGCTGTTGGCTTTCTTGGCCCCCTGGGCACACTTCTGGCTCATATTCAGTTGGGTGGCAACCGATGCAGCAGCAAAGTTTAAATGATGCTTTATGTGCAAATTGAACATTCCCTTCCCTTGTTATAAAACTGAAAGTGATTTTTTTTAACATTGGAAAAATTTGGCTTTAGAGAACATAAGAGATCTGCAATTCTTCAGTCCACTGGGAGTTCCCAAAGGTGATGTTTTATTAGAATGTAAAGGTGCTACTGCTGCTAAATGTCCAAGGGCAAAGTAAGGAGACTTTGATCATTCAGTCTGTTTAGTTGTAGTTTCCCTCCCTGATACACTTTGACATTCTCTAATTTGCTTTAGCTGGGACAAAGCCCAGGAACAGTACCGTGGACACTCCACTCCAGGGTTGTTTCCCCAAAGATAATATGTATGAGAGTAACCTGGCTTTGGCTTTCTTCCCCTGTACAGCCTTTCCACAAAATATCAGCATCTTTTGCCCTCTCCCACACCTCCACACACTCCTACACCATATCTCTGGGCATGCAACACACACCCTAAATCTCTTGTTACAAAACCAGCCTGATGGATTGCAGAATATGTCTTGCATTATTTTTAGATGCTTAGGACTAGAAGCAGCAGATTGAATAGTCACAGTTTCTTAGAACAGCTGGTGTACTAAATGAGGCATGAGGAGATCTGCTCTGAAGGGAACTAATGCTGGGTGCTATGGGCACAAGCCAGCCTATTTAGTGTCTTTTACTTAGCAATAAAAACTAGCAGCAAGCTGCAAGCAAACAAATCAGGGCCAAGACATTGGCTTGAGAAGTATCTATCATTCACTCACTCTGGTGTTTACTACCACTCTCCCTGGCTCAGTTGTGCCCCTGACCCTTAACTAGCACTCCCTCAGATCATGACCAGGAGTGGCTTGAGGAATAAATAAGAAGCCAGAGTCTGTTTGCTATACATGGTATGGAGAAGGCTGTGGAAAGCCAGGCTGTCCCATTGGTGTGTGTGGTCAGAAAACATATCACAGTTGTCCAGCTTACTAACATAAGTGTGGCCAGTATTTCATTGCAATCAGCATGAAGGTTTGCTACAGCAAATGTAAAAGGAGAACACTACAAAGATGTTTACATGTGGTAGATTCTTCTTTGCTGTAGTGCCCTTTCATAACTTTGTGACCTAACTGGCTGTGCTTTGTATGTTTTTAGTGCAGTTAAACAGAACCCAGTTTCGATCCCAAGCAAAATTCCAACATTTCAACATTTGTTTTTGTTACACATGAACAAAAACCATGAGCGCATAGTTTTTCACAGATGTTACCATGAAAGTTTAATTAAAAATCTAGAAGTTTTTCTGCTGTTTTTAAAATCTAAATGAAAAGTTATCATAGTCCACAATCAAAAGAATCCACTTGGTTTTACTGAAGTGAGCCCAAATGATTCATTTTCAGGTCTTCACCTCCCATCATACACCCATCATAATGAATAAACGACTAGGCAGAACAATCAAAAGAAAACAAGTATTCACAACAAAAAATGTAAGGATTGAGAAGCCTCTAATCTGGGGAAACAATTTGGCTGACAATGAGATTCATCTGATCAGGTGTAGACATCTACTGCTGAGCTGGTTGTCTACTCTCTTATTAAAGTCACTGGAAAGAAATAGGCACTGTTTGGAAGGTGAACAAGGTTTAGTTTCTGACTGTAACTTAACCACACAGACTGAGCTAATGACCTAATTCTAAGTATTTTTAATGAGTAGAAACAGGCCTTTTGGGGTGAAATTCTTTGCCAATATGTACTTCAGAAAGAGACAGAAAAGGACCCAGAGGCAAACAAAACATACTCAACTTACATTTTGTATTTTATCATATTTGGGTAAATTCCTGTCAGGTATTTTACTGCCTGTATTGCCCAGGAGACAGACATTCTCCTCAGACTCCTCCAGCACTGGAGTCCAAAGAAGACCAGAAAGCTCATGAATGATCTCTACAGCATATTTCAGGATAATCAGTAAAAGTAATGATAGACAATGACACTGAACTGAGAAGCAGTAAATATCTTTTCTGAACTCATCCATCTTGCATCAGATCACTCTGTGCTGCTGTTATTAGTACAGACAGGTGGATAACTTAATCAAGCACATTTTTAAACACCACAAATGAGCAGTCACAGATTCTGAGCAACAAGAACTTTTTTTTTGTACTTACTGAAGGTTTGACTTGCTTATGGGAATTACCAAAAAGAATGTAAATGTTTCCATTTCTTAAGAGCTCAGAGTTAGGAATGCCTTGCCAGTGTCTTCTGGCCAATGATGGAATCGCTGTAGGCCTGGTCTTAGCTCCTTCTTATTGTTCCAGGTGCTTCCAAAAATTAGTGGAATCCTGTGACTCCACCTTCCCTACCCTGTTCTGGTGTCACAAAATGGGGGTGGGAGGAAAAGAATGCCATTTCCCCTCAGCCTAAAGCTAAATTGTTGCTGTGATAAGTTAAAATATCTTCTCTACCAATCTTTGCTGTCTTATCATCAGCAAAACCTTGATAGGCAGAATTACTGGGCTTTATGATGAGCTTTCCAGACTGAAAGAGAATAACCCTGTGTGACATATTGCAACTCTCCACCCCAAACTACTGTCTGGAGGTGTAAGAAGCACTGAAGCAGCCTGTTCCTAAATTTGATCATGCTATTTTGCAATAACCTCACCACTCCCTTTCTACTGGGCCAAGGTGTTTCTTAAAAATCCACTCTGCTGAAAGCGATTGGAGAATCTTTGCTAACCTAAAAAAAGCTCTGTTATGTTCTTCCTCAGAGCTTACAAATCCCATATAGAAATGGTGGCCTAAAATCTAGGTGCCAGGCAGTACTCATGCTTTGTCTTTTGGATCATACAGTTTGTCTGTGTCCTTGGGTGTTGCTATGGAGGTGAGGGTATGCCAACCTCCAACCAGTTAGGATCTCTCCTAAAGGCTGGTATGTTGCATAAAGGGCTCTTATAAGATTATCAAGGAGGACTTTGCTGTGAGTATAAGAGTGTTTTTAGCATTTTAATGGAACATTTTCTGTTGATGTTATGCTATTCACATTTTTTTTTCCACATGCAGTGAAACTGAGCATCAGAGATGTCTCAACAGTGTCAATGAAAAAAGGATATTTGAAAGAGCAAATGCAAATGTCTTGAAACACATTAATTACCAGGAGCCTCTGGATTTAATACCTGGCAAAGCACTCCTGTAATCACTGCCTCCCTTCACTTCTGCACATTATGAGTTTGGTGTTGCCTGCAGCAGAAAAATCCCTCAAAGGGCTTCCCTTCTGAGGGATTTTCTCAAGTCAGCTTGCCTTACAGTAACTGTAGTTTTTCAGAGGTTGCTGCCTACTCCTATCTGCCTTGTCTTCCTCAGCAAGGGAACTACTATGATCCAGGCACAGGATGTCCTTAGTACCCCCATCACACAGCACAAACCACCACAGACTGCAAACCTACTGTGTATCTATACAGGCAGGTACAGATATGTAACTACTCACACTGCTGTTTCTTGAATAGACACAGCAAAGAAACTGCTGGTCCAAGTACCATGCATATATGCAAAGACCTCTTACACAGTTCAACACACTTAAACCTGCTTTCCTTTCATAATCTCATTGCTGTTCCATAGCCCAGGATGATGGTAGCTCTGGTATCTTCACTCATGCAAGTTTTCTGTCAGGGGCTGTGTAGCACAAATGAAGGCACAATTCAGTCTCTTGGCCAAGCTCAGCCCCTGGAGGTCCCTAATAAATAAGTGCAGGCACACACTGTTTTGCACTCCCATGCAGAGAACTGTGGAGAAATTAAATTAAACTGAGAAAATTAAACCAAGCTCTCTAGACTTTGAAGAAAAGGTTTTTCCCCTGTCATATGCAATGCACTGTTATGAATGGATGTAAACAAAGAGAACATGGCAGGGAGAGAAACAAAATACATATCACAAATGTCCCCAAAGGCAAACTACCACCCCCAGAATAAATCCCAATGAGGCTAAATTCCAGCTTTTCCCCCATGAGGGTGGAAGCAAGAAGCAGTGACTCATCTCAGACAACCACAACAACCATCACCTTGTGGGCTCACTGATCTGGAAGACATCTCTGCTCTTGAGGCTTATTTTCAGGTCATGGTTAAAAATTAAATTGGATTTTCTTGCAAAACTGACTTAAATTTTTTTTCTCCAAGCCAGTTGCCAGCAGATAAGAAAAACCATCCTCACCTGTAGCTGTGCTGGGTGACATGACACCTGGAGGGCAGATCACTTGAGCAAATTACTAATATTTTATATAAAAAGATGAAATAAAATAATGCAAGAAGAAGAGCAGAAGATACATTGCATGTATCTTTTGTATGAACCAGCTTCCCAATCCAACTCAATCCAACAACAAAAAGATAATCCCCTTCTTAGAAGCTAATAACCAGTAATATTTCCATAGCAAAGGTTGCTTTGTTGTCTGTACAATACAGAAGTAATGGGATGTCTTTGCTGGACTCCAAGGAATAGAGAATTACCTTAAACTGTAGCTGGTTTAGCTCACATAGAGGAATTTTAGTGGTAGAAGAACCCTCTTTCAGAGTTCTTATTTTACATGGTGACTCAAAATTAGCAAACTAACTGAATTCATAATCAGCCCAGAAAGGATTTAAACTTGGGAGTTCCTCTTTTGCATCTTGGTGGAGGCAGCCATTTCTCTCTGTAGTTTCTTACACAGGGAACTTCTGAAACATCTTGTGCATGAGGAATTGCTCATGTAGTTTGGGAATCCCTAAGCAAATGCCAGTCTGAGCTGCCCCCGACTTCTCCCAGGCTTCCATGTGTATTCCATGTCTCTTCTCAGAGCAGCTATTTTTTGATAGTTCAAAAACCTTTGTTTATTCCAAGAACCCATCTGAAGAATTTACACCTCAAAGTCCATGCTTCCAAGAATGGGGAAATTGCAACTGCAATACAAAGGATGTTTTATAAGACCAAAGCTGCTGTAGCAAGCAGAGGATCTTAATGTGTGTAAAGCATAGGATGAAAATCCTTGCTGCTCAAAATGGTGGTATAATTATTTTACTAGGACAATAACTAGGTGAAGACACATTAAGGTCATGTCAATGACATCTATCTTTTACATGCAGAAGTGCAGAAATGGCACCTGTGCCTGTGAAGACAGTGGTCCTGTGACATAAACATAAACACAAACAGTGGACACGGCTCCACAGCAGCTGAAGGCCAAGGACCTCCACTTTCCTCTCTGCTGGTATCATTAGTTGCTCATTTGAGGTGAGATGTGCCTGAACTTGCTGCCTTCACTCTTCAGCCTGTGTTGCTGATATTCTCACTGTTTCTGCAGATCCCCTCTGACAGGTTGATATTGCCTTTTTAAGTAATATGGTAGATTTTGATGCATAGTCAGTGTCTTCACATAGTCCCATGTGTAGTCACACAGCAATGCAGGATCAGTGTCCTCCTTCTGGTACCTGATTGGCACTGCTAAAGCAAACAGAAATGTTACCCAAGCAGGTGCCCCTACATGTGGAGAATGTGGCATACATGTGCAAGATTGTTGCTCTTCTGGAGGTTATGGTCACCACTGCAGGAATCCACATCATTGCTACACATTCTTATGTTAGCTAGTTTGGTAGAAACCCAAAGGATTTCTCAAGAATGGTTAAGAAAAAAGTGAAGTTAAAAGAAGGTGTGTTACTTACTGCCGTTCTTGTGCATGAGAATGTTTTGGTAGAAACCCAAAGGATTTCTCAAGAATGGGTAAGAAACAAGTGAAGTTAAAAGAAGGTGTGTTACTTACTTCCTCTCCTGTGCATGTACAATTCTGAGAAACTGGGAAAAAAGAAAAAATAAGAAGACATATTGCGACATTCATCCAGGAGCAGTGAATGATTCATTTTTTTTTTTTTTTTTTTTTTTTAAAGATAGTTCAATTGACACTGTTTAGCTTTCAAGTGAAGGGTAGAATGTGTGCAAGTGCCAAATTCTTCACCTAGGACAGGGCAGCCCAGGTGGCAAGTACAGACTGAGGAATGAGTGGCTGGAGAGCAGCGTGGCAGAGAGGTACCTGGGGGTCCTGGTTGATGGCAAACTGAACCTGAGCCAGCAGTGTGCCCTGGCAGCCAGGAGCCAACTGTGTCCTGGGGTGCATCAAGCACAGCATTGCCAGCCGGTCAAGGGAGGGGATTGTCCCACTCTACTCTGCATTGGTATGGCCTCACCTTGAGTACTGTGAGTAGTTTTGGGCACGACAGTACAGAGAAGACATCAAGATGTTTAAGAACATCCAAAGGAGAGCAATAAGGATGGTGACAGCTCTGGAAGGGTTGACTTATGAGGAGCGGCTGAGGTCACTTGGACTGCTCAGTTTGGAGGAGGCAGAGGGGGGACCTCATTGCAGTCTATGGCTTCCTCATGAGGGAAAGAGAGGGGACTGGTACTTACTTCTTCACTCCTCTGACCAAAGGCTGGACTTGGGGAAATGGTAGGAAGCAAAATCAGGGGAGGTTTAGGTGAGATATCAGGAAAAGGTTTTTCACACAGAGAGTGGATGAGCACTGGAACAGGTTCCCGGGGGAAGTGGTCAGAGCACCAAGCCTGTCTGAGTTCAAGAATCGATTAGGATGACGGTGTCAGACACATGGTGTGATCCCGGGGGTGCCATACACAGGGACTGGAGTTGTTTGGCCATGATCTGAAATGGCGTTTCTAGGATCTCACCTGCCCTTGCGCAGGAAAATAAACATAAACCCCTGGTACCCCGACAAGGCTCACTACGGCCTTTCCCTCCTCCCGTCTCCAGCTACCGCTTTCTACTCGAAAGAACAGCGTTCTGCCTGCCACCGCAGCTCGGCGGAGCTACACGGCCGCCTGCCCCCGGTGACACCCAGCCCGTCCCGCAGGGCACCACCCGCTCGGCCACGCTCTCTGTGGGGCCCGCGGCCCAGCCCAGCACCCGCCCGCCGCAGCCCTCGGGCTCCCCCTGGCGGCGCTGCCGGCTGGCGGGGGGGGGTGGCGGGGAAGGCCTTGGAAGCCCCGGGGATTCGCTCTGCAGCCCCTCGGTGCCACAAAGCCACCGAGAGAGCAACAATGCAACGCCGCTGATGGCTGCTGTGTGGATAGCGGCCTGCGGAAGGGCAGCTGCAAGGAGATGGGTGCCAGGGCCCTGGCTGCTAGCAATCGCCCTCCCGCCGGGCGTCCCCGGGGTCCTGCTGCCCTCCCCTCGCAGCCTGAGTCAGGCCTGGGGCCCACAGCTGAGGGGAACGATGGTAGGTCTGTGAATGCAGATTTACCATGAATTAGCCATGAAGACTGAACAGAGCGTGCCATGACACATCACAGTGCTTAGCGGAGAAATTTTATTTCCTATGAACCGTTAAATAAAGTGTATCTGTATTGACAGGAACACAGCAGCCTTCCTACCTTTTCTGACATTGCACGTGTCTTTCATGGCGTGGCATGGGCTGCTGGCTCCCATGGGCTGGATCCAGGAGTGGTGAGGGCTGCTCATGGGCTTGTCAGGACCAGGCCTGATTCCTAGAAAAATTGAAGAAGTTTCCATGCTCGGCTTTCAAATGATTACTATCTACATTGGTCTGACTTAGTGGTCAGAAGGGAGTGTAATATGGAAGCATTTGTGAGGCCCAAGACCGACAGTGGATGAACACTTTGGTGGCAGAACTTTTGCCTGGCACTGTCGTGGTTTAACCCCAGCTGGCAAGTCAGCCCCACACAGCCACTCACTCACTCGCCCCCACTGGGATGGGGGAGAGAACTGGAAGGGTAAAAGTGAGAAGACTCATGGGTTCATATAAAGACAGTTTAATATGTAAAGAGAAAGCGTTGTGCATTCAAGCAAAGGAAATCAAGCAAAGCAAATCAAGGAATTCATTCACTACTTCCTATTGGCAGGCAGGTGTTCAGCCATCTCCAGGAAAGTCAGGCTTCCTCACCTGTAATGACTGCTTGAGAAGACAAACACCATAAATTCTGAACATCCTCCCCTTCCTTCTTCTCCCCCCCAGCTTTGTGTGCCAAGCATGGTGTCATATAGTATGGAATATCTCTTTGGTCACTGGCTGGGCCATCTGTATCCCCTTCCAACTTGTTGTCCAACCCCAGGCTGTTTACTGGGGGTTTTATTTGAGAAGCAGTGAGGACCTTGACTCTGTATAAGCACTGCTTAGCAACAATGAAAACAACCTTGTATTATCAACACCTTTTTTCAGCATGAATCCAAACCATAGCCCCATAACAGCTACCACAAAGAAAATTAGCTCTATCCCAGTCACAGCCAGCACAGACATGCAGGTTTGCTTGATCCCCCTGCTCCTGTGCATCTGGGAGGCTGACTGGCTGGGTGGCAGCACTGCCAAAAAGAACCTGCGATGCAGCAAAAAATAATTTTTAACCCCTGAAGTGCACCCCTGAATAAAAGTGTCCATCAGCACCCTGGGAAGCATTAAGCAGTGGCACCAGGAGGTTGAGGGAGGTGATACTTCTTCCCCTGAACCAGCCTGGTGAGACTGCAGCTGGAGTGATCTGTCCAGGCCTGAGCTCCCCAGGGCAAGAAGGACATGGATGTACTGTAATGAGTAAAGGAATGTAATGGAAAGGACCCTTGAGATGATTAATGGGTTAGAGGCAATCCTGATGCACAAGGACAAACCGAGAGAGATGGGATTGCTTAGACTGCAGAAAAGAAATCTCAGAGGAATATTATCAATGTATGCAAGTATCTCATGGGGTGTCCTCCCATAACAGAGCCAGACTCTGCTAGATGGTATTATGTGAAAGAATAAAAGAGAATTGGCACAAACGGAAATCTGGGAATTTCCATTTGAACATAAGGAAAACTTTTTTACTGTGAGGGTACAGATTGCCCACAGAGACTATGGAGTCTCTGTCCTTGCAGATATTGAAAATACAGATGGACATGTTCCACAGGGACCTGCTGTAGGTGACCCTGCTTTGATCAGGGAGGGTGAACTGGATGATCTCCAGAGGTCCATGCCAACTGCAGCTGCTGTGATCCTGCAATTCCAGGTAAAGTGTTTTTAAAGAAAGAGATGTGTTCTCTTTTTTAAAGAAATGTGAAAAGGAAAAAGGTAGTGGGAGATTTCCCTTGCACTCTGGATCCTAAAGACTGAAAGCTGTAAGATTCCCCCCCCTCACTGTTGTTGAATTGGATGGAAATATGAATAAGGATGGGAAGGGCACTGATAGATATAATACCTTTAGTATTACTCAGTCAAAAGGATTGCAAGCCCGAGGTGGGGATTTTTTTGCTGTCACGTAAATCTCTTGGGAATAACCTTGTGTTTTGGCCGGCTGCCCTTTCAGCAATGAGATTAGCAGTAGGGTTTTTTTGTCATCTTCAAGCTGGTGTTGGCCACCTTCACCATTTGAATAGTTGGTATGAGCTTGTGCAACCTTTTAAAAATTAATTTTAACTATGAATTTTGAATGCCACAGAAACAGAAACTAACTTTTAATCTGTAGGTCTGGACTTGGATTTAGAACATTTTGCAATAGAATTCAGCAATTTGGTCCTGCCATTTGGTCTAAATGGATGCTCTCTGAAATTAACTGTGATATAGCAGTCAGGCTCTCTCATTTAAACTGCATATAGCAAGATCCTTATCTAAGGAAAACCTTGACTTAAGGTTTGGGCAACTATTAATGCTCTTCATAACTTTTCCACAAATACCAAGTAGATAGTAAGTACACAGAGCTTACTTTTGATCCTGTCAAACTTTCAGGATATGTCCTTTATTATGATCTAATTAGAAAATCCATCAGCCGAAACGCTTGATTTTTTCACTGTTCTTGTGTTTATCCATGAAAACACTGTGAAACAGAGAAATATTCTAACACCAGCATAGTGGAACAAAAGTTTGTCCGATATTTTTTCACTGTGACACGCATTACTAGTCCATTCAGGGCAAAATGTGGAAAAAATATAGGAATGGAAATCTGCACAGTTTTCTCTGTGCTTTTTTCTGGGTTTTTAATTTTTTCTTGGTCTTTTTAAAATGTTTACATTTTTGTGGCTTTTTTAATTTTTATCTTTTCTTTTTAAAATTAGTTTTATTTTATTTATTTAATTTTAATTTTATTTATTAATTTTAAGTGTTATTTATAGTTTAATTTATAATTATTTATAATTTATAACTTAAATTTATTTATTTATTTATTTATTTTTATTACATATTAATTTATTTAAAGCTATTTTTAATTATTTAATTTATTTAATGATTTTGGTTTTATGTGCATATTTCAGGACTTTTGTTTTCATGTTCGCATTCAAGCACATCTAGGGACCTAAAAAAGAATTTAGTCAAAATGTCAATGACAGCAAGTGTCTTCCTCAATAATCTATATCTGCATCTCCAAGCTTGCTGTGAAGAAATGCTGCCCACTTATGGAACTATGCCTTCTACACTCTTGCAAACTATAAAATGTGGACATATTAGGCAACAGGGCAGTAGAAGTTGTAACGTTCCTGTGCCTCTGCAACAGGAAGCATATGTTTCTTTCTTGGGTTGTGCAGACTTGGTTTCAGAAAGCCAGTCTTCTGAACATTATGTTTCCTTTTTGTAAAGAGCTGACATACTGTAAATGAACTTTGCCTAAGGGTGTATGATGGGCCAGCTGAGAGCTTATGGGTTAGTGTTAGTGGGTGACCAACATGGGTGTTGTGGCAGGTGTGGCATGGGTGTGGCAGGTCTCCTGGTTAAAAAACATAACAAAGGAACACAGAAGAGGTAGAAGCAGGGTCAGGTTGTTCCTCTAAACCTTAGAGGAACAGAGATGCTGTCTGAGTGTGCACGGATTTGATTAGGAAAGTGAGAGCTCACCTGGATTTCAGCCTATCAAGGGGTGTCATGTGCATTAGGATGTGTAATCTGGATTGCAAATGTCCATGTTATTAATGTACAGCAGAAAAAAAAACAAACAAAAAACCCCCAAACAAACAAACAAACAAAAAAACCAAAAAAACCCCTTAAATAAGCATTTTCATAAGGGACATACTTAAACAGAAGAGTGTGCTTTCTTGAAGGAGGGTGTTTCTTTGACATGTGAATTTACAGCTACCTGAAGATTAGATTTCTCCCATGCTCCTATTTGTGTATAATATTTTGAGTATTTGTTTTCCTACAGCACAGCAGTGCTTTGCTACCAAATTTTATTCTGTAGGAAACAACCAACAACACAGTGAAATATCCAAATGTTTCCCTGTTTTCGTGTCTGCCCTCACAGATTCTAGCCACTTCTCACTTTGTAGCCAAATTATATGATATAGAAAAGGTTAAATTTCCTTCTTGCATGATCAGAAACTTCTGAGAGAAATCCTACTGATTTTTTTAAAAAGCCAGCACCAAAAACTCTGTGCCACTGGCTGGAGTGAAAAGTGCAGGTGTTTGGAAAACTATTTTTTTCTAAAAGTAGCATTTTTCATTTAATTTTCACTAATGTGTTGGAAAAAACACCAGTATTTGAATAAAAATCTTACCCTTCTTGTCACATGTGGCTGCTATGACAGGACAGCCTGTACCTTTAGAAACTGCCTGGCCAGTCTCTGTCCCAAGGTCTGGCTCTTCACTCACAGCATTTTGGGTTCCTGTGTCCCAGTGCAGAGTTGGGACAATCGTGTGGGAAGTTTACTTATGTGACATGGATTTTTATGCTCAGACCTGGACATGAGTAGTATCTTTGCTCACAGGATGCAGGCACCCCTCCCTCTTCCAGGTGACATCATGAAGACCTGGGAGAGACACCAGAGCTAGGCCTGTGAGAACTGGAGGAAAAGAAAGATTCTCAGCAGGGACTGTAGCTTAAGCAGACACTTGCAGAGCAGTGTAGGGTTGCTGTGTTTGTATCTCATCTTCCAGACTGAAATATGTGCTGGGTCCTGCACTTTGGCCACAACAACCCCATGCAGTGCTACAGGCTGGGCACAGAGTGGTTGGAGAGCAGCCAGACAGAGAGGGACCTGGGAGTCTGGATTGACAGGAAGCTGAACATGAGCCAGCAGTGTGCCCAGGTAGCCAAGAAGGCCAATGGCATCCTGGCCTGGATCAGGAAAAGCATGGCCCGTAGGTCCAAGGAAGTGATTCTGCCCCTGTACTCAGCACTGGTGAGGCCACACCTCGAGTACTGTGTCCAGTTCTGGGCCCCTCAGTTCAGGAAGGATATCGAGGTCCTGGAGCAGGTCCAAAGGAGGGCAGCCAGGCTGGTGAAGGGACTTGAGCACAGATCCTATGAGGAGAGGCTGAGGGAGCTGGGGCTGTTCAGTCTGGAGAAGAGGAGGCTCAGAGGAGACCTCATCACTCTCTACAACTCCCTGAAAGGAGGTTGTAGCCAGGTGGGGGTTGGTCTCTTTTCCCAGGCAACTCTCAGCAAGACAAGAGGGCACAGTCTTAAGTTGTGCTGGGGGAGGTTCAGGTTGGACATTAGAAAGAATTTCTTTACTGAGAGGGTGATCAAGCATTGGAATGGGCTACCCCGGGAAGTGGTGGATTCTCCATCCCTGGAGATATTTAAAAAGAGACTGGATGTGGCACTCAGTGCCGTGGGCTGGGAACCACGGGCGGAGTGGATCAAGGGTTGGACTTGATGATCTCTGAGGTCCCTTCCAACCCAGCCAATTCTATGATTCTATGTAGTGAGAACCACAAGTCACCAGGTGTCGCCGATAATGAACTGGGAGCTTAGGCCCAGCTGTGCCCAATAATTAGGGCCTGCCCCAGCCGGAAATGGGCGGGGCTGAAGGGCAGAATAAAAGGCATGCTCCCAGAAGCAGAGAGAAGATGCCTGAAGATGCCTGGGGAGAGAGATGGCGAGAGAGCTCCTAAGAAGAACCGTGTCCCTGAGAGAAAGGTTCGCCGCAACAATTCTATGATGACTGTATGGCTGTGGAGAGTGAGCGAGCCACTGTTAGCAGATCCAAGGCACACAGACTGCTGTGAAGGGCATAAACAAGACAGCATCTGCTGAACCCTGTCTGCGTCAGGGTGACTGTGTTGCAGCTTTTGAGTTGCATCTAAATGACCACAAGGGTCACTCAGATTCCTGAGGTCCTCACGGGATGCCTGGACAAAACTTGGACATGGAAACAAATGACAGATCTGAAATCTGGAATGGATGATAGCTTGCTTTCCAGGCAGTTCCAGGCTGTACCTGTAGACTCTTCCTTGTCAGGGACTGAAGAGCTGTCATCGTCTGAACCCGAGGAAGTAAAGAAGGAGCGCTTTCAGTTCCTGAGAGGGGCGGAACACAGAGGGAGGGGTTTATTCCCTGCCATTCCCTGCCCATACCCTGTCAAGGTCAGGGAGCCCTGCAGCCCTTCCTCTCTTTCCTCTCAGTCCTGGATCCGCTGCTGTTCCCATGGGCTGCTTTACCCCCAGCTCGTCCCATGCTCTTCAGAACCCACATACATCGGGTGCTGGGAAGAGCCGGGCACCCCCCCCCCCCCCCCCCCGAGTGGGCCCTTCTGCAAGGAGTCCATCAGGCACCCATCCCTGCCAGCATCATCGAGACTGGGTTGTGTATATATAGATACATTTGTATATATTTCTATTTTTGTGACTCTGTCCCTTATGTTATTGCCTTTCCCCTGTGTTAGTAAATCTGTCTGCAGTTTTTTACAGTTTCCAACTTAAAGTCTCAAGTTTTTATTCCCCTTTTATCTTCCATTGGGGGGATGAGGGGGAGTGGGAATAGAGAGGAATTCTGTCCTTCAGTTTGTGGTCCACCCAAACTACTAAACCATGACAAGAGCCATTTGGTAAGTTCCACAAAACAACGAGACACGGGGTGATTAAAAAAAGAAATAAATTAGGATTTCTGTTTCCCCGCTATGAGTTTTGTTTCTAGTGTTTGTTTCCATTGCACTGAGACTTTAGTATTTTTCATGAGTTGTGGTTTTAGTGTGACTGCACATTGGGAAGGCTCAGTAAATTATGAAGTTTATATCTGAATGAAGTTGACCTTTTCCTTTCAGTTGTTTCCATTCTGATTTTTCTAATTGGCCTACTTTGATAATAGCCCATTTCACATTAGTCAAAACAGGCCACGGAATGAAATAACTTTTCAATTGGAAAAACTCAGAATGATTCAGAAGTTCACTGGAGGACTTTTCTGTTTGTGTAGTTTCAGCTATAGAGAAATACAGACAGAAAACTATAAATTCAGCTTTTTGCTCCAATGGAAAGAAGAGGGAAATGGGTTTTGCCTGGTTCTCCTTTAGTTGTTCCCTAACTAGGACACCCAAGAGTTCAGTTAAACAGAAAATTGATTTCCCATGTCTGGAGCAAAGTTGAACATATTTGCTGATCAAGAAGCTCAAATTAAAATTTGTGGGAATTACTAGGTTACTAAGATATTTTTAAAGTTACAGATGTTAAATTGATGAACCATTTTTTAATCTATCTGTTGGACTTAGTCTCCAAAAATGTTTAGACTCACAAATACAGTATTTCTTGGATTTTTCAAAGGTACTTGAAATCAGTAGGATTGATCCCCTGGATCAGAGCATTCCCCAATGTAAGTACACTTTTAGCTCCATTCCTCAGAAGAAAATGCTCAAGTACATTATTGAGCAAAGACAGTGGAAATAAATAGTCATAGCTTGGATAAGAATAAGTTATCTATAAAGTATATGTTGCTGAATGTCTCATTCTGCTTTTCAAAATGCATTACTTCTCTTGAAGCCAATAAGATTAAGCTAAAGTTGGAAGATAGTTTTCTCTTACTCTTGAAGAAGATCCTCAAAATAGGATTATCTCTTGCCTGCAGCCTGTAAAGGAGTTTTCATAGGTGTTAAACCATAAACACCTTTTGGAAGACTGGTACAATGTACACTATACATATTTATAGCTAAAATGCCTCAGGTCTGTATTTTCAACATAGTTCTGATTTAAGAGTGTCAGTGAGCTGTGGATTGGCTTTAAATTGTATCTCGGATATGAGAATCGAGCGACAGATCTAGAGTTGATGACAGAATGTTTTATGGCTGTCTGCCTGTTTTGCATGACATGGATTTTAGTGCTGTTCTGGCGTTTCGTTTGCTCATTCAGTGGAAAGACCAACATTCACACCTCTGATGGGGAGCGGTGCAGTAAACCGGCAGCATCAAGGCCTTTCTGCTTGTAAACAAGTCCACTAGGTGTCCCTCCAGCTCTTTGTGATGGTAGCACTTGTGATGGTTTACTCTGACCAAATCGATGTAAGATGAAGAGCACTGCATTTTATGTCCTGTACCTTGCATAAGCTTTTCCAGGGTTTCTGCAGAAGCTATGAATCCATAATCCAGTTACAGCAGGTAAAGGTAGACATCTTCCTTCTATATGTATACACAAGTGTTTTATCTTCTAAATTCTTTCTCTCCTTTTAACTCGTTTTTAACAGAATTTTTTTCAATATTAAAATGTAAGGAAAACACAGTCTTTCACTGTATGGGTAGTAGGCAGATCTAACACTGGGGTGATAAAGTGAATGCATTTGTAGGTTTTGGCTGGCTTTTTTACAGGAAAAAGACAACAGTCTATTCTTATTTAAAGACTGGTCTAAGAGTTAATCTAACATCTTTGTCTTTTTAGGGGGCCTGATCAGCCATTCGGTCTTACTCTGGCCATCTCTGATACCTCAGAAAAGTTAAGACACATTTTCACTGAAACATAGAGATTAATCTCTTCTCCAGTAGTTTCTAGCTCTGTTGCATATTTTCTTCTGCTACCTTTGAACATGTAATCTCCTATTCTGTATTGCTACCCTTCTGATGTTTTTGACACCTGGAAATGTAGTTCTAGAGTCTGAGTAAATACCATGTGAGCTGATTTTCCATTTTGATTGAATATCCTCTTTCGTGCTTTGATTCAGAGAAAATTAATCTCTCAGTCTTGTTCTTTGTATTTTTTAATCCCATAGCCTCTTATTTACCTGCTTTTGAAGAAAAATAACCATCATATTTTTATGGCTTCTACCAGTATCCTTACTATTTCTTATTGCAATTTCCTTGCATTTCCTCCTTCAAATTCTCTGTGCTGTTTTTCTAGGAAGGTGACAAGTGTGGCATAAATTTCTCTAGATGACAAAACCACAGGAGATGGGGCTATTGCTCAACTCTTAACAAAGTCGCCTGTTAATATATATCTGTATGGAACAGTGTGAGCCTATTTCTGTTGGCAAAATACTAGCACTATTAGATGTAGACAAAATAAATTAGTTAAGATCCAGAAAAAATAGCCCTTCATTTGTAGCCCTATGCTAATGATTACACAGACTGCTAATTATTTTAGTAGAGATAAAGTTGTACTGAAAATATGGGATAGTGCTTTATAACTAGAGGTGGTTTTGAAGTTAAATTTAATGTCACCTTTCTGTTATCTGTTTGCTGTGCATCCCATCTCTCTTAGATCATGGAAAACCAGAGATGAGAGATAAGAGAGGTGGATGGGAAGTTCCTTTCCTATCCATGTTCCCCTTCTGGATGAAAACCAGGTTACCTGTACCAATCCTCTTAACTCCATCTAGTCTAAAGGTGTCACTTTATGTCTGTCTCTTACTCAGCCTCCTGACTCTGTTTTCCTAGCCAGTTCCCCTGTTTGCCAGCTGTTGATTTTAGAGATTATTAAATAGAAAGGATCCTTATTTGTTGGTTAGTTAGTCATATCCATGAAGAAGTCTTTAGAAAGGCAATGATACTATAAATTCTCTGCTGCTGAAGTTATTAGTTCATATTTTTACAGGTATTGGTAATGTGGAGAATCAACATGAAGATAGATTTCAGGACCAAGTCATTGTTACAGAAACTGGCTCATGTTATTCAAGTAGTAAACAGCATCATCGGCGCCAAATTTTTCACTGCAGGTCAGGGATGCAAACTGATGAACTTGTAATACAGTGAGGGTGCTACTTGGCATTGCAGACACATAAACTTCTGACCTTGCTTTACTTTGTAAGAGAAACTGTATGGCTGATCCCTGCCTGGACAGATGGTCATAATTTGTCATGTAAAAAGAAGCATCACACTGTGTAGGGTTCTTTGTATAATATTCTTCAGGGTGTTTGCCACAGGGAAATAATTCACTTTTAGTTATTTATTTAGAAAATGGCTTTTACTAAATCCCTGCCTCAAGTTTCACCCTGAGTCTTCCTTGCAAAAGAGAAGACAGAAAACAAATCAACCAAGGTAATAACATACATATGATATGTTTCCTGTTGGACAAAAATGTATTAGTTTAGGTTGGCTGCCACAGATAATACCTTCCTTTCCTTTTTTATTAGTGTTTTAGAAATTAGGTAATATTAATGTTTAAAGGGAAAATCAAGAGATAAACATTATTTGTGAAACACTGACATCTCTTTTCTAGTTCAAGCAGTTGTAACATATAGACAATTAATGACAATAAAGCCAAGCAAGAACTCTATTGTTTTACATGGAAGTATTTCCAAGACAAAAATTTAAGTAGGGATGTTCTGTCTGTTTATTTTCCTTGCATTTTAGAAAGTCTGTTATTTGAGAAGTAACATCCACAAAGCAACTCATAACAGCTGGAGTTTTAGAACTTTGAAAGACATAGGTTCATAGTTGCCCAGATTCTCCTCAAATGTGTCTGTTTCCAGTATTTTTTTTTTTACAAGGCCAAAGGATAGTAATGAAGAGGCTGTTAATGATTACAGATTCTGGACCTGCAATCTGGTAACTATTAGTCTAACACAGGGATATCACAAAGCAGAACTTCCCTCTGATGACACTATTTTAAACAACACAGCTGAAAAAAAGCTCACTCATCAAGGATTATAAGACAGTCTCATCCTGGAGAATGTGGAGAAATCAGATTGCATCTAGGTTGTCTTTGTCTGTTGAAATTCAATCTGTGCATATGAATTTCATGCTGTGGCTATGCTCACGCTTACATGGTGTAGTTTTTTAGGATTACAGTTTTGTGAAATCATTTGTATGCACTCTACTTTCACCAGCAAGGACAGGTTCATGTTTTAACAAGGGTAAATGAGGATGAGCGAGGCCATTTAAAGATCTGGATTTATTTTCTTTCTTTCCTCTCCCATCTCTTTTTGGTAATTCTTAGGAGAAGAAATCCATGACTGGAAGTGAGTCTAAACATCTCCTCACTGCTCTTGGAGAGCTTGTCAATCTGAGAGTTTAATATGGTACACTTCCTTAGCTTTAATAAACTATCAGAAAAAAAGAACCTACAGTCTTAGTTGTCACAGATTGTGTGGAATGTAAGGGTTTATTAGTACGGTTGGTGACACCATCAATGATGAGTTACTTAGTTTAGGAAAAATTTTAGATACCATAATAAAATACCTCAGTTTCTTAAAAATAACTGCAAGTAAAATTTCATCACAGCTCTCTGACCTGAATTATCTCCTCTTCACAGTACAGTCAGCATGTATTAATGGATAATTGCTGCAGGCAGACATGGGCACCAAGTACATGACTTGGCTGTGTCTAATGTTTCACTGGGGTCTCCTCCCATCCTCCATTGGCAGCCAACCCAGGATGGGAGGGCAGGCAGAGAAGGAGGAAGGTGTGATGTGCTCCCATAGCTCCTCCAGGGCAGAAAATTGGGGCAGCAGGGTTAATGGTAGATTGGACACTATCTTGTGCCAAAGAAAATGTGCCAGTAACATGGGTTTATTTGTAATAAAATGCATTTTGATCTTTGCTCTTCTGTACTCTACTCTGCTGCTTATATTTTGCACTAATAAGGATACACATTGGAAGTGTCAGGCACTTCCTGAGGTGCACTAGTCCTTGTGTCCCTTATGAAGTGATGAAAATGACAGTACCAGTTACATAGGAACAGATCACCTTTCCCCTAATTTCATCAGTTCAACAGCTATGTCTTCACAATTCTATGTGTGAGCATGGTGTTAGCAAAACCTGTATTACTTTGGTTATTAGTGCACACAGAGGATGTTTATTGAAAGACATAGTTCATTGAACACTCTGAACTGATTTTCTCAGAAGTCAAAGATTTGTCGTCTGTGCTCTGTGTCATGGAAAACACTTTCCATTTTAGTCACCCTGTTTACTATGTGCTGCCTCTCAAATCTGTCATCGTGCTTCATGTTTTCATCCTTTTCTATCTGTACATTAGGTTATTTTGATCCTGACTTTTATATTTTTTTGGTTGGGTAATTAATATAGCTTGCTTCACTCTTTTTATATCCATGCTGAATTTGCCTCATTTCTGTTTTGCTTTTCAATTCATACGTCAGCAGAGATCTCTGGTTACAATAGCTTCATGTTTCCTGGAAGTACTGCGTCACGGGGCCAAATTTATCCCTTGTGTATTTTCCATTCACTCAGAAATTACACCAAGAATGAATCATCCTCTGGTGTTTGTGTTCATCTGATCTTACTTTTTTTTCTCTCCTCAGATCTTGTTCATTTATATTAATAATGTAATACTGGTAGTCACTTGAATGCTATGAAGTCAAATTATGTTGTCTTGGGGACTTGGCAAAGACAAGAACAATGAAATAAAATTATGGAAGTCACAGATCCAGGCTAGACCTGTTTTTTCATAGAATGGATGTGGTGCTCACTGTAAGTACTATATCTTATTGTACTCTATTTTTCACGCTTCTGAACAAAATAAATGTAAGATGGGAAAATAGATTTTAGATATAATCTTGCATTTGTGAGTACAAAAGCTGCAGATATCTCTGACCTCTGTACAGAGCAAAAAGATGGCTAGCAGTCAACAAGTTTTAAAGTGAGGCACCCCTAGAAACATGTAGAGCAACCCTTCTGAGGTCTTATAGGGGCGCTACCTATGGACTTAAATGATGGAGCTTTTTGTTGTGTTTGTTAATAACCTAGAAAACGAAACATAAAAAGTAAAATGCTATCAAAGTTGCAAAATACTTATGTCTAGTGGTTTCCTTCTCAATGCTGTCTGGTTGCCAGAAGGTAGGAGAGACAAGCATAAGAAAAATGAGATTTCATATTCTCCGTTCAGTGCCTGTCTTCACTCTGGTCCTAAATAGCAGCTAAAGAAATTGGCTGCATCCCTGCAGCTCTTGGCTGTAGCACAGTCAGTGGGTCTGTGGGGATGATCACTGCACTGCTGGCATAGCAGGAGGAGGTGTAAGAAGGCAGAAGAATTTCTGGAACTGCTTTCATGGAGTTTTCCCTGAGCTGAGAGGCAGCAGCAACTAACCAGCAACTGCTCCTTGAGGGCTGGCCAATATACCAGGGCATGATACTGGGATCTGGGAGTCAGACCCATCCCTGCCCAGCCTGCCCCCAGCCAGGGAGGGCAAAGGAATTCTGTCACATAATCTGAATTTTATCTGGATCATCAAAATGACAAAAACTGTTGTTTCCCACCATACTAAGGTGGAATTTGAACCCAGCAAGAGGAGCCTTCTCTTTGATGCCTTGCAGGGAGCACTCTGCAAAGGAAAAATGAGTTGTGGAATGTAATAACTTGATTGATGAAAAGAGGAAATCTTCACACATTAATAAAATATATTCTGCAAGTCTTTTTTCTGGCATCTGCTCTTCAGTGATGCATATGTACAGCATGCAATTGTTTCTTGTGAAGTCTGTTTAGATTGGGGGTAGTATATGGGAAAGGCTTTAATTGCAGAAGGTGAAATTACAGGATCTCTGGTGGAGTTTGCTTCTTCCATTTTAAACTCCCTCTGAGGCTGTTTCTTCTTCAGTCCTATAGCAAACCTGCAAGCTGAGGAGCAGGAATGAGCCCTAACTTCCATGCTTTCTGCACTCCAGTGCTGTGATGGTCTGAAAACTTACTCTTTTGTCTCTGGCATAAAAGAGAAGCAGATCGAGGCCCAGATAAATATCCATGTGGGTGCTGGAGTATGTCAGTAGGTCTTCCTGGCAAAAGTGGTTGGTGAAATGGGTCCCAAACTGTGAAGCAGTAAAGGAAGAAGACTCTTGGTGCTTCAGAGATGCAGACCTGGGAAGGGAGTCAAGGTGAGAGTCTTGTAGTGCGTGTGTTCAGTAACCTTGCCTTTATTGGTATTTTTGTAGAAGTAAAACCTGAGACATTTAATCCTTGCATGCTCTCTTTTTTTAACTATAAATGGAACCCAGGGAAAAGATGTTGGCATTTTATTTCAGTTGTCAAAACTAACAGCAAATTATATCCTAAACTCAACAAAACTCTGAGACCAAAAGAAAAAGACAAGGATTGACAACTTTATTTTTTCAAATCTGTGGTAAAAGTATGAAGAAGTGACATACATTATTCACTAAACAGCCAGACAAAAAAGTTAGTCTTTTTCTTACTTCTCCCTAACCAGCTGTTCTGGGCTAGAATTTTTGCAGATATGAGAAACTCAAATTAAATTGTCTTTCAGTTCAAAGAAATCTGAACCTGTTTCTCACAACAGTGTTCACTAACCTCTATTATATATGTTACACCAGAGTGGATTTCTTTCAAATAGTCTTTTGATGATATACAGCATTGCATAATGTACTAAACCTTTTGGTAGATAAGGGGTGGAAACTGCTGTTTTGCCTGTTCTTTTCTGTCTTTAGCCAGGTGTGTATTTCATGTGAAGTGGACTTTAACAGGAGAGAATAAGAACAACACTCAAGTATTCATCAGAATGCTTTAAAATCTCCCTGGGAGGTGGTAGACAAGAATTTACTGGTCCAAGGAAGTCGAGGGGTCCTGTTTCCTCCAAACAATTTTAACTCCAAATATTCTATGTCTTTCAAATACTGCAAAACAGCACTGTTAAGAGTATGTGCCATGGGAAGGGAGGTGCTCATTATTTATTTCCTCAAATCTCTCTCCTCTTTTGTTGCAAGTTCAAAAGCCCCAATACTTTGCTTGATGGTTCCTTCAAGGATGTTAACCTGTGAGAGAACTAGATGGAAAGATTGTGAAAGACTGTAAAACAGCACTTGCCAAAGCCTTTAGGGAACAGACACAAGGTCTGGTAGCAAGCAAACTGGAGTGAACAAGCTGTTTTAAAGTAATCCCACACTTAACAGATCATGCAGGCACATCAGCAGCACCTCCACATCAGAGACTGATGGGAGATCAAGCAAAATAGGCAGGAGTACTTACAGTTTTGAATGATAAGTAATTATAATGGGGAAAAGTAAAATAAAGCACTGGTAATGCTCAAAACTACAAAGACTAATACGGGCGTTTGCACATGAATGTGACTTGCAGTCCTTTATTTCCCAGTATGTGATCTTGAGCAAAATCTGACTAAATACTGTCTTTATTTGCTGCTTTATTAGCTATAAACCTCCTTAAAGGACAGACACCTTTACTTTCATTGTATCAGCTTCAGGTGAAACACAGCCTGGCTGTCTAAAAGGCCTTGAGTCTCAAGGTGCTCTAGAAAGTAGGAGTTTTGAAGAGACTGATTTTGTGCTGACGTATAAGCAAATGGAATGGACAAGTGTGTTTGGCAATAACTTTTACACAGTGTTTGGTTTGAAAGCCTGGAAGCACTGTCCAGATGTGCTGCATAATTTTGTTACATTTTTTTTTTTCATGTCATAAAGTCAGACCGACAGAACTAGAATGTGATGAAAAGAAATGGCTCTTATACACATTTAGGTGGACCTCTAGCTTATCAGGCTGTTGCTAAACAATGGTAATTTGGATTCTGTGCAGATGGTTTCCATGTGGTGGTAGGCCTGTCTTTGTGTGGTTCTGACATAGGAATGCCATTTTCAATATGAGTTAATGTATAACTGTTCATAGGTTGGTTAAAGATACATGTCATGCAGGATAGTTCTCCAGTATTTTAAACTATTATTGACACAATGATGGCATTTTCCAAATATGAGTATTCTTTCACATCAGCTCATATAACTGCTATTTAGCTGTTGTTTAAATATTTAAAACTCAATTTTAGTTTAGAAATATGGGCATCATAAAGGATGCTTGTTGTCCTAAAAATGCTGGAGAAGACTGAAAGTAGAGTTATTCTTAGGCTTAATTTGAAGTGGCTTCCTGATTATGGCAGTGCATTTAATTTCAGAGAACTATCTTTGTTCTCCTTGCAGGTTTTGGAATAAGATATCCATATTATGAAGCCACTCAGATAAGTATTCCTTGCCTCGTTCTTTCAAACAGAGATCCAATGCACAGCATGAATAAATGTGCATCTCATACTTGCAGAAGCATGATAAGCATTTTAAAATTCAGCCCAAACAGCATCAAATATAGTCCTCGTTGGAAAGACACTATAATTAACCTACTACAGCTTTTCACCATAGACAATCACAGTTGTTTTCATTTCTTTTCAGGAGCACGTCCTTGGAAATCCTTTCTAGAGGAGGACTGCAAAGATGATCAGAGGGCTGGAGCACCTCTCCTATGAAAACAGGCTGAGAGGATTGGGTTTGTTCAGCCTAGAGAAGAGAAGGCTCCCGGGACACCTTATAGCAGCCTTCCAGTATCTGAAGGGCAGCTACAGGAAATCTGGGGAGGGACTTTTCACAAAGGTAGGTGGTGATAAGACAAAGAGTATTGGTCTTAAGATGGAAGAGGGTAGATTTAGGTTAGACATTGGAAGTAATTCTTCAGTATGAGGCTGGTAAGCCACTGGAAAAGGTTGCTCAAGGGGGTTGTGGATGCCCCATCCCTGGAAGTGGTTAAGGCCACCCTGGATGGGGCTTGGAGCAAACTGGTCTAGTGGAATGTGTCCCTGTCCATCCAGTGGGTTTGGAACTAGGTGAACTTTAAGATCCCTTCCAACTGAAACCATTTCATGATTCTATAAAATATGAAGTGTTTTAAACTGTGGATAAAACTTCATAGTATGTGTTTTATTTTGAGAAGACATGTTTAGTACCAGTTTCAAGAGTGAGCCTTCTCAGAGACATTTATTTGTAGGGAACTCAGATTCTTTTTCTGAAAAAATAGGATGCTACATTCTTCCAAATTTGCACTCCAGTGGCAGCACCTGCATATGTAGGACAATATGAATCCTGGCTTTCTTAAGTATTCCCACTAGGTATAAGCATGTCAGTTTTATCAGTTTTGTCATTTAAGAACTAGGGTTCTTAAATCTCCATGGATTCTCTTTAAATAAGGTACAGCTTTCACTTTACCTCAGGATCAAGAGTCACCTGGTAGCAGAGTGGCATTGGCTTTTTGTGGTCAGCCTAAACCAGACTAACTCTTAAGTGTGACTTTGAGACTCTCATCAAGTGACCTGGATTCTCCTATTAGATAAGGGACGATGATACAGTTTATTGATTTTCTCATTTTTTTTTTTTTCACTAAGAGATATGTGGTCTGGGAAACTGCTTAATATATCTACCATCTGAAGTTGTGACTTCACAACTCCTTGTTCCCATTTCCAGTTTCAGGAGGGCAACGTGGGACAGTGAAAATGGATCTTTACTTGGTGATTTTACTTTCCAGACCCATGCCCAGTGTCTTCTAGGAGCCTAACATCTATTCTAAACTTTGAAGATACACATGTAATAGGCTTCAAAACCTGAAACATGGGTTCAGAAGATGGCACAATGTGTCTTTCAATGGGTTACAGTTTTCAGAGGCTTTAATCCAACCAGCTGAAAATTTCTTTGGCAATGTTATACAAAAGAAAAGAGAACTGGTCATCTACAAAGCAACAACCTTAATACATAAATGTCTTTAAACAGGTTTGCTTATATCTTTAAATGATAACAATTCCATAATTTTTGCAGTGCCTGGGGAAACTCAGCTGCTGTTCCAGCTTATTGATATTTCATATCTTTCCTTTTGCCACCAAAAAGGCTAAGAAATCATACTAACTCCTTTAGAAAAAGCTTTGTTTAGAGGATAAAAATGCAAAATCAGCCTACAGGAATCTCTTCTTTTTCAGCATCCTTTGAGGCTGTCTTGTAGTTCAGATTTTTGTTTTTCCTCAGTGGGTGACCTCCCTCTAAGCAAGCTTATTCGTCTTGTTCTAAATTATCTGACCAGCACAACTCTGTTATACAAAGCTTCATGAAGAGTAAAAATTTTTTTGTCCTGAAAACCTTTCATCAGTCAAGAATTGAGAATAAATTTGTAAGTTTTCTCCTGCTCTGAAGTGTCAAAGGAATAGATTTGGGTAAGAATTTTCTTTTAAAAGCACAGTCTCACTCCAGCTGCTGTATGTAACAGCTTGCCTTTGTGTTCCATAGCAATATTAGAATATGACAGGACTCCTGTTGCTTAACTTCTTATTGTAAATTTCATATACCTCTGTCATCTGAACTGCTGTATGTACAAGATATTTCTAGAGGATACAGTGGCATCCCTCTTATCACAGCAGAGAAGTCTGTTTCATTGCACAAGGGAATTAATGTTACATAGAGATGCTTTTAAGGATGAATCAGATGCAAGTCCATTGTTGAAAACACAACTGTATGGGTCACTAATAAATAGCTTGCATCTGCTTGAATGTATGGGTGCTGCATTAATTTCTTTTTAGTTCCACAAACATTCACTTGTTTCCATGCAAAAGGCTAATTTTCAGCTCATATGTATTTCCCTTTGCCCATGTATTTTCTCAGCTATTAGTGCTGTGCCCATTTCAAATTGAGGCTTTTGCCTGTATGTTAGTTCTTAATAAAAGGAAGGTGTAATTGCCCAAAGGGTTCTTTTGGCATAGTATCTACATGATGTCTGTAATAAATTTAACATTAAATTTAACATTTAATGAGGAAGTAATCATTAAAACTAAGTCAAACCTTTGATCACAGTAAAAACTTTCATGAACTTAATAGTTGAAAATATTTATATGGACATCTGTATACATCACCTGTGTGTTTGTAGGGCAGGGAACAATGGCAAGAAGTTCCTGGCTGGTACAGCAGGTACCTCAAGTGTGTCTGCCCGGTGACTGCCCCACCTCCCCAGGTGCCATTGCAAAACAGGTTCAGTGTTCTGCAAGGGGAACAGGACAATGGTAAGGATGAGAGTTCTTCCAGCATGGGAATGTTGTCAAGGTGCTGTGAGCGTTGTTGGACAAAAACTTGTTGTATCAAAACTTCCTCAGTAAAGAATAAAAGGCAGGTCATTGTCATAGGTGATTGGTTCTAAAGGGAGCAGAAGGCCAAATATGCAGACCAGACCTGCTACTGGAGCCTGGGGCCCAGGTTAATGATGTAAAGAAGAAATTTCTCTAGTACAGCCCTTGGATTATTATCCCCTTTTGATCTTTCAGGAAGGCAATGAAGAATAAGTGAGAAGAAGTCCCATCTCTTTCTTAAAGAACTTTAAGTTGCTGTGTTGTCTTGATGGGTGGAACCTTCCTTTTGCCCTCCTGTGAGCAGTTGTTTACATGCAACATTCTGTTCATGGCACAAGGCTCCATTTTACCTCCCTGATCCTCCGTCCACTCTGGCCATGGCCCAGGACCCCATTCTATTCCCCCTGAGACTGTCAGCTGCTGCCCAAAAGATGCTGCAGCAGGGCTGAGCCAGGCCCATCCAAGGACCCATGTTCTGGCCTGGCCTCAGCCTGTCTCCACCCCCAAGGAGGTGCCCAATGCCCAGGGCTGGGGCTGCTGCAGATTGTGCTTGCTGGGGTGGGACAGGTCCTGTCTTCCAGACCCTGCCTGGCTGAGTCTTCTAGGGAGGCCTTGCTGCTCCCAGTGATTGCACCTGAGGCACCTTCATGGCACTTTGACAACAGGAATGTAAACAATATATTTATAGTAAAAAAAATCAAGTAGGGTTATTACTAATGTATACATTTTCCAGAAGGAAACCTTATATTCCAATTCAAAGCTCGCATTCACAAGACTTTTGTCCTCTGACAATCTGCATTGAATTCAACAGAGCAAAGTGAATTCCAAGTCAGCTGCCACACTCTGAATCAGTAAAATACTTCTGTGTTATTAGCAGACATTAAAACCAATGTCTTGTTTGAGTAGAAAGAGTACTGCAACTTTAAAGCATCCTTGTAAGTCAGCGATGTGTGTAAGAAGCACCATGGGGTTGTGTAATGGGAAGGGCAGCCTGGAATGGATCCTGCCAGTTTTTCATGGGGACAACTGCCAGAGACTTGAGCTGTTAAATCAATGTTGCGTTTTAATGAAATTCCTGGCACATCTAATGCTAAAAGTCCCCTCAAGGGAAAATATTGTAAATCCAGCTGGTAGTGCTAGAAGCGAAGCTCATAGGTTGGGAAGGAGTTTGTTGCTTCCAGCATTTGTTGGGAGCTGGGGAGAGGCGCCGCTTCCTACCCCAGGGGGTGAGCCCCAGGGAAGCATCGCCGGGAGCATCAGCCATGGCTCCCTGCAGCAGAGGGTTTGCTGGCACTGAGCCCTGGGTGTCAGCAGGGACTCGAGGGTGCCCGATGGTAGCATTGCATGGAAACCTGCATCAGTAGATAGCATAATAAATGAAAAGAGCTATGAATGCACACCAGGAGGCTTGCAAGACCGAGGCAATATGTGATGGACTTTGTGAACATATCTATAAGAAAGGAAGCAGGCAGAAGTATTTATAATGGAAAATAAAATTTTAGTTTAAAAACTATTGCCTGTTTGGTATATCTCCCTGTCTTCATTCCTGATGCTTCTGTGAAATGCTCCTGTTTTAAAGAATAAGATGTTTAGAGATTTTTTTTTTTCAGAGAATGAGGTACATTTAATTAGGAGTGGGATTTCTCTGTAGGTATCTCATTGCTGCCTTCTGCACATCTGGGGCTGAAGCACAGGATGATAATCTGCCTGATACAGATAACTTGGTGAAGTGTGCCAGTGGTCTTACGAGGTAAGTGCAGCATGGTATTTCTACTTTTCAAATGCATGAGGCTGAGTCAGTTAAGAAGGATTTGTTTTGGTCTAATAGAGAAATATATATTTAAGAATCACAGAATCATCAAGGTTGGAAGGGACCTCTGAGATGATCAAGTCCAACCCTTAATCCACTACCACGGTGGTTACCAGACCATGGCACTGAGTGCCACATCCTGCCACTTTTTAAAAACCTCCAGGAATAGAGAATCCACTACTTCCCTGGGCAGCCCATTCCAATGTCTGATCACCCTCTCTGTAAAGAATTTTTTCCTAATATTTAACCTACACCTCCCCTGACAGAGCTTAAGGCCATGCCCTTTTGTCTCACTGGTAGCTGCCTGGGAGAAGAGACCGAACCCGCCCTGGCTCCAACCTCCTTTCAGGGAGTTGTAGAGAGTGATGAGGTCTCTCCTGAACCTCCACTTCTCCAGACTGAGCACCCCCAGCTCCCACAGCCTCACCTCATAGGACTTCTGCTGGAGTCTCTTCACAGCCTCCTTGCTCTTCTCTGGACCTGTTCCAGCACCTCAATCTCCTTCCTGAACTGAGGGGCTCAGAACTGGACACAGGACTCAAGCTGTGGCCTCACCAGTGCTGAGTACAGGGGAAGAATCCCTTCCCTGAACCTGCTGGCCACACTGTTCCTGATACAGGCCAGGATGCCATTGGCCTTCTTGGCCACCTGAGCACACTGCTGGCTCATGTTCAGCTTCCTGTCAATCCAGACTCCCAGGTCCCTTTCTACCTGGCTGCTCTCAGCCACTCTGTGCCCAGCCTGTAGCACTGCATGGGGTTGTTGTGGCCAAAGTGCAGGACCCGGCACTTGGCCTTGTTGAACCTCATCCCACTGGAATCAGCCCAACTCTCCAGTCTGTCCCAGTCCCTCTGCAGAGCCCTCCTGCCTTCCAGCTGATCCACACTCCCCCCAACTCAGTGTCATCTGCAAATTTGGTAATTGTGGACTCAATCCCCTCATCTAAAACATCAGTGAAGATATTAAACAGAACTGGGCCCAGCACTGATCCCTGGGGGACACCACTTGGAAGCGGCTGCCAATTGGATCAGCACCGTTCACCACCACTCTCTGGTGGCCTCCAGCAGTTCCTAACCCAGCACAGGGTGCTCCTGTCTGAGCCCTGGGCTGACAGCTTTTCCAGGAGAATGCTGTGGGAGACGGTGTCAAATGCTTTGCTCAAGTCCAGGTAGACTCCATCCACGGCCTTCCCCTCATCCACCAGGAGGGTCACCTGATCATAAAAGGAGATCAGGTTGGTCAGACAGGACCTGCCCTTCCTAACCCTGTGCTGGCTGAGTCTGATCCCCTGTCCATCCTGTAGGTGCTGTGTGATTGCCCCCAGGATGATCTGCTCCATAACCCTGCCAGGCACTGAGCCCAGGCTGACAGGCCTGGAGTTTCCTGAATCCTCCTTTCATCCCTTTTTGTGGATTGGTGTGACATTCACCAACTTCCAATCATCTGGGACCTCTCCAGTGAGCCAGGACTGTTGGTAAATGATGGAGAGAGGCTTGGTGAGCTCTTCTGCCAGCTCCCTCATCACCCTGGGGTGGATCCCACCTGGTCCCATAGACTTGGGAGGATCCAAGCAGTTCAGCAGGTCACTAACCGTTCCATCCAGGATTACAGGGGAGCTACTCAGCTTCCTATTTCTCTTTACAAGTCCCAGAAGCCAGCTGTCCTCAGGACAACCTGTCTTACTGTTGAAAACTGAGGCAAAGGAAGTGTTAAATACCTCAGCCTTTCCTCATCTTTTGTAACAATGTTTCCCCCCATGTCCAACAAAGAATGGAAGCTTTCCCTGCCCCTCCTTTTGCCCTTGATGCATCCATAGAAAGACTTTTGGTTATCCCTAATGGAAGTGGCAAGATTGAGTTCAAATCATGCCTTCATCTCTCTAATTTTCTTTCTACATGACCTAACTATATTCCTAAACTCTTCCTGGGTAGTCAGCCTTTTTTTCCATAGTCTGCAAGCTCTCTTTTTAACCTGCATTTCCTTCAAAATTTCCCTGTGCAGCCAGACTGCTCACCTTCCCCTCCATCTTGCCTTTCAGCACACAGGGACAGTCTGCCCCTGTACATTCAAGATTTGCTTCTTGAAGTAGGCCAATCCCTCCTGGACCCCTCTGTTTTAAGGGGATGTTTTCCAGGGTACACTCTGCATCAGTCTTCTGAAAAGGCCAAAATCTGCCCTCTGGAAGTCCAGCACAGAGTTTTCACTGTTGACCCTCCTTGCATCCCTGAGTATTGAAAACTCTATTATTTCATGGTCACTGTGCCCCAGATGGCCTCTGACCACTGCATCTCCCACCAGCCCCTCTCTGTTTGTAAACAGAAGGTCTAGTGGGGACCCATCTCTGGTGGGCTCATTTACTAGCTGGAGTAGGAAATTATCCTCTATATGCTCCAGGAATCTCTTAGACTGCCTCTTCTCTGCTGTGTGGAGTTCCCAGCAAACATCTGGCAGGTTAAAGTCACCCACAAGAACAAGGGCTGGTGATTTTGAGACATCTGCTAACTACTTGTAGAATAATTCATCACTCTCATCATCCTGGTTGAGTGGTCTATAAAAGACTCCCACGAGAATATCAGCCTTATTGGCCTTCCCCCTGATTTTGATCCATAGGCACTCAACCTCATTGTTACTGACCTCAAGTTCTACAGAGTCAAGAGACTCTCTAACATATACAGTCATTCCTCCAGTTCTCCTACCTTATCTGTCCCTTCTGAAGAGCGTGTAGCCATCCATGGCAGCTCTCCAGTCATGAGAGTCATCCCACCATTCTGTGATGGTGACTACATCATAGATTTCCTGCTGCACAATGGCTTCCATCTCCTCTTGTTTGTTTCCCATACTACATGCATTGGTGCACATGCACTTCAGCTGGGCTGTTGATTTTACTCCTAACTCAGGCTTTCCACCCTTGGGCTCATCTCTGGAGAGCCTGGTTTCAATGCCCTCCCCCTTCAAACCTAGTTTAAGCCCTCATGATCAGCCCTGCCAACTTATGGGCTATAGTCCTTTTGCCCCTGCTAGACAGATGAAGCCCATCTGATTTGAGGACATGAGGTACCACGGAATTTGCCCCATGATCAAAGAACCTGAAACCCTGCCATTGACAGCAGTCCCTAAGCCATGAGTTAACCTGCTGGATCTTTCTGTGAGTTCCCTCATCCATTGCTGTCATTAGAGGGATGGAGGAGAACAAACCTTGGGCTCCTGATCCCTTCAGCTGTTGCCCCAAGCCCTTGAAGTCTCTCTTGATTGAATGGGTGATTGAATGGTCTTGTTATTACATCATCACTACCACCTGAAAGACCAGGAGTGGGTAATAATCTGAAGGATTCACAAGTCTGGAAAGCTTACCTACAGCATCCTTAACCTGGGCACCAGGGAGACAGCAGACCTCCCTGTGAAGTGGGTTTGGTCTGCATATGGGGCTCTCTGCTCCCCTCAGCAGAGAGTCAGCTGCTTCAATGACCCATTGAGTCTTCATTTCTGGGTCAGTTTTGATGGCCGTCCTGAGGTGAGTCAACCCTCATGGTATTTCTGGCCTTTGTGAGAGCCCTTGACTTTGCTTGTAACCAAATCCTCCTGCAGAGCCTCATACCTCTTTCTTTCAAAAAGAAATTTGTGAATAGATCTAATAGGCCAAAGCTGTAGTTTAGAATCTTTTCTGCATGTGCAGCAGGGTAATTTCTTACTGTATGCATAACATCAGCAGCTCGAAGAGCTCTTATTTTAAGCAGATACTTTGAAGTGTGTCAGGAGACCACACTTGCTTGATATTTTATTCAGTCTCTAAAATGCAATGTCTTTTTGGAGCTGGTGTCATTGTTAGCTTTATATATATTTAGGCTCCTCATTGTAAAATTATTATCTGAGCTCTTGAAAGCCTTTTCTGTGGAGTAGTTGAACCTTAAATTTTTGGGAATTCCTAGTATGCACTAAGGTATTAGAATGCACTAGTGTGCACTGCTATTACGTGCAATTACATAATTCAAGACTGCAGTGAAGTGCAACTTCAGAAAACTTTGTAATTACCAAAAGACTGAAGTATTTGTGGAAGTTCCTTTGCAGTATTCATTCAGCTCCAATGGGAAGCTCACTTTCAATCTTTTACTCATCGTATCACTTTTTGTAATTGCTGTCTGTAAATATTTCCTCTGAATTCTCAAAAAGCATGAGGAAGATTGTTCATAGGCAGTACAAAACAGTAATTATCTCAACTGAATTACGAATTAATCATCCTACTCTTATTACCACTCTCTTAAAACTGTGTGTAGTCTGTGACTGAGGCTGTTGAAACCAGAGAGTTCAAAACTTTGTTATTTAAGTGTTTTCCCTTAAGAGACTGTCTTTTAAAAAAAAGGAAAAGTAAAATGGTGTTTCTAAAAGCCTTCACTCTCCTCATTTTCGGAATGCCCCTATTGATAACAGCTGTTCTGTAAAACTGTTCACAGGACTGACTTTTCTGATAAAGCAGAAGAGGAATGATTACTTTAGATAGTTATAAAACACACCCCTTCTCTTGGAAATCCTCAGAATCTTTAAGGTTGGGAAAAGCTCACAGGTGGACATTCACATCAGTGAATTTCTCAATATTTAAGGCAGCTGGTGGCTCCCTCCACTTTCCTTCTATAGTCAGTGTGGGAAGTGAGAAAGTGAGACTCAGATCCAGGAGCAGTTTAGAGCAGGTATCTTTTTAACCCTTGGAAAAAGCCATCTTCCTATTGGCTGTGAGAGAATAGCTGGTTAAATTAGGCTCCTGAAATTGGGAAGTGTTAATCTCCATGGTGTGTATGTACAACTTTGTGCATTACACAGGTTGTAGTGTATGTAGTATTATCACTTCCCTCTTGTTGGGTTCTGCCTGCTTCTTCCTACAGAACTCCACGGTAATGAAACAAAAGCACTTCTGTCCCTCCCAGACTGAGACCCAGATACAATCCCACTTCTGTTAACTCCTTATCATGGAACTGGGCCAGCTCAGCTACATTTCTCTCCTTCCACAGTATGCAACTAAATAGTTTTACTAAAAGCAGGGGTTTAGTTAGCCAGCAGAACAAAAGATCTCTTTAGAGAGGCTTTTTGTAATCTAAAGTGTATATTTTTCTACCCTAATCTTGTACATCATCAAAAGCTAATTTGGGTGGGATTCCTCTTCCAGGATAAAGGGAAGGAGCAGACTCACCCTGCAGTCCTCTGACAAGGCCAGAATTCCTTGAGGCTTGTTGGGGGCTTTATCTTACAAAGAACATGCCTAGATCTGTTTTTTTGTTTTTGTGGGTATTTTTTTGTGGTTTTTTTTTTCTTCTTTTTTTCTTTAGTTTCTTATTGCTTCCTTTTTATGATTTGTTATTTTTTATCATCCAAATTGCACCTTCTTTTTTAGAGTTTTATGGATAAACCACAGAGAAGTTGTCTTGCAAAGAAAATCTAAATGTTGGCCCCCTTACAGTGTAGGGAAAAGTCCCTCTTTAGACAAGTAGGAAAACTCAAGTGAGAACAAAGCATTTAATAGTGGGGAAGACTGTGATGGAACACAGTTGATCAGTGTGAAAGCTTATGAGATCTCAAAAACATTCCAGGCAAAGCCCATTTCATGTGAAAGTTGTGTTCAGACACAGAGACTGCTCTGTACTGTGAATCAAAGACTATTAAATGGAGATGATTAGGAAGTTCCCTTTGAAAGCTCAGCCCTGGTCAAAACTAAACCACTTAGTACAGACATATACTTTAAAGTTTCCAGCTGCTGAGCCTAAATCTGCAAACTTTTGAGCACTCCTGCCTTAATGAAGTCAACAAAAACAGCTGACATTTTTCACACATAAAAGGTTTTTGTGTCTTTGCAGCTTTGACTCATTAGTGAATTATTGTCTCCTTTTGGCACTTCTAAGAAGATTTGAGACCATGGAATCTTAATTGCAATCTGAACTCTTCACATTTTACTGCAGGAGGCAATCAGTTGAAGAACTGTGACATAAAACAATGTAAAAACGTGGAAGCAGGGTGCATCATCAAGGCTGCTGGTTTTTTGTCTTATACAGATAAGGAGAAATGAAATTCTGAATCATGTTAAGCTGACAAATGGTATCTACCTAACCCCACATATTGAAACAATTTTGCAATACTTGTGCTGAAGGCATTTAACAAAATTCAGAGATGTCCTCTGAAGATCCTGCAGGGCAGAACCTATAACCATTTAAATGTGATTTCAAAGTTTGCCAAGACAAAACTTCTATATACATGAAAAGAACCAAGGCCCACACACTTCTTAACTTTGAAGGAGAAAGGTGGGGAAAACATACCTTACAGACCATCTCTATTGGAAAGTACAAATGTTTGCAGGAGCTTCAAGAGATCTGGCTGTGATTTGCTCCATGATGTCCATTACATTAAAATTATATATTTCCTAATGTATTAATTAGAAGTTCATTCATTCAACAAATGTATGCAGTTGTTTAACCCACTACAAGGCAAGTTCTCAATTTATCTACTTTAAATTACCAGGCTTACATCTGGAAAGAAATCACTATTCTGAAGCCTCAGAATCTCAGCTTATGGCCATAGTGCTAAAATATGAAGTACTCATTCAACTTCATTACCTCTACTGGACCTCACTGGGGTTTCTATATGCAAGGAGAAGTTATGGATGGGAACCTCTTGTTCAAGATATTTGAATGGAAGTGAGAGGGGAAAAGAATGAGGAACAAATTAAGGATGCTTCAAAATATTGGATATTAAAAGATAATCTTTTTAGTATGGATAATTTTAATATGCAAATGTTTTCTTGTTTTCTAAATAGTCTCTTTCTCTCCTTTTTGCCTCTCTTATGTTCTTTGGATATAAAGCTGTACTTTCTAAAATACAGGATGAAGGAGAACAGAATAGTTCTTAGTTGCATTTCACAGTCCTTGGCCATTTTGTTGCTTGTGTTGTTTCTTTTAAAGCTGAAGTTTGTCTTTACTTATAAGTCTTCTGAAATGGATTCAGTTCCCTTCATATTTCATTTAATAAATTAAGCATCCCTGCTCTCTCCACCTATCTCTTATGGTGCTCTCCATATGTTCAACAGCAGTGGAAGCAATTTTGCTTTCTTCTACAGTTTGCTAGATGTATTTAGTGTTTGAATCAATATTGAGGTTTGCTATGTACAGTTGTGGTCAAATCTATGATAAATTATCTTTTCATCAGTGTTATTAAATGTAGCACTCAGGCAATTTGTCAATTAACATTCTGTCATCCTGGGAGAATTTGTTTGAAACCAGATTACACCTGCATAAAAAATTCCTGTACTTTCATCGGGTTCTAGCAAATTACACTTAGGATTAAACTTCTTACCTCTCCACTTCTTCCCCATTTCCCCCCAAGATTTTCTCCTTTTCTCCTTTCCTCCTTTCCTCTCCTTCTCTGTTGATACACTCATTATTTTCTGAATGAATGCCAACACCATAGCAGATTTTTCAAAGACTCATCGCAGCAGACATTTTGAGCTGTGGCTTTGACAGATTGCACATTTTGAAAGTGTGATACTGTAGCAAGCTTTTTAGTAAATTTGGCAGACTACATACTGTCTTGAAATCCACTGATGAAAAGTGAAAAATCTATTAGATGTAGGTTGGCAGGATACATGTGACCTGCTGACAGGCTGTGCACATATTTTATTTGATTCCAGGAGCAAGGGATCCAATTCTCAAGGGTTTATGAAGAATTGCAGTAAATGTCACTTACAGAATGAAAAAAGAGACAGTCGTGGAGGAATTAGATTGAAGGAGATGACTAAAGAGTTGTAAAACTCTTTGTCTTACATATAGGGATTTTACTCAAATTATAATTGGTAAAGAATATAGAGCAACCATGATAGTAGTGTATGATATGCTGCTAAAGAGCTGCTTTGATTATCCCCCCTTCCTGGAAAAAGAATTTGCAACTAGATAAAAGCCTTTCATTTTCTAGTGCTCAAATTACAGCCTTACACTTGTGATTTTGAATCTCCATTTTTGATGCTGAGGCTGGGATAGTCAACATCCCATAAGAGGGGTTTTTACAAGACTTTACTTGCAGGTAGAGTGCTGCTTGAAGGCATTCTCCTTGTGGCTTTAAAATCTTTTACCTTTCTTGGTGGTTCCTCAAAAGGTGTGTCTGTTGCATCTTGGCTTGTAGGAAGGGGCATCAAAGGTAATATTCAGTGTGTATGGACACCAGAAGCTGCCTCTGTCTGTCTGTGGCTAACTAAGAGTTTAGTTTGAATACCCAGGTCGTGATACTGCCCAAAGGGGTGATAGAATACTCTCCTTCCTTGACTATGTATTTTCACCTTCACCTTTCTGTTCGCACTGTCTTTTGGCACCCTATGGTTAGGTGAATCAAACTGCTGATCTATGTAAAAACTAATTATTGCACAAAAGAAAAAATTTTACTTAACAGCTGGAACAGGAGGCTTGATGTGGCTACTAGAACTGATTCAAGGAGAGGAGGAAATATACTGCTAGGGCACGTAAAGGGCAGAACTACAATTTCAACAGCATCTTCCCTTTGCAGTTTTTTAATCCAGTGAAGTGTATTAATTGGAGAAAAAAATAGCTTGACTGATTCTCTCCAAAACTGTGATTAGACTTGGGATGGTATTCAAACAAATGTCTAAAACTGGAGGCACCCACATTGCCCCTTATTGCAGTGTAAGTGAATCTTAACAACTGCTTTTTTACTCCCCTCATAAAATTCCTACATTAGATAATGAGAATGGAATATTAAAACAGATCTTACCAAACCAGATAGATGGTTCTCAGATTTTTTGTCTTTCATGGAAAAATAATTAATCATATGTTCACATTCAGTTCCAGGTCTCAAGGAAAGTGGGGGTACTCCTTGTATGTTTGGGGATTTCACAAATTATGCATTGCAGAAAATAATAATAGGTTGTTCTAATTTTTTAATATTCCATGTTCTTCTTGAAAACATGTAGCCTTAGCACTGACCACACTGTGATGTACTAGTAAAGAAACACATACAAAAATTTCATACTATTTTCTGATTAACATTTGCACACACAGGCCAAAGCAGATGTATTTTTCAGATCTATTCCTTCTTTGTAAGCTTAGAGACATTAAACCGGAGAGGAAAGATAAAGAATAAAAACAATGAAACAATGACTCTTTAACAAGGGAAAGGAATATAAAAAAATATAAATAAACACTACTGAGTTTGGAGTCTATAATTTTGATTTTTAATATTGAGACTTGTTCCTGCTTCTAATATTACTTTTGTGTCTCAAAACATGAAATAATGAAAGTGTTTCTCAGATGAGAAACAAGGATATATGGGTTATGATCCATAGTGACTTCTGTAAGTTAAAGCCCGGGCTTCTTTTTTTTAGATTTGTGTAGACTGTTTTAGGGACACATTTTCTGTTTTAGAAAGAACAGTGGCTCTGGAGACAGTGAAACTTAACCTGTCACAGGAGATTGAAGATTGAAGTGTCCTAAGGGACTGGAGGAATTTATAGTTTCTCTGAGCAGGTTAGAATGTAAAGGAGAGAAATTACAGGATTTTAAAAATGCTTGTAAGGACACTCATGCTGTGTGTCTTCTTATCAGACATTGCCAACTGCTGATACACAGTGTGGATCTGTCCTATAAGACACTTACACAGAAGCTAGAAATTCAAGAG
Organism: Heliangelus exortis; assembly: GCF_036169615.1. NCBI lineage: Eukaryota > Metazoa > Chordata > Aves > Apodiformes > Trochilidae > Heliangelus > Heliangelus exortis. The sequence continues at coordinate 178,049,218 of NC_092422.1, forward strand.
AAGGGCTGCACAATTTTTATCCTGCTGAGCAATTCTCCTGGACACAAGGAAAGGATTTGAGGATTCAAGCAAAAATAGATGATATGGAAAGGTGGTCAGATTGCCCAGTTGGTCTCTGACTTGTGAAGTCCCCATGGCAGTGCGCATGTCCTTACATCTTGCCCCAGCCTTGCTTCAGAGACTGCTTGATGCACATGGGTTAGGCAGCCTGGTGCTGATGTCTGAAAACACTGGAGAAGGAAAATTACAAATATGTGATACAGAAATACAGGGGATGTACACAAGGGGAGGATACTGGGAAATAAAGGTGAAGAGATAATGTCAGGAGGGAAGTTAGGGACATTGAAGTAATGGATGTATATGGAACAATGGAGAAGGAAGTATTTGGATTTTGGCACCCTTCACCTTGAACTATAGCAGTCTCTGAGTAGCAGATATCTGTGCTGAAGTTACAGAGATACTAAAGCTGTCAGATTCATAAGATTGGGTCTGACAGGGTAAATAGTAGTACATAATCAACTATAAAAATCAAGATGGCATTTGCTTGCATGATTTGTGTTATAAGGGAGGCATTTATAAAGTGTTAGATGATATTTTTTTGTTTGCTATGAATAGGATAGTATTTTTCTTGGAATTTTCAGTGTATGCTACCATGAGGGGCAGTGTATCAAAAAAACATGGTTTTTTGTTTTGCTCCACTGTGTTGGCTGGTGGTTTAAGTATTAGTTTAGAATAATGTACCACCCATCAATCAGAACTCCCATGTCTTCCTTCTTTTCTTTGTTGTCATCTTCAGTCTTGAACTGGCATGTTCCAAATATGTGTCAGTCTTTAATCAGTGTAACCAGAATGGCATCCAACCTTTTACAAGTTTTAGTGTACTTTTTCTGAACTGACATCTGATCTGTCAAATTCACACCTCTTCAAAATGTGAAGATGTAGGCAACAGGGTTAGTATAAGAATTATGCAATTGTGAGACAAAATGTATAAATGCTTTTCAGAAAATTATTTTTTTAACAAAAGATATTGTAATACTGTTATTACATAATTTGAGTTAAATGTGTGTGTTTTTTAAAATTAGTAGTTCCCACATTTCAAATTATTCTCCCAACATAAATACATGTAATCATCACCCTTAGAACTGAGGCACTGTCTTCAGGGAAAATATAATTCCATTTATTGCAGCTCCATGCTTGTAAGGAGCAAGATAATTGTGAACAGCAAGGATTAACTTCCCAAAGCATAAAAAAGAAAATCCTTCATAGAATTTGTAACAGTGGTCCTTTTTCATAATAGTGGTCCTTTTTTTCTCTTTAATTTTTTTTTTTTTTTAAAGAAAAAGCTTCATTTTCACTTTGAATGCAGATTTTAATGTCTTTTACTGAGCTCTGAAACTCTGTGCTTCAGGTCACAGGGGGGGAGTTGATATTCTTGCAGATGCATGTGATCTAGCTTCTTATGTATAGAAAGAAGAATAGAAAATGCCTTTCTAGCTGCATGCATTTATGTTAAAAATCAAATGCAAAATATCTTTGGGCTAATCACCTTTGCATTTGTCTGACAGATCCAGTATCACCTGTGCAGAAAGCACTAAACAGAAGCATTAGGGGCTCAGAAGGATTAGGGGCTGAGATGGGAGTAGACACACACAGGACTAAGGGCTGAAGTTGCCATGTGGACTGCTCACTTGCTGTCATGTCACTCTTCAGGAATATGTAGAGCCCATCCAAGGTCTGTTGTATCTCAGAGGCAGGAAGAGAAACATGTAAACAATGGATAAATCCTTGGAAGGGCTTGGTTTCTTAAATAAATGAGTTACATACTGAGGATGATGAGTTCAGTTCATAGAAAAGAAACATTGACTGTCTCTTTTGAGTAACATATCCAAGTAGACAAGGAATGTTGATGGCTGGATGCAGTGGTCTTAGAGGTTTTTTTCCGACCGACAATTCTGTGATTCTTTGACCCTGTAACACAATGGCTCGAGCATTTAGAAGCAGAAAATGTATGACTCAGTAGAAGTGGAAAATCTATGACTGAATTCCCAACTTTTGTTAAAAAGACATGAATCCTGAGCTCCCACTTCATGAAAGAATTCCATGACCATCATGGTCCAAGCAAGACTAAGCTGCAAAGGTAAAAAATTTCACCTGTGTCAATATCTGTCCCTCTGTGAACAAAGGGGTACTAGAATAGTGGGCTAGAGACATCAGAGAAAAGCAAGTAGAAACTTAAGTGTGGACACTGATGTGAATGTTACTGGAGGAAAAGGGATGCTTGTGTGGTTTGTGTTATTGGAAGAAGTGCATCAGCAGCACTTGACAGCAGGATCATACCCCAGAACAGCGAAACCACAAAGGAATTATTGGATTTTCTTATCAATATAAAAATGCCACGTAAAATGTTTAGCTACTCATTTACATGACTCTTCTCCTAATAAAAGGCCCTTTGAATTTGATGAGCTATTTCATTGAATTTGAAAGTGTAGGCTTAGGCTGTAAATTTAAAATTTCTTGCGTGTCTGTTGAAAAAGTGTTGTATTGCATCTCCAGAAATCTTTAACACCAATGATATGAGTTGTCATTTTGATTACAAAAGGAGGGTCTGCAGGGAGTTGCTAATAGTAGCTCTAATAAAGAGTTGGACCATAAAAGACCAGAGGATTAAATATAAATTATAATTGTACTTTAATTTACAGTTGTTGCCTTACAAAATGTTCTCAAAGGAATCTTTTCAATACAAGTCAGCCATACAGCTGTTCTTAAAGGAAAAAGGGACTCTGGCAGAATGAAGCATTGCATTTTACCTGCAGGCAATAAAAAATATTAAAATAATTTTCTTTTAGAATACATTGCAAAAATAAAAGATTTGAAATCCCAAATAACACACGTCGAATAAAAGACCTGGGAGAGGCTGTGAGTCCAATTGTCTTTCTCAGCAAAATGCAGTCTCTTCGTTTATTGCATCTGGGAGCAATATGGTATTGACCCCAGGCAGCATCAACCATAAAGTTAAAGTGACAGCACCATGTTCCTCAAGGGAGGACGTGAGGATGCTTCTTATATTTGCATCAAAGATCAAAGCAGGATTTGGGATGGGTGCTGACTGAATGGACAAAATTCAAGGGACATTTAAGGCTAATAGCTCTAATTAGTAGTTTATCAGGCTGCTTTAATGGCAGAATAAGTTTCATATAGGGTGATGTAAAGAAGGGAGCTTTTATTTTTGCTATTTTGTTTTGCTTTCTGCTATGAAATAAAATTAAAACCAAGGTGGGTTTTTTTTGTTTTTTGTTTTTTGTTTTTTTTGGTTTTTTTTTAAATTATTATTTTTTCCTGGGCTGGTCAATATATAACACCTCTCACCTTTTAAAACAACTGGAGACTATAAAGTAATTCTCAGAGTATGGCAAAGAGCCATTTGCATTATCAGATAAGTGATAATTTGAGATTAATTAAATCCTTTCTGTATATCAGGAATGGGCAAATCAAGTCCTGTCCACAGGTCATTAATAGTGTTCCAGCTCCCTGGGTGCTGAGCACCAGGAGTGCTTGTTGCAGTTTGTTATCCTGACTCCTCTTTCTCTCCATGCACTAGGGCAGTAAACACAGAGGTATTAATATTTAGACTGCAATCAAGAGATCATGCTGGTTTAAATCATCCTATTACCATATTTATTTCTTTTTGTCTTCCTTTCCCATGGTGAATTTAACTATCTGCTGTTTTCTGTAATTTTTTAAAGAAAGCCTCAATTTAGAGATTGCACAACTAGAAGTAAACCACTTAAAAACCACACAAACTGGAATGGATAAAATGTTCCCATCTGTTGCTTAGGCAATTTAAAATGTTGAACGCTGAAAGTAAGGCTATTTAATACCCTTTAAATTTTTACAGAAGATTGACTCAAACGGATATTATATTATATTTTTCCTTTAATTCTAATGCATAAAGAGAAAACTAAAGTTCAACGACTTCTTTGTTTTTGCTGCAGTTTAAAATTTGTCTTTTAAATTGCAAAAAAACAACTGGCTTGGAGAAATTAGCAGAAAACAAATTAGTCATGACTACAGTGTAAAATTGTAACATAATATACTTAAAAAACTTATTTATGCCTTTCTCTGTTTGCGAACATAAGATTCACCTTTTCCTATCTGTAAGATTTTCCAGCCTTTGAGCTCAAGCCAGGTAATACTTTGGGGATGCACAGATATGCTTAGAAGGGCTACTTGATACCAGATGGCCCTGAGGATGATGTGGAATAAGTTTGTGTTTCAAAGGAGAAGCCACAAATGAACAAAAAAAATGGATGTTTACATTGGCCTTTGGGTTGGCATAGCAGGATGGGCAGAATGGAACTTTCTGAGCTCTTTGAAGGTGGACATATGAAGTTACACATGGCAGGAGCTGGGATTCTTTGTTTAGAAGGTTTGCATAATACCTCTTAAAACAAATGGGATATTTTGCCTACCCAGTCAAATGGAATAATGTGAATTTGTTTGATTCTCCCTGGAGAATCAATAAGCACATATAAAATATGGGATTAGTGTGGATTGGCAGCAGTACATAGAAATACTCAATAAAGGAATTGTTCTGGGAGACTTGTCCAACGCAGCAGTTCTCATTTTTAGCCATTTCTCTGTATTTCTGTGTCTCTGTATTTCTATATCTCAAAGTAGTCTATGTGATATTTTTAGCAGGTTTTGGGGATTGTGCTTCACTGATGCTAAATTTTCTTATTAACACTGGAAATATGACCAGAGAAAAGAACAGCTTTTGGATCTCTCCTGCTTACCACATTAAAAGCTGTACAGATATTGGAACATTGCTCTTATGGGAAATCTGAAGGTGTACATTAATCTTTTAATTAATAATTTAAAAGAAAAATGATTCTCTTTATGCATATGAGCTTATTCTTAACAGGGTGATCATAATGAAATGCAAAGGACAAAAAAAAGAAAGCCTGAAATAGCTGTAACAGCATGTTATATCTGTGGCCAGATTTCAGACATTTTCTGACTGTAATTAAAATTCATTATGTCTTTGTACAAGAGCTTACTTAGGAAGCCTGACATGGAGAAATTACTCGAGCAATTTGACTTACTACATTTTTATGCATATAGTAGGTTTTGACACTAGACTGAGTGTTCAGGATTAACAGTAGTTTTACCTTTTAATTTCCCACTGTAGCCACAACAAAATCTAATGTAGTTTAAAGACAATTCTAAGCGTTTTTTATTAATTCAATTCAGTCAATTAATTTTTAAAATACGAATGTTGTTTTTTAGTTACTGGCTTTATAAAGACTTCCAGTAAAGAATGTGTTGATGTAAAACCTGGGAACAGTGCCTCACTTTTTATTTATTGGTGTTATTGATGTGAGATATTCCAAGTTTTCTTATAAACCAGTGGCTCTGTCCTGCTATCCTCAGCTTGGGTTTCCAGACTTGCTTTTCATTTAGGAAAGAACCAGCCACCTAATTCTCTGGCTGTATTTCTGTTTATCCTTTCAAGGTCACTTTTATTAGCTACAAGTACAGACACAGATGAGGCAGGAGCAGGGGGAAACAGGGAGGGGAGAAGAATATTAGCCAGCCTGTAAATATTTAGGCCACAAGCACAAGCTGGTACTTTACTCCATGTTAACTGATTGATAAATTTTATGGAGGTCCAGTAGTTAATTTCACTCGGTTAATGCATATTAAGGCACATGGCCAAGAAAATCAAGGAGGTTATGCTTTTCTCCACACTGAGTACACTTATTCACATGAAATACAAATCTCTTTGATCAAAGCCACCTAGATACTGTATTAAGCACATCTCCTGAAGGTACCTGGCTTAACTGTAGCAGCTGTCCTGAATTTTTTGGCTAAGAAAGTATCTGTGGAGAGCTTAAAGTCCACAACTTGCAAGATTGAGAGGAGAGTTAAATCAACAGCTGTCACATACAGGCATGCTGAAATTATATCACAGTCCCTTCCACTTTTCCCATTCCCTAGTCCCCCACAAAGTCTACAAACAATTAAGAAAAAAAAAAGAAGTAATAATAAGGAGCTGTCTTAGCACAGGAAATATGGACCAAAATGAAGTAGGGCCTAGATCATTATTTTTAGCGAAGTGCTCTGACTGTCTTTGTTCTGAAAACACTTACAGCTAAGAATTGGCCTCTGTAGGAAGTAGAAGAGCCCTGCTGAAACTGGATTGATGCTTTCTATAGGAATTTGAGCTGCAGAGTTTTGGCCACAAAAGCAGCTGCCACTGTGGGCTTTCCCCCCCCTCTGTGGGTGTGTTTTTCAGGAGGCCAGCTGCTAAATTAGAAGCTGAGGTTTGTATTCAATGTGGAGATGGAAGAATCTCTACTAACTTTCAGTCAAGTTGCTTATGTTGCAGAGTGGGTTGTGTTTGAGGTGTTTTTAGCATTGCAGAGTGATGGTCTGCAGCAGATTGAGAGAAGGTTGCTTGTACCAATAAGGCACTGCTTCTTTAGCTCAGAAGAGGAAAGCTGAATGGATTGATTTCTTCCCATGTTTAGGATACAATGAATGAAAACCATACCTTATATATTCTGAGATCTATGCCTGAAATGATCAGGCCAGAGAAAACTGTAGGAAATGGAAGCATCCTGTTAAGGATTCAGCTTAAAAAGGGAATTGAAATCTTTTTGTCGGCTGACAGAACACCGACAGAACATTAGGTGTCTGAACACCTAATGATATTAGTTTCAATTCTGTCCAACAGTTATCTTACAAACAGCTAAAACCTTAGTTTGTTCTGTTTACTCTTGGTTTTCCTGACTTCTAAGGAAAAAAGAGGCAAAGGAAGGAACTGAACCTATCTGAAAAGCTGAATCAACTAAAATGGGTAGAATGTATACTTATCTTATCAAAAGTGTAGTAATACCTTTTCAAATTGGAAAGATGGAAAATTCTTAAAAAGTAGACAATTTGTATAATCCTGAGAGGGTGTTCCATTACACATATAGTTAGAGGAGGATCCAGCACTGTTGACTCTCATTTAGTTGAGCCTAGTGTCTACTTCTCTTAGTTTCATAAAAGAATTTATATGATGTCAACAATTGTGTCCAAGCCTACATTATTTTAGATTTAGGGGTGTTCTATGTCATATTTTCACTGTTCATGGAATTCACCAAATTGAATTGGACCTGAAATCCATTTGTAAATTAATTCTGCTTATTTTTATGGAGTTTGTGTTTGGTAGAGCTTAGATGCTGAATACAAGGCTTGTGGTGGTTCTACATACAAGTATGCATATGGCTTACACTACAGGTGGAAATGAATCTTTTCTCTGGGTTAACCACAATGATTCATGAAATGGAAGCAAACACTAGAGGAAACTACAGCAACAAGATTTCTTTAGGGCCCTTTCAAACTGCAGCATATGGATGTCCTTTTAGTCCTCCCCAGAGATTTGTAAGCACGTGCCAGAAATAAACAGCTGACCTAAGGAAGAGAATTCTCCCCTGTGCATCTGCTTGGGTTATAGGTTTATGGCAGTAACGAGCTGTGGAAATCAATCTTTTGTAATCTTTGCCCTTTATGCTTTACTCAGAGGGCTGCTGTCACATCTATAAATAATCCTTTTGTGGATCTGTTTGAAGATAAAAGGGGCTGGCATGCAAAAAAGCTTTGCCATGCTCTCCAGTTACTTATAAAAAAATGAATGCACAAAAACTAGGGTGTTTTGCCTTCACCTTATTGATTTAGACGTTCTTTCCTACAAAATCCTGTTAATGCAGATTGCATTTTCAAGACAGGGCTTACAATAAAGGCAAAACTTAAAAATTTATATTGCTTATAAAATTCTAACAGAATAAATCTGTCCAATTCTATCTTGCAAGCAAGGACCAGATGAATAGAGGTAACACAAATAAAATGTAACAACTTGCAGGTATAGCTGTTTACATTTGTGGACTGTGTATCCTCAAAGATAGCTTTGAGGACAGAAGGAGGAAGGGGTGTTATAATTTTTATAAAATTTTTAAGTTTTTATATAGCTCATTTTTCCAGCTTCAGCTATGATATCTAATTGCAAGCTAGCAATCCTAAATTGGAAAAAAAAAATCTGTTAGCATGGATCCCTTTCCAAAAATGCATACACTATATGGTGAGCTCATTATCTTTTTTCCATAGCAGCACATATTTTGAAGTTTGTTGTTTTGTTTCATTGTGGTCCCTTCTGCTCCAGTGGCAAAGGCTCTTTCCCTCAGTAGTAGCCTGTCCAGTGAAAAAAGAACCTGATATAGAACAAGCAGGTTTCACCAGTGGTACTGCCTCTCCCTTGATGCCTTTGCTTTGTTCTCTTGGTAGAGCAGGAACTTTCCATATGTATCTTGGCAACAGACCACGGATGGAGGGTATTATTCATAGTTTAGCTGCTCTTTACTGTCCCTTATCTTTAGGGATAATAGTGGCTCCCAGTCAGACCTCCATCTCCTTGTAGTAAAGCATGGAAAGCTGGAGAGCCCTGTAACTGCATATGAAGTGGAGTGAAGACTATTGCACTCCAAAATTAAAGCTCTCCCCTTGTGGGTGGTGAAAGGCAGGGTAGCCTTTACCTTGCAGTCTCACTGGTGATTGAACTGACCTTATGAGGAGTCTGTGTTTTGTCTTTTGTTGCTTTCGCTATTCAGTGCATGCTGGATCTCTGTGGAGACAGCATTTCTCCTTTTACTGAGGTGGCAGGGACCTTTAATGACATGGAAATCCAACTTTTCTCCAATATTTCCTTCATGATGCTAAGATTGCCTGTTTGACTAGCCTCACAAGGCCTTGTGCTATCATTTCCCAATTTAGGATGAAATCTTGAAAGATATGCTAATACAGGCACTCTGATCTTATTATAGGTTGCTTTTGTGAGGTATGAGCTTACATTTAAACCCCAAAGCAACAAATTAGACAATGGAACTTGGAACTGCTAGGTGCATCTCTTACACTGGTGGGTAGGGGATGGAAATGCCACCTAAACAAAGATCAATTGGTTCTGTAAAGCCCAGTAGAGCTGAGAGGAGACTGATTTTGAGCCACAGATGGTACTGTGAGGTACCTCCTCCTGTTTTCTTATCTGCTGGTTTGGGTACTACTGTTGCTCTCAGCATACTTAAGATCAACTCTTTTAGTTAAGTGAATGCCCTTAAGTTTCACTGACTTTTAAATTTAGAAGAGAGATTACTTATTGGATGGTCTTTATAAAATGAATGTACTCCTTTTAACCTTCTCAGGAAGTGTCAAAATCACCACTGCTCACGTGCCTCACCTGTAGCAACCATTCTGATGCAGCGAACTATGAAATATCAGTGAAACAAACATTGAGGTCCTCTAAAAATCTCAGAATCATATTTGATTAGGGCAGGTGAAACAGCAATGAAATGTATATAGAGAAAGGGTGTAGTGAAGAAAGATTTTTTTTTTTTTTTTTTTTTTTTTTTTTTAAGCAACATGCTCTGCAAATCTTCCTTTGGTACAATCAATTGAAAACCCATGATAACACCATAAGCAGCTCCATATTCTGATTCATGTGTAAGCATGAAACTGATAAGCTGGCAAAGGTCTGCTAAAAAGGAACTATTTGTAGGAGCTACAAAATACCTTCATAAAACTCCTCCTCTGATTACAGGTCATCATTGTTCCTTGCTAAGTGTGTGTGGTTGGCTAAGCCTCAAGATATTTAAATAACAGACCTCTCTGTAATGCTGGAATTAGTTGATTCTTCTAATCACAGTTCTGTGTGAAGCTGTCAGGAGATTGAGAAAAATTGGAACTTCAACCCTAGTTTGCAGCTACAACAAGAAGTATATTGGTATATTAAGATAAACTGCAGATAAGAAGTATCTTTAAGTATTTGATACTGATTTAAAACTGAAACTCTCAAACCAGTGGAAGGCCATTTAGTTTTTGCCTTGACCTTTCTGAATATTCAGTATAGTATTGGTTTTAATGGCACGCACACCTGAAAAAACTGTTTAGAGTCCTCATTCTTCAAAGGATATCTAACACCCAACAGTACCCGAACATCTGGAAATAGAAAACAAATGTAAAGGCTTTAGACAAACATATCTTGCTTTACTGTTGACTTAATGAAGGCAGACATACAAAACTTCATGTTCCTAAAGGAATGTGTTGGACTGCAAATAAAAAACTAAAATGGAGAAATCTGAACTGTTAATTTCTGTCCTACATTATGAGATCAGAAATATACTGATCTGAATAGGAGCTGTAAAAATGCACAATGCCTTTTGACAGAGATCATAAATCATGGACTATGCAAGGCTATTAAAACAAATTTCATTCACATTGGCAGAGCTGTTTCTAAAATTCTTGTGTTAACTAATGCTTTGTGCTGTGTTTTGGAAAAGATGTTTTCCCTTCCCAAATTATTCATGTTATTTTAAGAACTTCATACTCAAATCTATAAAGAAACTAATTTCTCTAATGCAGTACTTCTAAATGTATTTATATATGAAGTATAATGCTTTTAAGATCACAACAAAGTGCTGCAGATAAGACTTGTGTGTGCAACGATATTGTGACAGTGTCCATAAGGCTTTAAGACAGAGATGTAAAAATATTTATGAGGTTTTTTTTTTCCTCTGGAGTTACTAATGTTCATTGTTTTGATTTTGTTTATTTCTAGATTTAAGAAAACACTCAGATCAATTATCCTGGAAATGCTACATAAAAAGTTCTGATTCTAGCAGTCTTGCTCAGAATCTTATGTTGCGTAAGGCTTTCCACTGAGACCTATTAATTAAATATTACTCAGAATTAATAAGTGTCAAAATGTTCTCCATTGATTGTATAAGACACCTTGCATGACTGAAGACTGTTCATATGAGAAAAGACTGTTCATACGAAAAAAAGGCTTAATCTTTATTTCCTTTGGATATCCTGAAATCTGACTGAAAGGTTTTACAGTACTACACCTTTTTTCCTTAAAAAAAAACCAAAATGCAAAACAACCAAGAAAAAAAACCCACCAAAAAACAAAATAAAAATTTGTTGGACTTGTTGGAAAAGAGGCAAAGTTTCTTAAAATGATAGTCTGTTTCTTTGGGACATCGTATGCAATATGAAGACTTCACTGTAAAAATGAAGCTTTGCTAACAAAACAAGAATAAACCTCTTATTCTTGGGGGTAAGAGAAAAGGAAAGAATGATTCAGTTGAATATCTCTATATGATGATGGCATTTACTGACAACTTTTTTTTTCCAAAAATGTCAAAACATTTTACAAAAGCTCATATAATCTCACAACTAAACATCTAAACTATGTATTCGTACCTCTACTTTACAGAAAAATGAGAGAATAATTGATCAGACATTAGATTTCCTCGTGTTAAACACAAAGTCCCTGGCAGAGTAAGGAAAATAAACAAGACTCTTCATTTCTTGTTCCTAGTTTTAGGCAGGGAACTACAGCTTCTCTCGTGTGATTAAAATCTGAGGTTAAAAGTGACAAATGAAAGACAAAAGGAAGAAAAAAAATGTTATTTTATTTCAAGAGACTCAAGTTTCAGCCTTCAGGGAAAATTTGTGTTGAAAAGTTTTATTTTGTGATTGGAGTAGGATTTCTTAGAGGGCTTTTGGGTCATTGATTTTGTGACACTGTGTTCAAAACAGTACATTTGCAATGTTGAAGGTTTCTCTAAATAAAGAAATTAGTAAGATTATTTGGAAATAAAATAGTTTGGAAGACTGTCCTGCATTTGAGATGAAGACACACTTGCTCTTCTTAACAAAAAAAGTCAAAGTAAAACAGAACTATAAGCTGGCTAGAAAGAAAGAAATGCTCCAGCTGGCAGTGTTTATAAAGTTTAGTGACCCACCTTCACAATTTTTTGTCCTCTCTGATCCCACAAGTGTATTTACACATTATCTTGCCTTAGAGATAGAATCTCAGACTTGGTAAAACGAGTCAGGGAACACTGTACTGGTGGCATAAGCAGGAACCAGAGCAGCTACGGGAGTAACTTCTCTGCCTATTTTATCATGTGATCCAGATCAAAGCTTACCCATATTTCCAGGAAAAAAAAAAAAAAAAAAGGAGAGAGGAGAAATGAGAGAACCCTCATTTTTCTTACTTCTTTACACATCTGTTTGTGGGGCATTTCATAAGGAAGGATAAGCCTAGGAAAAGTTTCTTGGTTAATGCAAATGGTTGGTGTGGCACATGATGATGCAGATCCACAGATTTCAATCACCTGGTGCCTACAATCCTCAGAACAAATAACTACGAGAAATTTTCACTCTCAGTGATGTTACTTAATTTATATCTTGACCAGTAGATACCACCTATGTTATGTTTGTGGTTGTTTACATTTTCCCCACCCTCCTTTGCTATCAAGTCAAGCTTGCATTCACTTCTAGCAACTTTTTTTCATCAGTTAGATCTTAAAAGCCTGCCCTGATACCTAGATACAGATTGCACAGATTCCAGTGTATGTCAGAAGGAAATATCACCCTGCTTTTTTTTTTTTTAATCTTAAAAGAGAAAATTGCTTGAAGCAGCTGGAGCTCACAAGAGAATGTTTTCAGCTAGGCCAGGGTCTATTCTGTTGCCCTGGGTTAGGTCAATACCCAAATAGCTCCTGGCAGAATAACTGACAAGAATTGTGGAATCCAAGAGTCAACACCTGACCCTGCCCAATCCAAGTGATCACCCCTACTTCATCCTAAGTAAGTGCTACTGATAGGTGCTACAGCCTGCTTAGTCTTTTTTAGCTGTCTCCTCCACTCTGGTGAGCTGTCTACATTTCCAGTGTGATTTAGTGATGCCTAAATAATTAGGCATTTTCAGGCCTCAGGGTGAGATTTTTTTGTGAGATCTGTTTGGCACAGTATACACGTTTTTTGACTTCTTCAAGAGGTCTTCTGAAAGAGTTAAAATCCAAAGAAATGGAGATTTATATATTTTGTAATGCTAAATTTACTTTCAGTGCAGTATGAATGCTGTTTAATTGATTTTATTCCTGTCTATATGTTGCCTAATATGTTCTGTCTTCCTTAGATTTTTTAATACCTCACGATGTGTTTGGTCCAGAGTCTTGATAACTGAAAATATCCTTATATTTAGGATTTTAAAATTGCATTTAAATAAGAATATAAATTGTTTAGGGGGAGAGAGTTTTCTCTGACATTCTGTGATTGTAGTTTATGACTTCTCTAGCTCTAAAGCCGATTTTAATATTTTTCATTAAATCTAGTATATTCTTTCTTCCCAAGATCCCTGCCTCTTCATTATAAGCATTTCCATCAATGACAGGATCAGAGCACATTTTTAATGTTAAATAGGGTAGACGGCTAGAAATTAGTACTTAAAGGGTGAAACCATTAGTATTTCTGAGTGCTTCTATGTATTCATCACTGCTCGATACAGATCAGTATTAATAATGGGAGCAGCCAGACATAATCCATCTGCTGGATATTCCTTTTCTCTCTAGGCATTGACTGTCTTGTCTTCTTTCTCAGACACTCCCTGCTCCGGTCTCGAGACAGGAAATCCAGACATGGCCATTCATCAATGCTGCTATAATCTGTCTGATTTTATTAGCTTTTGATTTTTATCACCAAAATGAAAAGGAATGGGGGAGGGGGAAGACCCCAGAAGTATAATTCTCCTATATGGATGAATACTCCTCAGTACAGCAGATTGGGATGAGTCAAAATTAAGAAGTAAAAAGATACCTGGCAAATTGACTTCCTCCTCCCCCCCCCAATTTAATAAGATTCAATGGCAAGGTATACTTGATTATGTACTGAATAGACAGGGTCAGATAAAACTCTCAGGGAGACTCTTCTGTTCAGAGAGGACATTCTTGCTTTCTGACTCCTCAGAAAGGAGTACAGGTGTGGCTGGATGCAGTCCTAGTCACAGACTCAGTCAACAGTTTATATCTAAAGGATTATACATGCACAATCAATATTTCATATCACTGACCTAAGATTTCAAAGTTTAGCAACATTAATAAATCATTTACCGAGAATCTGTTGTGACAAGGAATCTCTCAGCCTTGAGGAGTAACCTTGAGGCAAATCCCTACTCAAGGAGAGATCCTGGCATGCAACCTGCTGCCATTTCAGGTGACCTCAATGAGGCCAGGGCTGTCCACTATTTACAGAGTAAGATGATTGCCTTATAGTCTTGCATAGCAGCAAGGTGTCTAGGTTGGTGTTTCAGACAGCCCTTGACTACCCTGTTGCCATCTGTTCCTTAAAATCCATTATAAGCTGGGCAGCTATCATGATCCCAAATGGTGGCTGTGGCTTAAGCAGAGGGCAGGAGAACAGCACTACCACTACCACAGGTCCCAAATATAGGAAGGACATGGATCTGTTGGAGTGAGTTCAGAGCAGGGCCACAAAGGTGGTCAGAGGGCTAGAGCACCTCTCCTGAGAGAGTTTGGATGGGGCTCTGAGGAACCTGATCTAGTGGAAGGTGTCCCTGCCCATGACAGGGGACATTTAGGGTAGAGACTTTGCTCTATTTTTAGGTGTTTGCACAAATGTTTATAGCTAAACAGCTCTCATACAAATGATAATTTTGTACTTGACAGACTAAACTGCATGTATCAGCTAGTAGAGAGCTAAAATTTTCATTATAATATAGAAAAATTACATGCAGTTCTGGGTTCAGATAGATTTATATCTATCTAAATATATGTATATATGCATATTTAGATACGTATATATATATCTATATATCTAAATAAGTATAAAATTAGTCCATTTCCAGATTTATGCAGCTTCCTCTGGAAGATTCCGGGTGTTTTTCATAGTTCCACAGCTCCATTTAGAAGTATTTTCAGTAGCTTTTTGTACTGCTGGTGTGAGAGAGAAAAGGTGATTTTAGAACTGTAAAAATATGTTTGTCCTTATTTCTTTGCATAGACTCTTATAGAACCATCTAAATATAGCTGAATAATTAGGCAATTCAGTGCCTGCAAATAATAAAGACCACTGGATCTTTTGATACTATGCCATCTGTATGTAGAGTTCTATGTTGTCATGCATCTGTATGGCATTTAGTACATGTCACTTAGCTGAATGAATGTTGTTTTGAATCTGTGGATTAAACTGGAAAGCAAGGGACATTCCTCTGGAAAATGATTACTCTGTGGAACTGTCCATCTGCTTCATCTGCCAAGATGCTCACTCAAAGTCTTGATCTTTAGAAGCAACATAAGAGTAATAAATTAACTTTCAAGAACATATTTATTCACTTCTCCCTCTGCAGGGTATTTGAGCATCAGCCCAGTACATATCTGCTGTCTTCTGTGGAGATAACAAATGTGAACATTATGGAACAGAATCTGGAAAAAACATCAAATTGATGGCATTCAAAGAAGGCAGATTAATTTTGGAGCTTCATTGATTCCATGACAAAGTTATAGCATTCAAAAGTGGAACAGTGATAATGGTATTCTCCCAGCATGATATAGAGCAGTCTGTAGTAGAAGCATTGCTATGTGGTTTGCCTTTTTTTTGTAAATTAACTTTGCATTATAGTGTTAAGTGCCATTACTGTGGCTTTAGTGATTTTGCACTTGGGTATAGTATGTAGAACAAAGCAGTAAGTATTCTATCAGTGGAGATCAAAGCAATTTTGCAGTACTTGATGTGTCTGGCAGCTTGGTGTGTCTATACTTCTGTATAAAAATGTACAGTGTAGCATCTGTAAAGAGTCTAAAGTTTTGTATTGGCCTAGCATAAAACCACAAGCAGTGGAATAATATGTCTATTTAAGCCTTGCATAAAATGGAGCCTATAAGAAAATTCTGTCGTATTTCTAATTCTTCATTGTTTTGAAACCCAAGAGCTTCTCCTCTGCAGTTTACTAGAAATAGAAATACAGAAAATATGGTTATTTTTAATATAATCAAGAGAATGAAGATTCGTTTCAAATACCATTTAGTTGAAAACTCAATCTTTCTAGGTTCACAACACAGACACCAATGATCTCTGGGGTAGAATGTTTTTATGCAACAACTTTGTCCACAAAATACTCATGCAGAAAGTGGGAAACTTTGATCTTTTTGCCCTGAAGTGTACAAAACCTACTTTCCTCTCTTTCAGGATTCAACTCAAAACATCATGCTGCAATCTGTTCTCAGAGTTCTCTGTATCTCATATCTCTTCCTGGAGTTAGAAAAGTGCTAGAAATAAAAGAAGGTGAGATTTATAAAAGAGGAAAAAGAGAAGAGGAGGAAGAAAAGAGCAAGAGAAGAGCAAGAAAGTGAGTGCTTGTTCAAATGAGCACCTGGCTTTTCATTTGGTTGTCAGTGAGGTCCTCTGTAGTGAGGTCCTCTGAGCAGTTGGTCACAGGTCTTGCTCCAAGGATTGCTGCTTATAACTCAAGTAGCATCACTTCTTCAACAGCTCTATTTTGAAACCAGTGCTTTTTTAAAAAATGAATCAATCCAGGATGTGAGACGTGTACTCTGAAAGTGCCTACGTGATATTCCAAATCCAGCAAGTGGATAAAAGAGCAATTGTGTTACTGAAAAGCTTTTAGAACTATACAGTATTACGTTCCAGTATTACTAAAGGCTATTTGAAGTAATTACTACCTAAATTTTAGTTTTAAGCTATAATTAAAGAGACATGAAAGACCAAGGTATTACAGTGGGCACCTTAGAAAAAACACTTTAAGAAATAGGATTGTCTCTTTTCATTGTCTGTTTTAAGTTAATTAAAAAACTCATTGATGTCTCTTTATGGAAGAAGGTATTTGAAGTAATAGAGACCTCTAATCAAAGCAGATGGGCACTGTCTTATACGAGGGTATGTGTAAGACTGAATAATAATTTGAATTACATAGATAAAGGGTTTTGGAGGGCATTGTTTCTATTTAAGAGACTGCCTGGTTGTGGTGGTTTGACCTTGGCTGGCTGCCAGATGTCCACCCAACAACTCTCTTATTCCCTTCTTCAAAATGATAGAGAGAAAAGTAAGATGGAAAAGCTTATGTGTTGAATTAATGATAAGGATATCCCTCACCAATTACTCTCACTGCAAAACAGACTTGACTTGAGGAAAATAATTTTAATTTATTACCATTTAAATAATGGTAAAAAAAAAAATTGTGGGGGGAAGGAAAAAGTGGGGGAGGGGGTGGGGGAAGGGCAAGGGTGGGGATGATGGTGACAAAGGCAGCAATTAAAACATCAGAGAAATATTGACTCCTCTTGTGGTCTCCTCTGGGGGCTGCAGAGCAGTCCCTGCTCCCATGCCTTGGAACATGTCCTCCCCTCCTCCTTTTCTGACCTTGGTGTCACAGGGCTGTTCCTCACACCTCGTTGCCATACAGCATTTTCTCTTGTAACTTTGCTTTCCCCGAGACACCACCATTTTGTCCAAGGGGCTGTGCCATGCCCTGAGGTGGGTTGGTTGGAGCCAGCTGGAACCAGCTGTGTCCCTGGATTCTCCTCACAGAGGCCCCCCCACAGCCCCTGCTGCCGGGGCACCTGCACCTGATGCACTGGTAGCCAAGGAGGAGTAGCACAAATATGTCACAGAAAGAAGAAAGTGAGGACACAGCTATATAAGAATACATATTCATATACTCACGGTATTACTAAGGTTGCCAGGGAGATTTTTTTTGGTTTTTTTTTACAGGTGACATCAAGTTGGTGGAGTGAGATCTACCAGCAATCTGTCCTGCAGCAATTCAACAAATGGGCTGAGTTTAGAAATGGGTGGGCATGAAAGTGCATCCTGTGATATGCCCATCTTGTAATTTCTATTGTATATACTTTGTGTTTTGTGGTAGATATTCAGGCATGAATCAATTTCTCTCCTGGAGAGGCAGTCATACAGCAGGGCACCACCTAGAGCATCTCACTTCCATTGTGGAGGTAAGGTCCTCTATGGACAGATTAGCTCTCTGTCCATTCATGGTATGCATCTAGGATCAAAAACTGGAGTAAAGTTCTTTTGTGGTTAATGAGGAGTGTGGACATTAGGGCCTAGAACCAGGGGAGAGCAGAAAATGAGCCTCTGAGCCTATGCTTTTTTCACCACCCCAAAAGATAATGGACACAGTCTGGGTCCAGCATTTCTCACTGAAATCATATTGCTAAGCAGAGTGTACATGGAGTTCTCTTTCTGCTGAGGCAATAGGAACAAAGAGAATGCAATTATTTTTAGTCAGAAATCCCAATCCCAACATGGAACTCTGAACCGTGATACTTAATTTCTATCCTTTCCCATGCTGATTCTAGGAAATTATTCTCTAGCATTTACTGGGGTTTCTGGTTGCTTTTTGCTTCCTACATACATAATCAGTGTTCTTATCTCCTTTTCAGGTCTACAGGAAATTTTTCAGCTTGAATGGTTTATTTTTGCTCAAGGCTACATAAGAGGGAGATGGCTTCCCTTGTTTCAAGCTAGCTTGTTTAACAAAGGAATATAATTGCTTTGACCTATATACATGCCAGTTAGAGATTAGATAGATAAGAAATTCTGTCTGAAAAGAAGAAATCAACAGAGGGTAACTCAGGATGATTTAAAATAAGAGGGATAGAAATGAAATACATACAAATGGGTTGCTTCACTTCCTCAAAACAGTATTATTTACTTGTATCAAAATCAAGAAAACACAATTTTTAGCTTGAGGACATAGGAAAAACATATAGTGAAGAACTTTATCTATATTCTTGATACAGGCTCCTCTACATAGCTCGTAGTGACTGTCTTTTTAGCCATCAAAGTGGTATCTACAGGGCCGTTGCAGCAGTCTTGAAAAATCCGATCTACTCCCAAAATGCAACAAAATATGCTAAGGGGAAAGTTAAATGTATCAAATCTGTATTGTTTCAGCTGCTAAGTTTTAATAGGCATCTGCTTCATCCACTGTTACATTATAGTTTTGCTTCACAAATTTCATATCTTACGTTAATTATAAGCAGAAATTCATTAATGCAATTATTTTATTTCCCTAATGTTTTACAGAGTTTTCTTATCATTGAGTTATAGAATCATAGAATGGTTTGGGTTGGAAGGGACACTTAGACAATGTCCCCTTGGGCGGAGATGTCTACTTTGAGCACTTCCAGTAACTGGGCTTCTCTGGGCAGCCTGTTCCTGTGTCACCATCCTCATTATAAAACCTTTCTTCCTTATTTTGCAGTCTAACCATCCGCTCACTTAGTTTAAAACCTTTGCCCATTGTCATGTCCTTAAATAAAGAGTCTCTATTTTTCTCATAAACCCCTTATATATATTGAAAGGCCACTATAAGATCTCCATGAAACCTTCTTCTCTCTAGACTGAACAACCCCAGCTCTTTCAGCCTTTCCTCATAGGAGAGGGTGTTCCAGCCTGCTGACCATTTTCACGTCTCTGCTCCGGACTCACTCCAACAGGTCCATGACTTTCCTGTTCTGGGCACCAGAGATGAACATAGTACTCCAGGTGGAGTATTCTCACCAGAGGAGACTAGAGGGGCAGAATCACCTCCTTTAACCTGCTGGCCATGCTTCTTTTTATGCAGCCCAAAAATAACAGCTTTCTTGATTGTGAGTGCACATTCCTGGCTTATGTCCAATGCTTCGTTTATGAACATCCCCAGGTCCTTCTCCTCAGGCCTGCTCTTGATCCATTCATCCTCAAGTCTGTATTGATACTGGGGATTGCCCTGGCCCATGCTTAGGATCTTGTACTTGACCTTGATGAACTTCTTGAGGTCTTCATGGACCCCCACCTCAAAACTCTCCCTTTGGATGGCATCCTTTCTTTAGAGTATTCACTCTACATTCATGACTACACCACTCATCTTGCTGTTACCTGCAAATTTTCTGAGGGTGCACTTAGTCCCATAATCTATGTCATTAATGAAATATTAAATAGCATTGGTCCCACTAGGGATCCTTCAAGGACACCAGTCATTACTGGTTTCCACTGGATACTGCGCCATTGACTGTAACTCTTTGAATAAGCCTAGCCACCCAATTTTTTATCCATCTAACAATCCATCTGTCAAATTCATATATCTCCAATTTGGTGGCAAGAATGTTGTGGGGAACCATATCAAAGGCCTTACAGCAGTCCAGGTGGATGACATCCGTATCCCTTCCTTTGTCTGCTGATAGAATCACTCTGTTGGATAGGGCCACTAGAATAGTTAGGCACCCACCTACTTTATCCCAACTAGCTGTTGGATAATGTTGATTTATTCTGATTTTTTTATTCTCCCTGTGTGGATGAAACTAAATGTTAAAATACAGGACTTCCTTTAGGATGTCATTTTCCCTGCCTAAGAGATAGAAATAGTTGTTTCTGTGAATAAATTTTTGTATCTGTGTGCTAATATGAGGTGAAAAGTTCACCTTTATTCTTCAGGCAAGTCTTTGGAGCAAAAAAAGGTGTAACTATATGACAGGTAAAAACCCTGCTCTGACTTTAATCTCACCATCGTAGTGATCATGTGGTCCCTTGCCTTGAATGTAGGCCAGGAAATAGCACAAGCAGGTATTCCCCAGCTGAAGCCTGTGCTGTTCATTGCTGTTATCTTGTGCTACTAAAGGTGAACTTGGAGCAGGTCTATCTGCCTTTTTTCACCTGCAACCTCATCCACAATTCAAAGAAACCTTTGCCCTAATGTGCTCTCCGAGAGTTAACTACTCATCAAAGCTTGTTATCTCAGCATCTTGAGTAGTCAGTGGAGATGCAATTGGTACCTCCCCAGGGTGGTTTACCCTGCTGGGCTTAGATATCCAACCAGAGAAGGTGCAAAACATTCTCTAGAGGGATCAGTCTCTCTATCTGAACAAATATGAACAAGTATGCTTCATGCCCTTCATCAGTACTTATTGCCATTTTCAGTGAATTGAAGGTGCCTTTGTGTCAGTTTTATTTGTATATTTCACATAGCACTGGTCTTTTTTTTTTTTTTTTTTCTTTTCTTTTTCCCTTGAGCTTTTTCAGAGAGGAGGTCTTGTTAATACAAACTCTTTTTACCCATAGTTAACAGCCTGGAATATTGTTTAAAATGAAGTGTATAGATTGAAATTTATATTAACTATCATAAGTCTTTGTCATTTTTCTTCCCTGTAATTTTGAAACTTATTAAAATGTAGATGACAGTATTGGAAATGAATCATGCTTAATGTGTTTTATTATTACTCTGTGCTCTAAAATACTGAATAAAATAGTAATCTGAGAAATCCACATAGAGAAAGACAGCCAATTTTTATTATATGCATTCCTGATTAGTCTAAGCATGGATTGACTAGCTTACATTAGCTAGAATGTTATTCACTTGTGTGAGTCCTTATTTGTAACAAGGAAATAATTGTGACTAAATCGATTGTCACGTGAACTTTCCATGGTCAATATCTTATTTTAAAACAGCTTTCTGGTGGAAAATGAAGACAATGGACAACAGACAAGCAAAATTAAGGAGTCAGATTCATGCCTGGTTCACAAAGAGAATGTATTACAAATGACCTTAAGTAGTAGTTAATTAGATTTTTGTTTCAGTAATTATTATAGCAATAATCACCTTCATAAACCTTACATTGCCTAGTTTTAGAGAATAAAGTATATAGATTATTTTTTCAGAACATGGCGTAGAGGCAAAGAAAATAAACTGAGGTAATTTAGATCTACTGTGAATTGATTCTGTAAGAGGAAAGGACTTACATTGCTACAGATTGGTATTGTGTTAATTTCTGTAAACCCTCTAAAAATTGCTTTGCTCCCTGGCTATCACAATTTGGTACTATGCTTAGTCTTTTTAAATTGCCAAAACATGAGTTAGCAGGCTAGTCTGAAAGGAATACTTCATGCTAAATCTCTCATTGAGTATAGCCCTCAGTAAGCATTTGGTAATAAAGCAGCTTATTTTCTATGGATACCTCTTCACTTAATTCTGTAGTTCAGTAACTGTAGTTATGTAAAAGTTGTTTAAATCATGCCTTATCTTCATGTCACTATTCCAGACTTTCTCAACAAAGAGAGACTTTGAGCACATGTTAGTGGAGGAAGCAAAAAAACCCTCTCACTGACTTCAGTGGGGAATGGGATTTTGTTTGTGCCTTTTTCCAGAGGCTGCTGTCATTTCAGTACCAGAAACTTAGGATATCAAGGGTTTCAGATCACTGTGAGATTAATGGGAGCCAACAGCATCGTGCTGTATAACCAGTCCCCAGCTACTGAAAAACACTTGGAAACAGCTATCACAAAATCTTGCTTTGTGCTGCACGTATCTGAAATGAAATCTAGAACTCCCAACAGATCATAGGAAGGTGCTGTTGGAAAAAAAAGGAGAGG
The DNA here is from genome assembly GCF_036169615.1 of Heliangelus exortis. NCBI lineage: Eukaryota > Metazoa > Chordata > Aves > Apodiformes > Trochilidae > Heliangelus > Heliangelus exortis. Next base: position 178,071,502 of record NC_092422.1, read on the forward strand.
TAAACTGAAGGCTGTATTTTGATTTTCACTTCTTTTATTTAGAACACCTTAAAGGGGAATGGAATGTTAAGTGGTCAGCAGCTGAACAAAATTAGTAGGTGAAAAAACCTAGAGAAGGAAAAGCAGGGAAAGTAGAAGTGATTGGTTGAATGAGAGAGAGTTAGTTGCAAGAATAGAGGGAAAATGGAGTGAGGAAATCAGTAGCTCATATAATAAATTGCCAAAAAATAAAAGAAGTAGTAACTGAAGTGAAAGGACTAAGTCTGTTAGCAGCTGTTAGAGAATATTGTTTTATGATCACTTGCACTAAAAACTAAGCTGTAATTCATTTGGCAATGGAGACACACAACTGCTTTGCATTTTGTTAGCAAGTCTTAATGCTGATACAACCAAGCAAGAAAATTGATCTCAGAAGGAAATTACCTTGTCTTGTTCATGATGTACCACATCAGGTCAGCACATTTTTCCAGCTCTCTCTACCACTTCCGCAGCTGGAACTTCCAGACCTGATGTGTCCAGGGTAAACATTAGGGAATGCTCCTACTAACCAGGAGGACCTCGGTCTTCTGAAGACATGCAATCTAGATTGACAGGTTGGCAAAGTCATGTGAAAACAAGCAAACATAAAGCTGCTTTTTAGGTAATGGAAACTGTGCCAAAACCTTAGTGCTCCTTAAATAGAAGAACTAGCTAACAAATTGGAGTAAAAATTAGTTTATGTTTCATGGGACTATCTATTCCTTCTTTAATGATGATTACCTCTTCACCGTAGTCTTAAAAGGTCAGGGTTGGAAAAGGGCAAATGGTAAGGTCATAATATCTTCCAGCAGATGAAATATGTATAGCTTAGCTGGCCTTTGCCCTGCAAATACAGAGAAGTTTAAAAAATGTCAACGTTAAGTATGACAAATACTATTGATTTTTCCTGTTAGATGAACCATCTGCCTTTTTGATGCTAGAATGAATTCTGACTACTGCTTGTCAGTAGCAGTGGTGGTATTTGGTTTTTTTTCTCTTGACTGCTCAAAATTTCTCCTCGTTGAAGGTTTGCACTCCTGGAGCACTCGAGGTTTCTGTAGCCTTGTGGCATGCACATAGCATCTTTATTGGTGGTAAAGGTTACTGTCCTCTGCTCCTTATTTCACTGTCAAACATGAATGCCCCCTGAGCTCTGCCAGTACACTGCTCTCTAGCATTTTCCAAGAAAAATGAACTAGCTAGATGAAATAGTTTAAAATAATATTTCTGCTGAGCTGACTTCTTTTTTTTATGAGTGACTACAACCTTTTGATGAATGTCGTTTGCAGAGAGCATCTCTCTATACCTGTGCAAGGGGGACAGCCACAGGCATACTTTGTGCTTCCCCCAGACCTTAACTAACTTGTTTCCTATTTAAAAGAGTGTGCCAATATAAGTTCTGGCAATGTACTTTATCACTGCTGTAGCATTTGGGAATCTTTCCCTTAGAGAAAGATACTCTTATGCACCTACATCTCTGTGTGATGTACTTCTCCATTTTATAATTGCTGAGTCAATTAACTCTGACTTAAATATAAGCTGTCTTCTGAAGTGCATGGGCTTTATGCATACCACATGATTTATACCACTGAATTACTGTAACTTGCTCAAAACCAGTTTGAGAGTAAACAGATTGTTTGCTACCTCTTACTAGCACAGTGGTCACCACTGTGTGTTGTAGCAAAGTAGTCTGAATATGCATAATTGAACCACAGTGGCATGATGAATATAGCAAACATAAATAGAGAATGTGATCAATGAAGCACTTTATTGCAATTTTTTCTACAACAGTTTCCAGACTGATGTGAGGTATTAAATTGTTCTGCCTTACTTGGCTAGAAAAATACTCATATTACTGATACTTTCTCAGTGCTCTCTGGTAAAGTATTGAAGTGGGAAAAGGGAATTGAACTGTCATAGTTCTTGGAACACTTCTGTGTTTGGGATACACCAGAGGGTTGAAACAATCCCTCTTGAGTCAAGGACTAGTCTACCACTGGACTTCTCTTACAATTATAATTGTCTGTATCTCTCAGCTTTCAATTTAACTCTAATTTTAATGAAGATGTGAGTTAATGCTATGTTTGCTGTAGACTTGTTGCCTCAGGTATTCCTAATATTCTGTAGAGTACTTAAAAAAAAAAAAGTCAACTATTAGAGAATGTTATAATTTACAAATGCAAAAATTTTAAGGAATGTTGCTTTGAAATAGTCAAATAGCCTGAAGTTCTTTCTCTTCTGTTGAATTCCTTCCTTCTGTCTGAGCACAAAATCCATACCACACCAATCACTGGAAACTGAAAATTTTGTCTTTGTCTATATTTGTGTGAAGTCTTGGAGAAATGAACAGGGAAAGAGCTTTATTGAGGGAACTTCACAATGCCTGAAAAGGATGATAACTGTTGTTTGCTTTAAATTTTCCATTTCAATGCCTATATCAACACTTTTCCCCGTTAATGACCTTTGGCTTTATAATATCCTTTTATTATTAGGAGAACTAGCTTACAAAAATCTCTTGAATCCATTTTGATAAGACAGTTTCATTGGATATACTATCATAATAATGCAATGAACAGTAATCAGCCCAACGCCTTCCTATATTCTCTCATGCACCTGTTATAAAGTTTTGTTTTGTTTTTTGTTTTGTTCTCTAGTGCTACATCACTCTAGAAGTGGAGACTTGCATGATTATTTGTATTAAGATTATATATGTATTATTAATCAATAATTGATAATAGCGTAAGTTTGTCTTTGCTGGCCTATTTTAAACACATAAAGCCTGGAAAAAGTTTGAGTTGTCTCATAGATGGGGAGAGACTCTCCAGAAATCAGATTTTTTCATTGGCTTTTAAAGGAGTGCTCCAAAGTAATTGACACTGTCAGATGGTGATGTGGAATTGAAGATATAGTTAATTAGTTGGCAATGTTTCCAGGTCTATAATAATGGCAATAATAATTTTCACATTTTCACTCCCTCTGACTCCTAGAAAGAGATGAATTTACAAAAAAATGCAGCAAGAAGTGGAAAATTATTTTTGCAATACAAAAGGAATAAAATACCCCTTTTAAATGTTCCAGTCCCAATTTTCTCTAAGTATTGCTTGAGGTAAAGATATTGTCATGAATGAAAGTAAAAATTCAGCTGAGTTACTGTTTCCTATGCCAGCTGACAGCAAATCACTGTCTACTCAGGAGGCACTTTTATTAGATTAATAAATTAATCTTAACAATATGCATGCAAATTTTTTCAGTTTTTTGTTTTGTTTTGTTTTTTTTTTTTTTTTTTTTTGTATTTTTGGTGATTTTTCTTATACTTTCTGAAGAAATGTGTATGTAGATATACCTAAAACCAGGGTAGTTTAAAATCCGCTTGATTTCTTTAAAAGCACTTTCCAAGTTTTCACATTTAATGATGTCTGTACAAGTGTGTAAACACGAGTCAAGGGGCCCTGACCCAGAAAGTCTGGTCCAGCAGCAGTGTAGGATCTCCTTGGGCTGGGGGCTGCCTCTGAAACATTGTACTTAATCACAGCTTCAAGTTTGGGTGCTCTGACTAATAAAGCAGTTTTACTTTTTTTTTTTTATTATTTTATTTTTATTTTTTTTACAAAGGACCCTCACTATCTTCATGAGATCACTCCTTTGAGTGTAACCCTGAGTGGAATTTTGTGCAGCTGTGCCATAGACCAGCACAGATTCTTAGGTGTGTTCATTCTCACTCAGCTTCTGTGGAAGGGACTCCACACATCCAAATGGACTCCTTGTTTTGATGCTGTCTTTGAAATCCTGACAGTGGGTGCAGGACTTGAGGCAGTCCCATGTGCTTTGGGGAATGCTGCCTTGTGCAGTCCAGAGATGGCACATTGGAGGATATTTTTGAGTGCTCCAAGACCTGTCAATATGTGCAGTTTCCACTGTGACCCTAGGTTTCTAGCAACCAGGGGGAGTGTGCTCATTGTTCTGTCAGTCCTCTTCCTTTCACTGATGCCGACTGATATCCAGAACTGATCCTATCAATAATATGGTAATCACAGGGGCATGGGCAACAAAGTTTGTGTCAGGTGCAGAGACATCTGTCTTTCAGATAGCCACTAAAATCAGGAGAAGGAAGCAAGCAAACAGAAAGCTGTTCTGTACGTTACTATTCACTGAGAGACCTGTTAAAGAAGAGTGAGTGGAGTGGAAAGTCTGTTTTAGTGATTTAATGGATGTTTTTCTCTCTTAGCAATACCTGTCAGGATTACCTGAATTCACTAGCTGAAGATGGTTTTAAGACACTTAAGATAATTGATGAATTAGGATTCGTTTATTGCTTCATATTCAAAATAGCAGTGAAAATTTAGATGCAATTTATTTAGATTTTCTTAAATTATTCTGAACCATGTGCCCTGATCGTCCCATTTAAGTCAACAGAGCTACTCACATAGTGAAGTGTCTTCCTGTTTAGTGGTATTCAGTGGATATAATTAGGAGTCTTTTTATTAGTTGTGTTAGCAATCTTCTTGATAATTTGAAAATATTAGCCTCTACTATTGCTAAATATTGCTGAATATAAGATTTTACTTTCAAAATTGCTGAAGTTGAGATATTCCACTCTGACACTTTGCCAAAGCTGTTAAAAACACACTTGCTAAAAACTCAACATCTATTCTACATAGAAACACAGCCAGCTATCATTTTGTCTGCACTAGAGAAGGAATCATAATTTTAACAAGGAAGTTCAATTTTTTCGGAGCTATTTTGTTTAATAATCTTTTGTCATTTTAATAACATAATGTATAATTGCTGTTTACAATTTGTCAAGAAGCAGCCATATTTGCCTAATGGATTCATTATGTATTTTAATAATTAGGCAAAAGTAGTTGTAGAGCTGAATTGCTGAATTGCTGAATTGCAGTCTTAAACACTGTCACTTCCTGCAGTACCTGCAGTTCCTGTGTTACCCTAAAAGCCAAAATTTTTAGAGTGATCTGACTCTTTTCATAGAAATTTTAGTTGTAATTGAAACTGGGATGTGATTGTATTTTAAAATCATGTTTTAAGTTAAGAGATGATTTGTGGTCAGGTGTGATGGTGACAAAAGGTGAATGAGTTCAGAATTCGTCAACTATAAGTTAAAATATCTTTGGAACAGCAGTGACATTGTGGTTGTGTGTACTTCAGATCTAAAACAAGGACACCTCTCCAGACCTTTTTCATCTCATGGAATCACTGTAGGTTGATGTAGTTTCCTGAAATATCTTTTCCAAATAGAAGGACAGTTGAAACAGAGGTGACACCCACCAACTCAAGTTGACAGGAGAGGCTTTGCCTGGGGAAACTTCATCGTCATTATAAAATTTTGCTAGATGGCCCTATGTGAATTCTCAGGAACAATTTGCTACACAGGGATCATTGTAGGATTTCATCCTTTGCTATGTGGGCAGTTTTAAGGGACTGGGATTTACAGGACCATTGTTGAAGGTGTTTTGGGGTTATCACGCAACAGCAGGGGGCTGTGGGCACTGGATAACTTAGTTTCCGTGACATTTGAGGAAGTAATTTATAGGATCAGAGGAAAAATCTACCTACCTGAAGTTTCAAATAGATGGACTATCAGGTTCTCCACCTTGAATCTTATGAGACTTGAATAGCATTGCTGAATCCTGTTATGTTTATTGTTATATTTTAAAATTATTATTATTATTTATTAATACACAAAAAGGCCTTTTGAAGTACCATAGATTTCCTCGGGGTGAAAGATGCTGTAAATACGAATCAATTAATTGCAGTGCTTCAAATTTTCATTTCTGTTCATAAAATCCCTTGATGTTGCTCTTGAGATGTGTGTCTGTTTGGGGGAGATGGAGGGAGAAGAGAGAGTCAGAAAGAGGAGACAGAATGAGGGAAAATGGCTTCTCTTAGGAGATTTGAGACTATTTGTTTTATAGAAAATATGTTTGCAGCTGGTAGAAGGTACATATCCTAAATAAATGATGTAGTCCTCTTTTCTGCAAGTGTTTCAGCGGGGGAGAACAGCTTTAGTATTTGGTGACTGGTTTTAGAATAATGTTGAGAGGCTGTAATCTTGCAGAAAATACAGCTACTTTGAATGGACAGACATGTGGAATAAATGGCTTATGGATAATCCCCTGTGAATAGACATGGCATGTCTAAGGCTGGTTATGGATCTGCTATGTTAATTGGTGAGAATGAAGTCGAGTTCTCCAGGAATAAATCAGAGCTGTCAAATCAGTATCTAAAATGATAGTCATTTCCTGGTTGGCACAGATAATAATGCTAATGGTTGTCAGTGGAATCTTTGTACAAAAGATATTACATTTCCCTACTATTTTATCTCGTAGTAATGTCCTTATTTTCTTTTCAGTGGTTACAATCTTGAAAGATGCATGCTATTAACCCTCAGCTATTCACAGTAGAATCCACTACCAGAATCCACTAGTCAGTTATAAATAAAGCACTGAATCTTCCTGGACTGGTTTCTTTGTCAACAATTTAAGGGCTCCTATTCTGAAGTGGAGTTAAGCTGAACCATATTTAAGACCTGCACATCCTTCACAGCTCTTCTTGAAAGCTATTTTTCTGAGCTATTTCTTCCCTTTTAGAGATGATTTTTGAAGACTTCTGGCCTGCATAGTGCAGTAGGTGTGCCTCATATCTTCCTAAAGTCCTGCAAATGGTGGGAGGTTTGATTCATCTCTGAGGCAAGGTGACCACATTTAAAAATGAAGTGGGAAAGGACAGATCATTCCCATTGACAAGGCACAAAATTATGGTTCAAGTGAAGCATAAACCACATAAAAACACATAGAAAGTGTGAATTTATACTTTGTTCAGGATTCTTGCAGATTTAAACTGTACATTTTATTTTATCATTATAGATATACCATGCCTATAGATTATTTTTAAAAACTTTGGGTTCTGTTTTCCTTATTTCTTGATGTTTGGCTAACAAGGCTTTTTCTAACACGAGTTCTTCAGAGTCTTCAAATTTATTTATTCATTTGATTGGTTTGATCTTGTGTACAAGTTGTCAACAGAAATTTCTGTCTATTGACTTCAGTCCTGGGTAGACAATCAGAAAAAACTCAGAAGGACTGAGAAAGAAATTTATCAGGGATTTCAATGTGGTTTGCCCCCCTAAAACTTTAGAAACTTTCCCAAATCCTTTTTTACCTCTTGTGATATGTCTGACTTTGGAATTCTTTCAGTCTTAGTGTCTCAGCTACTGTAACTTGACCTATGCTATTTTATGATTACTAACGTTCAGGCAGGCTTGAGCTAATAAAAAAGATTTGGAAAAAAAATTGCCCTTTAGACTTGGCTAAGAATTGAGAAATTTAAATTCTTTTTTACTAAATTACCTTAAATTAGATAAAATTTAAGATGTTCATATTTCAGATGTATATGGAATGCAGCCATATGAAATTTGAAAATGTCTTGAGCAGTCTAAAAATAACTGATGGGGAAAGAAAGAGAGTAGAGTGAGTCTTTATCTCATTTGTCCTTCATCTGAGTATAGCTTATATGGAGAAAATGTGATTTAGATAACCAGTTCTCAATTTGAGTAGGAGATAACACAGTTATAGATTAAAGTCTAGATTATGGAAGTCTAAAATTTTAAGACTCCTTCAAGCCTTAATTTCCAGACAATAAGAACTCATCAGTTGCTTAAACAAGCAAATATAAAGAAACGACACTTGACCAAGGATAGTGATTTGATAGCCATCTGTATCTAGAAATGTGCCCCAAACCTGGTTAGGTTAGAGGGGTTATAACTAAAATGCCACGTGCCTACCCATATGAATCTGTCTGACCAAGATGTTAAAACTCCTGTTAGACTGAGTGGAAACCAGATCACATTTGAACCACATAAGACATGTTCAGATCTTACATGAGAGAAGCAGTGCTCTTGTGGGGTGGCAGCTAGAGACTTGAACCATCTAGATGGAGCTATACTCCTATATCTTGAGTAAGTGAGTTTAGAAACTTGTCAGTACTGTGCAAGGGGAGACTCTCAATAGCTCAGCTCATGGTAAAATAGATCTTGGATGTCTGAATTGCATATAATGCAATGTTCATATAATATCTTGTAAAATGGGGTTGTGTTTCACCTCTAGAGATACTGCATACTAGTAATACTGATAAGGTATTAAGACTTTTTCAAATGTAGTGCTTTGTAGACTAGTGTCTTTTGTGGATAAATGTGTATTAAAAGACTGAGTCCCTCTGATACCATGTAACAGAGGCTGAATAAATACTAGGAAGCAGATTTGCAAAAATCAGCTCGGTGGTGAACAAAAAAGAACTACCTTAGCTGAATAACTAATTTACTGAAAATAGTTCCCTTGGCTCTTATATAAAATTTGTTTATAACAATGTTCTATTCTGCCACTTATTCAGGAGAGCATCAGAAAAATGTTTAGAAGTTTTAACTTTCATACAGAATATAAGACATCACTGTAGTAACTGCAGTGTGATTTATTCAATTCTGTTTACTACAGGCATAGATGTATGTAGTAAGAATTTTGTGAGCTTCTCTCATCTGCTTGCTTCTGACCCTACTGGGTCCTTGCTCATAATTCAGGGTTTGTTACTTTTGAAGAAAGACTGTATTGCTCTCTGAATAGTGACTGTTGTGTCACTATGGATTTTTTTAAAATTTTTTTTTCCCATATAAATACTGGAAGAAAAGCTTTGCTTCCTCAAAGGCTACTGGGATAGGTCTAGAGTTGGGCTTTAGCAGCATCACCTCCTGCTATTCAGTCAGCTGTTGATAGAGCTCACAGGTAAAATGGCATCTGATACATGATCGTCCTCAATGTGTCAAGGATTGATAGCATTGTTTTTACTGAGAGTTTTGAATTCACATCACTGGAGTTCATCATGGGAAACGTGCTGAGCCCATAAATACTGAATTCGATGCAGAATTGCTTGGATTGCTATAAAGAGTATGGGCATATTAAACACTAGGAAAAAAACTATAATTCCACTGAAATCTGAATTCAGCCAATGTGGAGCCAAATACAAATAGAACTGGTTTCTTTGTGCTAGTACTTGTACCTACTGTGTTGGGTGGATTTCTTCTAAGATCATCTTTTCATGAGTACAGAAATATAATTATGCAGGCTCAGGGTATTCCAGTATTTTGCCTATAGATACTTACAGTTGCTTATAAAAAGACAGTAGACCCTATTTGGTACAGCAGACCCCTTTATCAACCCTTCTGGCAAGAAACCTAAAAGATCCTAGAATGTTTAGTTTTATTTCTCTTTAGGGTAAGAATGAAGAAATAAAAATATTTCAAAACCTAAAAGAGAAATTAGAGTTATAAATACCAAAATTCAGAATACTGAGAAAATTCACTGCCTCCCTACTTACAGTTGTTTCCAGTTATTTAACTTGTTTCAAGTTTCCTTTGAAATACATCTGAAGTCTGAGAAACATAATTTATTGGGCCACAGGTGGATTTTACTGACTTGAACCACTTGCATGTGTCAAACATGCCTTTATTTCTTTGAAATCTGATATATCACGAGCAGGGAGATGAGCACTTAATGTAAATCCTTGAAAATCCATGTGTATTCTTGACTAATGCATTCCTAGATTTATGACTCAAATATTGCACTATTGTGTTGTTAACTTTGTTAAGATCAGTATATATATATATAAAATAGCTACTTTTGTCATATTTTATGCCCATTAGTTTACCAATGTTAAGAGCTGCACATGCAATATTGTATAATTTTGTAAGTTTGGGATGGTGGTCGGCTCACAGCTTGTCACATGCATTTAGAAGTCTACATGGGTGTATTGGTAAGTTTACTCATTTAACTTCCAATTAATTAATGGGAGATGTAGGAACAAATTAAATTTCACATTCATGAGTGTCTGAAACCATATGAGATAAACCAATGCATCTGCTTGGCCTCTTGTTGCTGCTATAGAAGGATGCAGGTTGCTTGCAAGTCCCATTTCATACCTGCCAGCTCAGTGTGGGTCCCCAAAGACATTTCAAAGGCACTGGATCTCTACTGACCAACAAGAGTAAATTCAGTGTATGCCCTCCACGATGGTTGGTGGATGGAGCAGTTGTGCTGTGAGGACTGGCTGAGGGACACGGGGTTGTTCAGCCTGGAGAAGAGGTGGTTCTGGGGTCCCTGAACAACACCTCCTATGCCTGGAGGAAGTTCATCCAGGAGATGGAGGCAGGCTTTACACTATGGGGCATAGATGAAAGACAACAGGCATGAGTTGAAATAAAGAAACTTGCATATTGTATATAAGGAGGAACTTTTTTACCATGACCGGAGTTAACAATAGAGGATGCTGCCCAGAGAGGCCCTTCATCCTGGCAGTTTTTCAACACCTTAGTGGATAAAGCCCTGAACCACCTTGTCAGACCTCCTGAGGTGCTTCCCAACCTGCACAACCTTTGCCATTGTGGTCAGAGAGTTGAGAGCTATCGAGATCATCAAATAGTTGCTTGGGATTCATGTAATTTACCTAACATTTGCTACCTTATAACAGGTACAGTACTTCTGAAGATACTTGTATCTTTTGTCTGCATCACAAGCTGGTGGTGACTCACTTAGATGTCTATCTGAAATGCTTTTTATTTGTATTATGCTAAGAGAAATAAAGCCTACATATACCTTCTTGGTTGTAATTTTCTTTTGAAGAAAATACAGAGTAAACTCATTGCCTTGTTTATTTACATAGCATATTGCACTTTTAAAGATATAAATCTTTATAAAAAAGATGAAAAGATGAAAATAAGATGAATTGAAATCTAGATCACGGAATAAATTGGCCATTAAAATATTTCAAAGTTCTTTTAGCTGACTTAAATGGATGCTGTGAATAAACTGTTTTGATAAGAAAGAAAGTAAAGAAAGTTGTGCAGAAAAGTAAAACAGAAATACCAAAAAAGGCAGTCAGTCATCTTCCTGGAATAACTCAGTTTGACAGGAGATTTAGAAGGTTTGTTTTGATTAAAAAATATAAGTGCCTAGAGAAACAGAAATGTAACTGTCTGGTTTGCCGTAAAATAAAATACAAGCCAAAATGAGCTCATTAATTTTACTGTAATATCTGAGATTATTTAGTTAATTGCAGCATACAACTGATTAATTATTTAGTTGCCATGAAACAGACTCCTGTTTCAGAGAGCTCAAGTCTGCAGCCTCATTTAAACTCATTAAAATGCTGTGGTGTAGATGCATTTGAATGAATCTCTGGAGACAGAGAGCAGAGACAAATGGAACCAAGGAGGTTTTCATCTCCATGGACTCCAGTTCAGGTCTGTGTCTGTTACGTCCTCCAGAGCTCAACAGGAAAAGTCACTGATAGCTCTAGTAATTGCTTTAGTATTTCCCAGTTTGTGTCCATGCAAGCATAACATGTAGAGGGCAGGATTCTTCTCCAGATGCAGACATAAAGCAGTAGGAATCTAAATGGCATTTATACATAGGCTGAATTTCTGAGTTCTCACTGAAGTCTCTGGACAGCTGCTCAATGGATCCTGGAATTCAGGTCATGCTGCAGTAAACGCTGGCACTGTATTGCTTATCCCCATAAATAGGCAGCTTGGGGTACCCTAGATGCCTTGTCACATTCAAATTTCTTGTGTAATTTTTGAAAAAGGAGCACATTCTGTATATGGATCCAAGAATTTGCTGTCAGTCCGAGTAAAATAGAATCACAGAAGGTGCTAGTCTGGCTAAATGACATACTTCCACCAATAAATAAAGCTCAATTTAAAGAATTTAATTTATGTGGAGGAAGTTAATAATGAAATTAAGCTATAGGGGTTATATCTCTTGAGGACCTGTAGAGCAGAGCAGCAGGGGGACAAGCCAGGTGCCACAACCCTTCTCTGGCTGTGACTTTTGTCACTACTCCAGCTCTGCTCACCCAGCTCAGGTGCTATGGGGCAGCACAGTCCAGACTGTAGTAACTTGACTGCTTGGCACCTGGAAGAAGCAGAGCAACTTCTTGAAGTGTTTGAGCTATCACAGTACCACATTTCCTGGCTGCTGAACTATTTGTGGGAAGCAGAATGAAACTCTGTATCTCAATTGAAATGTTTAGATTGGTCATGTGTAGACTTCCAGATTTGGGAGTTTTTCTTTAAAACTTCTGCACCCAGTGCTTCCATATGATGGCTGATAATGCTTGTTCAGTAGTAGGACTGAGGTTATCACTAGAACTAGTAAATCTGATATAATATAAGCAATGTTGGTAATATTTGGCAAACATCTTGAGCAGGACTTTGAAGAATTTTCTTAAACATCTTTTGCCACCAGTGATGAAGTGAAAAAAGAATTTTTACATCAGAGCTGAGAATGGAGGTCAAATACTTGGAAATTGATGCCCTATTCAATTTACTAATATTCATTAATCTTCAATGTAATTTGAAAGCCAGTCCCAATTCCTTGAGAAGACATTCCAAATTCTAGACAAATTAATGGTTGGGCTGTGATTATGTGTGATTCTGTAAAACAATGAAATCATGCAGACTTCAAAATTTAAGAGCCCTTATTCCTGGAACAATTGAATTTTACTTCAGTACTTTATATGTCTGTTTGATATACACACAGCACCTGCATATGAAAGGAATGTGTATGAGACGTGTATGTATTTACATTATGAATGTTGTGTCACATATTCAAGGAATACAGTTAATAAAAAAATGAAATTGCTTTGCCAACATTTTTCCTGCCCTCCCAGATTTAGCATGGCATGTATTTTATAGAGTTTAGCAAGCTTTCCTATTAGATTTTGAAAAATGTGAATCTAGTTATTGACGTACTTGAAGCATATTCAATTAGTCTTGATTTGGTATATTTGATTTAAAGGTTTTTGATTATTTGTTTCATGTTCTAACTTGACAACTTAGAAATGGAATGAAATTAACCTGTCAGGAAGGATTAATGAACTGATTTTGTTCACTAGTTTAGATGATTTACACGAATTCCACTGCAGCTAATGTTTCCACTGAAACAATATTCAATTCTGAAAATGGATTAAAGGTCGATGATATCCTATACTTTCATTTACTAATTAACAGTCATTTACCAGAGGATTGAAAAGAAATTATGTAAAGCAGTGAACTGCTCTGTAGTTTAATTAAAAACACATTGAGTTTTTTTGTGTTAAAGGGTGAACATATTCATAGATAATTATACATTAAATACCAATGAGCATAATTGATGGACAAAATAATTAATTGAATGTTAGTCAAGCCTATTTTTTTTCCATTAAATGCCCTGTAAGCCTACTTCTTACATGCAGTATAGAACTACTGATTGACAAGGTGTGTTTCACTGAGAGTCTTAGAGAGCTACTATTAATATGAAAAAGAAGATCAGCATGCAGAGAAGATACTTCTGTCATCTATAAGTAAGCTATGAATGATTTTAATTCTCAATGTTCAGAAATTTTTGAATTCATCTCACTCTTGCTTTGGAAATCTGATAGATGGCATCAGTGGAAGGAACAGGTTTTGCTGTGCCTGAAAAATAAAATACTTTTTTCCTCCCCATTTCAGGATCCAGTTGAGGGGGGGAGTAAGAGGAAGACATGGACCGTGCAACACCTTTTGCTGTAAAACACATTTTTTCTGATTGCCAAAGCAGAAGAACTTTAAATTGTAAATGCAGTATTTTTTCCCTTCATAGAATATGTAAATGTGGGCTATAAAAGAGAAGAAAACATTTGTAATTAATTTACTTTTCTCTAAAAAGATGGTAGCACAGGTTGAAGAAACTGGAAGCAAAACTGGACTGGGACAGGTGATAGAAAATAAGAGCAACTTTAGAATAAGAGCTGAACTGTGAGGTCTGGCTGAGAAGCCAACAGGGAAAGATTTTATCAAATAGAGGCTATTTAGTACTGTTTCCCATTACAACTTTAGTGTTACAGTTATGTTATTTTTAGCAGAAATTATTATTTTTGCATTTAATATTGTTACACATCCACTGTTTGAATTGTGAAAACACAAGCAGATTTAATTGTCATATTTTCAAAGTAATGCAGAATTTTACCTAAGATGGCAACCAAGTTTGCATTCAAAGTAAGTGAGAGACTTGTTCTGGTTCTAGAGCACAAGAATTAATCTCTAGGTTTAAAAAGTACTAAGGAAGATACTTTTCAAATCCTTAGAAAACATTGTGTAATGTTGCTTTGTGCAGATAATACTTTTTGATTTCACTGTTGTAGGGTATTGTATTATATCCTCTCCCTTGTCCTGCTCTTCTATAATGTATTCTTTTAACTTTTTGCAAACCCCTGCACCTTAAACAGGGGCAGTGGAGAACCGGTGATTTCATCATTTGGGCTATGGCTGTAAAATCCTAACTGCATGCCAAGGATTAGGTTAACTTTCTTTTAACCTGCCTACGAATGAGTTTCATTTTATGTGCAGCATGTTACACTTTGTACTGAAGTGATACTTTAAAAAAGACAGTTCATTAAGTAACTTCAGTGTATTGACAAATGGGTAGGATTAAAGACCATTAGAACAATGGCTCTTCAGTGTATTGTTCCCACCACAATACATTTTAGTATTAACAAGACAACTCTAGTTCTCTAATGAGGGTAATTTTTAAGTGTAGTGATTTCTCCAGGACACTACATCTTGTGAATGTGTCTTCACTGGCAAGATCTTGCAAGGTTTAAAGTATAAGCTATCCTGGTTATTTAATCAAAACACAGAGTAACAGACTGATAATATTAGGAAAGAAAACACACCTACTATATTTCTGCACACTTCCTTATGAAGCAGATTTTGCCTTTAGCCAAGGCAGCTTCTGTGAGTTTCCTGTCATAAAGTGTGTGTAGAAGTGTGTAAGCAGAAGAGGCAGTAACTTGGTAAATTTTCATGAACAATTTGTACTTATAGGCACTTTATTACTTAATGTTTTATCTTGAGCTCCCGCAATTTGCTCAGAATTGCTGGACAAGGGCAAAAATAAGCTCCTTAGAGCCCATCTACTTTTCAACATAATGATTTCAGTTTCTGTGGAATTAATAGAAATCTCTTCTAATCCTGGCGTGTTATACCTCTGTGTAATCCTTTATCCTACAAATGGTCCAAGATCCCCCGGGTGTCTCTCATTACTTGTGTTCTCATATGGCATCACATCCTGGATCAGGAAACCCAGGAAAATTTGGACTGGAGCCCCTTGCTTTCCAGTCTCCTTCTCAGAGAGGAGCCTGGGAGTGGCTGGATCCAGTCCTCCTCCCAGGCCTGGATTCCCCAGAGAGAGTAACCCAACCAGGATGGTCTGAGGGAAAAATCACCCTTCTGATATGATAGCCCTTGATTGGATTAAGGTGAAGCAACTGCTTGAGGTCTGCCTTTAAACATAAGATTTAACAGAACTATGGAAGGAATAAAAGCTTATATTTTTATTATTATATTGCTCAGGCTGCACAATTATAAAGGACGATTATTTAGACCACAAAAGTCACAATACCTGGATGTTCAAAATGCATAACCTGGGAAAAAATTGTGGTTACCTAATTATTTTAGGAAAGAGAAAGAGAAAATGAGAGAGTAGGAGAAGAATAGTTTAGAGAGATAGATAACAGAAAATCACTGGACCTGGATCCACCATTGGACCAGCCAATGGAGGAGGGTTGGTGTCAAAGAAACTCCTGAAAACTACCACCACAGCTCCTCCTTTTATAGGCCTGCTTCATGTAGTAGGTGTAGTTTATACATAGGAGACTGAATGACTGGAACAGATGTTCACCCACTTCATTCCTCAGTCCTTACCTCTATCATTCCTCAATCCTTATTTCTATCACTGTCTCCATATGCAGGCCATTTCCATAGGCACCAGGCAGTCCCTTTGGAATGCTAATGGGAATCTTCTGGGGGGTGGAGGGGTGGGAGGGTTCCAATGGTGGTTTCACACCACTTGCCAGAATATGCATCCTGAGGTCTGGTCCCTCAGATATGTTCAAGTGGCCTCCCCTTTTCTTATGTCCCTTTAAGTGGGGACATATTTCTGAAGCAGCAGATCCCTTCAGTGTCCTGTACCACCTTTGCTACCATCATCACTATTACTGTTTCCCCATTGTTTGTTCCCATTCATGTTTGTTCTTGAAGCAAGGCTTGGGCAGCACCTTCTTCTATTTGGCATCTTCCCTTCTAATGGTCCTTTTTTTTTTTTTCCCCACTCAACAGAATATTTATACACCTTAAAATGTTTATTGAATGGACTAGCCACTACAGAAAAGGAGGAATAATTTGTATCTGATAGCAAAATTCAAGTTAAAAAAGTGTGAATGATTTAGTGCTTATTTTAGTGTAATAAGATGTTTTTGAGGTGCATCTAATGTCTGTTTCTAGAAAGTTAATGGTTTCAGTGTGATTTTACTCTGGGACTAATTAGATGTGTAAGTTAAATATGTCTGAAAGTGTTTTTCAGAATCCAGACGTTGCTTTGTGCTTTTTAAAATTTAAAGAATTTCTCCCTTTTCCTATCCAAAATTCACTTAACATCAGGATTATAAAAATGAGCAATATCAAGGACTATTATCCCACTTGACTTTTAGAGTAATTTGTAAAACAGTAACCAAAAGACAATCTTAATAAACTTTTTGTAAAGGGAAATAATAAAAATATTTACTGTTTCTTAATTTTCCTTCTTTGAGATCTCTAAAAAGACAATGCAACAGCATAGGAGATAGATGGACAAACAGACAGACTCATTCATCAAAACTGCAAAGGTTCTTAGGGCCAGGAAAACAATTTGTGAAGGCACAGAGGTAAATATTTTACACAAAGAAAATTAAAAAAATGTTTCCCAGTGGTTCTGAAACAAGATTGCTAAAATATTTTTTGTTACTGGACATGGACTGATGAGGTCAACATAGGAAACAGTGT
The DNA here is from genome assembly GCF_036169615.1 of Heliangelus exortis. NCBI lineage: Eukaryota > Metazoa > Chordata > Aves > Apodiformes > Trochilidae > Heliangelus > Heliangelus exortis. The sequence goes on from NC_092422.1 coordinate 178,088,420, forward strand.
TGAACCCTTCCACCCCAATGGCACATTTCAGGGTTTATTTTCCCACAGAAAAATTGTAATGTTGTTACCACTTTAAAATTATTATGCTGCAAGTTGGCTAATGTGAGCTGGGGAACAGAACAGGGAAAGAAATAGGTGGAAACTGATAAACTGGATGAAAAGAAGTCTACTTCTGTTTAGAGAAAAAAATATATGAAAAAGAAAATCATACAAAACTGCTAAGCTGAAAAAATAGAAAGTAAAAGGGAAATGTGTGGAAAAATGGAGACAATGGAAGATCTGTTAAACATAAAATTTGGAACAGAGAAGCATGAAAGCTTTAACTGTTTCCAACTTACTGTGGAACCAGTCTGCTGGAGATTAGGATTTAGTGCTCTGCAGTCTCCCTTTGGGTTTTACAGAGTCTGCTTGGACAAGTTCAGAACACTTTATGAGTCCAGGCTTCCTCTACAGTCAAGTTCACTGGAATAACTAGTAAGTGGAATCTCATGATTCCTAAGCTGTAACAAGTAACTTCTTTATTCAGTATCCATTTCTGTGCTAAAAATTGTGTAAGGGAGTTTCAAATTTTTTCTAGAAGTGAGAAATAATAATTTGGCTAGAAAGTGTTTAAATGTTTATTATCTCTCTTTTTGCTTGCCTACATCCAGGCCAAATCAGTGTTAAAGAAACCTTCTTAAAAACTGTAAAAAAATGTCAATCTGTTCCTATTTTACAAAGACAACACCAATGTGAATATTCTCTCGAGGATGCCCTCCTTTATAAAGAACGCTTTATTATCTTGTATTTTCACTTAGTTCAAACTCTAATACAATCTTAATTGTGATTTTTCTGGGTGTGAGATGAGAAGATGTTCAATGCTGCACATCTATTATAAGGCAGGTGTTACATTGCTGTGGAGCATGATAGCATGGTACATATTTCTAATGAAAATGTTTGGTTAACAAGAAGGTCAAAGAAGCAATTAGGGGAGGGATGCAGTTCTATTTTGTGCCACATACTATTTGACTACCGTACAAACTGACACCAGGGTGATTTCAGCTATTGGAATCACAGAGGTGACCTGGGGCACTCTATCAAGCTTAGTTTGACCCTGACAGCTTTTGACCAACTATTTGTTGTCATATCTTTCTGACTGAACAAGATGACAAATATACACAAGACCTCACTCTCAAATGCTGCCTTCTGTGAAGTAAGACGGATTTTGACCTTTAATTGGTAGAGGTCCCTGGGTCTTGTGACTCCACATCTGCTATCTTTATTGTCTTGTATTGGACAGAAATTCTGTTAACTACTGTAGCATTGTGTGTTCCCAGAACAGGAAAAATATAGCTGCAGTTAAATGGCATCAAAAGATTTTATTCCACCAGACAGTCCCTTTTTGAAAAAAAGGACATTGCTCTGATGTTACAGAAAAAGAGAGGTTTTGTTATTACAAATAACCCTCTAATGCTTCATATTATTCTGTACTGATACAGAACCTAACCTTACAAAAAATAAAGGATTTGGGCTGAGAATGAAAAAAAAAAATTGAATAAGTAAATAGGAACTTTGTCCAAGAATAGAATATTTGAATAAATATGTTTTTACACATTTTTATAAAATAGAAGTCTATGAGCAGTTTCACAAGTTAGCCTTTCAGAAGGGGAAGAAGAAATTATTGGGGCTTTTTATTAACCATTTTTTTTTTTTCTGTATAGGATTAAAATTGTTCAGTCGACCTTTAGGATGTAGATTTTACAGACAAAGTCCTTTGCCACAAATGTTTTCATGTACCATCAAATGGAAGTTGGGTAAGCCTTGAAATATAATTTCTTGCTTGTTTTCCCTCTGTTTTGTGTTTTATCACATGTTTCCATGTATATGAGGTTGGTACCTGAGTATGTACAGTTGTTATTCTACCTTTCTGAATACCAACAGTCTGCAAACTAAAAGCTTCCTTAGAGGAATTAGGGAGTATAGAGGAATTAAGAAGTGTAAAAGGGCTCTTTACTGGAGATCTGACTGGTGGAAAGAGGGCTGAAAATCAGTAACACAACAATAGAGGATAGTTTATAAATTAGCAGATTATCAATAACTCAGTCCTATGGAGCTCCTCATCCCACCTATTGCACTGCTTTTGTGAAGCCTTTAATGGCTTCATGGCTCATGAGTGCCCTGTGATCTCACTTCCTTTTGTCTTTGCCCTTCCACAACCCACAGCTCCAGGAAGGCATGAAGAGGGTGATTTCATGGGTTCCTGCTTACAGGGCCTTGGTACTCAGCACCACTCAGCTGCTGTTCAGTGCCAGGGTTTCTGGCTTCCTGCTCATACCAGATGCATCTTCTGCCTGCCAGAGCCTGCATCTGTATTACTTGACTCTTTCCTCTGCTTACTCTTCCCTGATTTTGCTGTTCAGCTGTCAGCTGCTGTAGCTTTCAGATACCTGCTGCCTGCCTCCATTTCCAATGGCAATTTCTCAAGAATCTGCCTGTAGCTAGAAGCTCGTTTGACACTCAGTCCCATGTATTTTGTCCTGAAAATCTCCATCTCTGGTTTACTGTTTTTTTTCCTGGTTCAGCAAGCATACCCTGTTGCGGGAGCGGCAAAGAAAATGCGTGCAACCAATATGGTTGATAAACGAACTTCTGGTTTATTGCGCAGCAACTTTCGCTTATATAGTGCTTCCGTTACCACGCCCCCACCACCAACACGCACTTTTATTGGACACCCAGTGTGTTTACCTGTAGCACAGCGAATCCCTGGTGCAGGTAGCACCGGAGTATGGGCCGATCTAATTGGCCTCCCAAACATGGGGTTGGGCATAGCAAAGGGGTCGCACCTCCCATCTCTTCGAGAATATTCGGGAATATTCTCCAACATTCTCCGAGCCTCTCTAACATTCCACAACACCCTGTCATGGTGGTTTTCTCCTACCTATGCCATTTAGAGGATGACAGTACTACCAGTATATTAATGTGTGTATTACAATATATGTGGAAGTATCACCACCCTCACACTAAAGACATTCTTCCTAATTTGCAACATAAAGCTGCCCTCATCCAGATTGAAACCATTACCCCTTGTCCTTGTGAAAAAACCCTCCCCAGCTTTCCTGAAGACCCTTTCAGGTACTGGAAGGCTGCCATAAGGTCTGCCCAGAGCCTTCTGTTCTCCAGGATCAACAACCACAACTCTCAGTCTGTCCTCATTAGAGAAGTGTTCTGATAATCTTCATGGCCCTCCTTTGGACATGTTCCAACAGCTCTGTGTCCTTCTTGTGTTGGGAACTGGACATGATACTGAAGGTGGGGGTCTCATGGGTGGGGGAGAATCACCTCCTCCCTTGATCTGCTGTCCACACTTCTTTTGATGCGACCCAGGTTACTTTGGCTTTAGATATTAATGACAGAAGCAGGATATAAGATTCTTTGACAGTAAAACTCTTGAACTACCAGCATAAGATGTATCACAAAAACTAGTCTCAGCTAGGTAACACAAAGAGATCTGCAGAAAGATGCTAGAAATATAGAAGAAAATGATAATGCAAGGTTAAAATCATGCATGGAGAAAGCAGCTTAAAAAATAAATATTTAGAAGAAACTAGAAACCCAGAAAGCAGAAAATAAGGCTCTTGTTTCTAGTATAAGGACTTGAAACTAGATTTGTGTCAACAAAAACATCACAATTCAGTCTCCTCTTCCAAATGAAAGTTGTGGTAACAGTCTTGATGAATGACTGATGAATGCTTTGTAAATAGTAATAATTTACAATTTTAGCGAGTACTTGGATTTTGTGTCTTTCTATTTCACAACTGCACTTAGTTCACGAATGATGTGAAAAGAGTCTTCTACTCCAGCAGTAATTTTTAATTTTTTTTTTAAACAAAAGTCCAAGCAATTAAACCATTCTCTCTTCTGAACATTCTACCTGCTTGTGGTTAAACACTAGGGATTTTTTTTCCTGAAATATTCAGGGCTTTATTCAGTCATCTAAAGATAGGTTTCTATTTAAGATACCCTGGCTTATTTTTTAGTTATTCATGTAGGGTTGGTCATTGCCATTAAGCCCTATGGGATAAGATACCTGTGCCTGTCTGAAGAAGCTGCTACAGTATCTCACACAGAGCAGAGTGTCTGTGCCAGCAATTAAGTTCTTTGCTCAGAGATACTGAATATGGAAACAATTGCATGAGCAATGTTTCTAAAAGCAAAATATAGAATTCTGGTTTTACTTTCCATTAAAATGCACTAACACAAAAGACATACAGGAGTAAGGATTCTCTGTGCAGGTGTGGGGGGGGGTGTATGAAAGCATGCAGGACATGTGGTAGAGCTACCACAAAAGATGGGTCCAAGCTGGACTTTTGTCAGGGCACTTCATCAGAGTCAGTTCTCAGATTGTCTGGACAAAATGGACTATTGAGAATAGATTTCATGACTAATTGATAATCTCTTTCCCAGCCAATCTCCTTCTCAAAGCAAACAGATTTCTGTATAGATGTACCACTTGCCCACTGATCTTGCAAATCTACAGTCTACAGGGATTGTGCAAGTGAGGTCCATCATGATGGAGTGGGAATAACGTGGCCTCTGCAGCAAGAACAAAGCTGAACAGGTCCCATGTTTTGGTAAAATGAAAGATATGAGATCAAGACATCTATTTGTTCAATAAATTATTGGCCCAAATATTTTCACTGTGAACTCTGCCACATTAAAAAAGCTGTGTTTTGCACCTTTGTTTCTGAGATGCTCATGTTTGCATAAGCTACAAAACAACGATAAATTAAAATTTTAGAACATGTGCTCAAATTAATGATAAAGCACATCACTATCCATGGTTTTATATTTTATTTTGGGTCACTGCTGACTTTCCTACTATCTTAATGTTAGGTATGAATTTTAGCAATTGCTACAATTTAGCTCACACAACAAGCCTCCTAAGACAAATTTGCCATCTGCTGTTTAACATTTTAGGTGCATATCTATGTTTTGCTGATTTTTTTATTATACATCTAATTATAGGAAGTTCACCTATATGTGAGGAATAATAATTATTTCTTAAGATATGAAACTAAAGAAACTTCTTTTTTGTCCTTTGATAACTTTCATAGAAAAACAGGACCCCTATCCACCCCCTTCATCTCTGCATTTACCTTTCTTTTAGATGTAATTTTCCAGTCCTGTTATAGTATGTGACAGGCTCTACATACTCTGCTCTTTAGACTGATTCTGCCTCCAATAAAAACATGGAAAAGAAATAATTCTGCCTTGATGGTTCTCAAGAGCAGATGGTTTTATGTCTTAGTCTTCCAAAATGTATTTTAAAATAAATGTATTTTACTGAGACACCATTCTTAACTCTTTCATTTCCCTTTATATTCTTAACGTTGGTGCACTTTTTCATTTAGCCCATGAAAAAAAAACAACAATAAGACAGGTTGCCCTTTGGCTTATGACTTGCCCTTTCTGCTTATTCCTTTTTATCTCACATTTTACTTACATTCAGTAAAAAATCTGCTTCTCAGCCCGGAATGGTTGTGATTTGAGATCAGCACTTAGAATGGTAGTGCTGAAACAAATGATAACGCATGTTTCCAAACCAGTTTAATGCCTTTTCTTTCTGCTGCAAGAAGTAAAATGTGGCTGCTTGTTATTCCCCCCCAACAAGCATTTTACGATAGAGCAAGAAGTGAGCAGAAATGTTGCAGTGCTGCTTGCAGTCAACATATGTAAAATCAAATGCCAGCCAGTCGGGTTTAGACATTGAAACAGACACCCCTTTTGGCTGAGACTGATACTCAGAGATTATGAAGTTTCATATCTATCCTTGGTTTTTTTTGCTTCATGCTCCCAGACCAGCTTTTCCTCTTGCACTTGCTCAGATATTTCCGAAGCAAGAAAGCACTATATTTTTCTGCAAGTAGAGTGACACTACTTCCCATGATATGATTTCAAAGGGAATTTACAATGGTTGAAACGTTTCAATTTCCTCGGTACTTGTTCTCAGCTTTCAAGTGTAAGATTTCAGGAGCTGCCCAGAGGCATCTCTGTCCTTGGGGCAGGAGCAGGGCTACAGGGTGCTGGCCTTTGGCTCTCCCTAGCACTGCTCCCCTGGGGCATCAGAACGACACAAAGTGTTCTTTGAATGCTATACACAATCACCTATGATTTATTCAGGATTCAGAGCCTCTAAGGCAGAACTGATGTGGCTAATAAAGAGAAAAACAGGAAAAGCAGATGCTTTACTCACTCTTTAATACTGCTCTCAATCTCTGGCTAATCAAAATTCCTCAGTAAACAAGACCAATTTGGTGCATGCATCTGTTCCATATCCAGCATATATTGTCAGTGGTGTCTTGCTGAATTCTTTGATCCTTCATCACCTGCAAGATCAGATCCTTGACTGTAGCCAGATGGTGGCATTGTAGCATTGCAGCAGTTTTCTTAAGTTGCCATAACTTTGCTTGGGGTATTCCAGAGAGCTACTAAAAGCAGAGAATACATTTCAAAGAGGGACCAGCTGGAGAATTTTGCATACTGAAAAGGGTGCTGGTGCTGGAATATGATCCACAAGCAGAGGATTATTCTAATCACCAACAATCAAAAATAAAATTATATATTTAAAGAATAATCAATTTGTAGGAAAATCCAAGCAGACAGCGATAACCCTCTATTTACAGTGCATGCACATTCATACTTAATTTTTTAATGGATTTAATGTAAAGACATTAAACTAGAGAAATAGAATTTTATTATATCTCTTTTTTTTTATTTTTTTTTTTTTTACTTTCACCAGGAAAATTATGATATACACATAAGGGCACAGAAGCATAAAGTGGAAACATAATTCTAAACCTGTCTCTATCATGTTATTTCACTGTCATTTCCTGTAAGTTATAAACCTCCTTCATTATTTTCAGTTCTGAAGAAAAGCAGGTAATATTGTAATGCTTTCAACACAGAAAGGACTAATTAGTTAGCATCTGTAAAACATGTTGAAAAATACTGTGTCCTAACAACATTTTAGAATGTTGTTCACAAATTAAGGTTACAAAGCAATGACTGTTAATCCCTTCTCCAACCTATGTTTTCTTGGTCCTCAGTACTTGCATGTGATGAGAATTACTCTTGCACCAGCTGCAAGAGTACCTGGAGCCCAATGCTCAGCCCCTGCTGTGCCCAGTTGTCCTAGTTTGGGCCAGGATAAAGGTGATTTTCTGTCTGGTTTAACACTTGCCCAGCAATTAAACTGAGTAACACCAGTTCAGACCCATGACACTAATTTATTCTCAGAATAATATTCTCAGCACCAGCCTTTCTTTTCTGCTTTCACCCTCATGATACCTGAAAACAGACTCCCAATCTCAAAACCCAGTGTGGAGAGAGAAAGCTGTTTTTCAGGTTTGGGTGCATATGGGTCTAAATCCAGCAAAGCAACACAGCAAACTGTGGGCTAGGCACTGGTGTCATATCTTTCCTAAGACATTTTTTTCTAATAATTTCTATTTAATTTCTAATAATTAAACCTTAGCCATACATTATGAAGATGCCACAATTGCCAGCTCACAGTGGTTTTGTGAATGCTGGGATTTTGCATGGGAGCTTGATAAGAGACTTTACCTCCCCAACTCAGCAAGAGTCCTACTTGTGCTCTGATAATCAAGGGTACTCAAAATCAGGTAGTACCTTGAAGGGAAAGAAGGAAAAACTTTGAGGGAATTATTAGAAAGAGCCCATCAGTTTTCAGAACCTCAGCTCACTAACTGACACTTACTCTTTACAAAGTGCCCAGATGCTTGTGAGAAGATGGAGAAACCTCTGTTGTCAGCATCTGGAAGCTGGGGAGAGACCACTGGGGAGGAGTGGGACTGGACCTGGTCAAGGGGAATAAATGAGATGGAGGTTGAAGGGTCTAGGATGATTTTGAGCATGTGAAGTCCTAGACCTGCTGTGGCACCAAGAACTCAGATCTGCTGTCTCAGTGAGTCTGTGAGAGAGGACAATAAAAAATTTTACTTGCTTGTATAGGTACCCACAGAGTGCACAGGAACAGAAGGAAAAATGAGGAAACGGAAAATTTTAGGAAGTGAGATGAACTTAGAACTGAAGCTACTGATTCTGGAAAGGACTGTCTCCTCCTCATCACCTGCTTTACTTGTGCTTATTTTCACAGAATTTTAATGTAGTTATTAGGGGTACCTTTATTGTAGCTAGCCTGAATTTACTTACAATTGAACAGTTGCCCTCAAGTAAAATTAGTCTGAGTGAAAACAGTATAAAATACCACCCATATTCATAGTGGAGCTACAGCCACTGCTGTATGAAGACTCTGAGATCTGCAGGGTAAATGCCACAGCTTTTTTTTTCCCCGATGCCATATGCTGATATGCTGATACAGGTTATTTCCCAGAGCCCTGTGGCTCTGACTTGTGCAGTCAACCTGAATTTGTGTAGGTTTCACTAAAAACCAGCCAGGCAGAACTGACCTCTTACAGGTCTGGCATGTTATGAGTTTTAGCCCTTACCCTCTGTGGGGCATGAGCTTGTGTTCAACACGTTACCTCACCAAGCCAAGGCATTTACTGCATGGAAGAAACTTGATGCAGTGGCTATTACAACCTAAGATAACGGTGAAGACAATCCAGAGAAATGGTGATTTTGGTCAGGATCACACTGTAAGGAATTGTGACAGACATGGCTACAAAACCTGGTACATTTGGCCCTGGCTTCTTGCTTTAACTGGCATGAAATCACATTGCCTCATAAATTATCCTAAAATAAATGAGGGGGAAAAAAAAAAAAAAGAGTTAACATATGGCTTGAGTTTTTGCCTTGATTTCAACAGCAGCCCGTTGAGCCTATATTTTATCTGTAGCTGAAAGCTCACCACTCATTCAGTTTTTAGTCTCTTGTGCTGTCAGTGCAGAGCGGGTTATGTGACGCGAAGGCATAGCTGGGGACCCAGGTGTTGCTTCTGACTAAAAGCCTCTCTGCTGGAACTTCCTGACTCATTTCCCTGATTACGAAGACAGCAGGTGTCAAACACATCAGAAAAAGAACAAAGGACATTATCTATCCATACTTAATTAAAGGCAGAAATGCAGAAATGCACTCAAGCCTGGCTGGCTGAACCAAAAGGCCATGAGGGTGATGGTGTTTAAATTTATTTTAACTGCGGAAGGAGAAATTTAAGATGACTGCTGAGAACAATGTAATTAAAATATAGAATTATTTTCCTTTTTTTTTTTTTAATGTTTGCTCCTGTTTTTATTTTTTTTAGAAAAGAATTATATTTGGATTTCCTTACAGTTACTTTATTTTTATAAGTGCTTTTTTGTGAATACAGCATGACATACATTTAAAATATACAAGGTAGCCTGATAAATATGCAGTCTTATATCATCTGAGCTTTAGTTTAAATGTCATTGGGGGAACAGGCTTTCAACTCCATCATCTTCAGTGGTAACATTATTGGATTTTTTTTTAGCCTTTTAAATTTTCTATTACATGAATCCTATCTATTAATCAAGGAAAAATGTGGCTCACATATCTTATGGTTCCCCTTGCTACTATAAGTTCTGCATGAATTCAGTCACCCTTTCAGTTCTGTAAAGATTTTCACTATAAAGTATTAAGAAAAGAGATGAAATCTCTGTTTACAAAAGGTGGTTGGATACATTCCGATGAAAATGACTGTCATGTGTTAGTAGCTTAACCACATAATAGTTGTGGTGGAATATCAGTAATTTTCATATCTAGCTTGTAAAATTTACAGAAATTATCTTAGAACAAAAACAAAACTATGCTTGCCCTAAAACCAGTTTGGAACATAAATAGTTGTAGTGTAGTCATATTTTTTCTTGTATCACTGCCATTAAAAGAATTAAGATCACTGCATATTGCAGCGTATGTCATTTTTCAATAAATAATTCAGAACCCTTATATTATAGTGCTTATATAATAGTAAGTCAAATCTAAAGGTTCTGCAAACACCAGGGGGGAGCAAGAGGAGATACTGGTGCAATAAAGGTAGTTAAATACCAAGAACTGACTACTCAAACATGTAACATAAACCGGGGTATAAAGATACTTTGAAATGAAAATTAATTTATAAATAAAACTGATTAGTGTTTAGAAACATTACTTCAAAAGGTTTACAATCATCCCGTAAAGGCTCTGCTTCCAGTGCTTCACTTACGTGATTCTTTTACCCATAAAACCTTCTCTATATATTTAGTTTCTTCATGATTTTTACCGTGGAAGACTAAAAAGTCACAGTCTAAGATCCTGATTCAAATTTTAGTGATCATCCTGGATGGGATCTTGATTGACTTTGATCAAATTCCAATGTTCTGATGTTAATTGAGGAAATATTTCAAGTGTATTCCTATGTGCTTTTATCAGATCCTAGTAATATATACATATATGGGATTCAGAAACTTGCTGAGCTTTTTTTCCAAAATTAAACCTTAATTCATGGTTAGTTCAAGTGGTATTTTATGTCATCTGCTATGAAAGCTTTTCAGTTAGATTCTACTACCATTGGTTAATATGCAAAGCCTGAAGCTTTTAGAGTGTTGGTATAGATTTCTTTTGACTTGTCTTCTAAGTTTAGTAAGCAGTTGTGCTTATCATGCATCAGAAATATTTTTGGTAGTACCTCACCAGCACTTATGGGAATTTTTCGTCACTAGGATGAAAAAAGAGACTTTTTTTTTTTTTTTTTCTTTGTAGATGAGGACAACATTAACAGAACTTATTTCTTGTTTTCAGCTCTGGATTTCTAGACTGCATGCCTGAAGTAGAAAAAGTTAATGAAGACTACAGAGCATTGTTCTTGTGTAGATGAATGTCTCTAGCAGTAAAATTTCTGGGTTTGTATTTTTTGGTTTTTAATACTGTCATCAGTTTGGGCCCTTGATCCAGGGCTTAAAATACATAAGTGGTGAAGCACACTTCTTATTTGAGTTTGAATGCAAGGTGGGCAATTAAAAAATAACAAGTTGCCCTCATATTTGAATGATACTTTTATCTATATTATATTGATCAAATAAAATGTAATAACCTACATGTCAAAATAGCAGCATGGATTGCCTAGAGAAAGTGATGCTATTCCTCAGAGCATGGATGAGAAAAACAAAGCAAAGCAAAGCAAAATGTTATACCTCTATTCAGAATAGAAGAACTGTGTCAAGGTGCAGTGGAGAAAATGGTTGAGTTGCCCCTCACTTGGAAAAAATTTCATTCCTCTGATACTTTGGATGAAGGAAGAATGTGACCACAGTTATTAAAAAGAAAATCCAAACCCCAACAGATTTCTAACACACTGGTCTAGCTGAACAGGGAGGCAGTAAACAACATGAGTTAAGCTATACCAAGATAAAGGTTGTGACTAAATTTTCCCACTAAGGTCCCTGTGGCTGGGCAGCTGAGAACATACTTAAGTTAATCTCTCAGGCCACAGTTCAGGGAAGCTCTTCATTACATGCTGAATCAGTTCCTATTCAGGAAGACTCTGTGCACAAGAAGAAATTTAAGCATGCAGTTGAATCCTACTGATCTCAATGGGATTTATGGACAGACCTAATATTAAACACCTGTTTAAATATTCTCTCCAAGAGGGACATTCTCCCTGATGAGGACTCAAGTTCAAAACTATTAGTTTTGTGTGTTCCTTTAATTCGTTTAAACTCAAGATACAAATAAGGAATTTTCCTTGTGTGGAGTGTTTTATGATCACATTATACCACAGCCTGCTCTAATAAATAACAGTTTAACTGCTATTTTCCATCCAGCAGTTAAAACACTTGGTTGTGTGAAGCTGAGCAGGACCCTGGAAAATAGTTGTGGAAGCAGGGCTGCCAGCCACATGATTGATGCTTTCCAGTGCATGCCTGTTCTCAGACCTACATTTCTATAAGAAAAATGTCTATATTATAAAACTTCATGAGGGGGTTTCACCTCAGTCATCTTTAGTTGTTGAAAGCTGTATGAAAAGGCTTAATGGGTCACCCTACACTTCTTCTGTAACAAATGGAGAGGTATGGCTATCCTCGGAGGATGATTCATCTGATTTGTCTTAGATAAGCATTTTAGATGTAATAAATTGCCCCTGGGATGTGGGGGCATTTAGCTATTTTTCTCAGGAAACTGCAGAGGAATGTAGGGTGATGTGATTAGACACCCACTCCTCATATAGCTAAGGAGGGTCAGATGACTTCCAGTTTGTGTGTTTATATGTATATTCACACAATATCATGCATTTTACATGGTAAAGTAAGAGATTTCTTTTTTATTAAACATACATATAAACATCTGCCAGGCTTTAATTTGCTTGATGTTTTTTCAATGTTTTAAATTCTAGATGCTGGAAATTTCTATAAATTAACTGAATTCATTAGAGATGCATTTTCTTCTGGTCAGTTATAATTTGACTTCTGATGAAATGCCAAGGTTTTTGGTTTTCCCTGAAAAGTTAAATGTTTTGAAAGGTAAGGTCGTTGGGTTATTTTCTTTTTTTCAATTGAGCAATCTTATATATCGACCAAAGGGATGGTCTTAGAAAACTGTGCCCAGGTCTATGCTGGATCCTCCTGTTTTACCATGTCCTTACTGAAACTGTTGGTGCAGCAAAGCACACACGCCTACATTCCTAAATATTCTTGAGAAAAGGGAATGATGAGAGTATGTCACTAAGGTAAACAGGTAGGCATGCACCTCTTCTAGCTGTTCATCTCCTTTTCCCCTGCTAATCTTAAGCTTCTCTCTCTTGCCCTGTCCTAATGTTTAAAATCAGAGCATGGAGTACTACTTGAACATTCTCTGATCCATTATAATGATCTGACAGTTTCTTGTAGAAGTCTTGCAGTCTAAAGGTGATAAATATATTTACTTTTCCTAAAGGAATCAATTAATCACAGAAGTCAGAGATTAGTGAATCTGTTTTCCTCACTCTTACAAGCATGGAATATATTCACTCATAACCAATTCCACGATAACTGTTAGCCAAAGGTTCAAGAAATAGATGAACACTGTCACATTGCTCTTTTAATGTTGACAGTCTTTCAATTAAGCATTGTAATTGTCTTAGGGAAATTAACTGTAATACAAGAAAATTATGGGAAATATAGAGCTTCCTCAAGTTATCTAACCAAAGAACATCATACACGGTAGCTTTTAGAACATGCCATTTTCAGTGTTGCCTTTCAAATATATATATTTAATGTGTATTTTCTGCATTGAGTTGGGATACATTCCTTAAAAAACAGTGTGCTCCTTCATATCTTTGTAATCTTGCCTATGTAAGTATTAAATGAAACCAGATTCCCTTTGATTTTAAGAACACTGGTTTATGTGAGCAATGCATTATGATGTGTTACTTTTTTTGGTGGTGGATTGCCACCTGGCCCTTTCTGGCAGGGTATTGCATTCTTCACTCATAGCAGTTAAACTGGATTTTCCATTTTAAATAGCTTCCATTCTACAGGAATATGTAATAATTATGGGGGCATAATACAGATGTATAGAAGACCAAGTTTCCTGATAAGCAATCTGTAGTTATTGTCATGAAAAAGCAGTAAAATATTATTGAAAGAGAAAAAAGAAATAAACATGCATTTGTGAACAGTACATGGAAAAGAAGAATAACAAGGATAAGCAATGGGAGAGATAAAATCCCTCAATGCATGTGGGCATAATCCGTGAAATTCCTGGTAAAGTGTAGCTGATCAGTCTTATGGCTGACAATTAGACGTGTCTGAAATAACCTCTTTAATGTCACTGCTGAATTTGGCTGAAATAAGATAATGTCTGTTTGCCATCAGAACACTGGGATGGTGGTTTCTGCAATTTTCTTTTTGTATGAACTGCCTCCAGCAGGACGATCTTGCCTTCACAAAAATCAGAGATTTGGTTGCAGGGTGAGGTTCTCATTTTGTGTGTGAAGTCTAAAATTCTGTGTATCAAACACACTTCTGAAAGTTCTTGCTGACAAACTAGTTAGTGTGCTGCAGTCCCCACATGCTTTTCTGACCACAGTATAGGTAATTTTGAAGCTGTATTTTTTGTGTGGGATTAAGCCTATTTTTTTCACATACTGGTAAATTGGCAAGACAACAAAAATTTTGCAATATCACTTCTATTGATGTTGCCTGAACTCCAATACCAACTTTTCCAGACATCAGCTCCTGAGTTCCTTGGCCACTGGCAGGTGCAACAGCTGAAAACAAGGTATAGCAGCTCTCCCTGAGAAGAGGACCTAATATGTTTTCCCACAGTTATATAAGAATTTTTTTAAGGCTTGATCCTTACATGCCAACCCCTGGGATTTCTTGCAGCAAGGCAATTTTGTAACTCTAAAGCTTTTTGCTGTTCAAAGAAATATTCCTGGGAAATAGACAAGCTATGATATGGTATAAGAGGATAACAGGAGACTTAGGAGAGACTTTATCACTCTCCACAGCTACCTAAAAGGAGCTCTTCTCCCTACTGACTAGCAATTGAACAAAAGGAAACCAGTTCAAGCTGTATGAGGGGAGGTTCAGGTTGGATATTAGGATAAATTTCTTGTCCAAAACAATGGTGAAGAGCTGGAACAGGTTGTCCAGGGAGGCAGTGGAGTCACTGTCCTTGGGGGTGTTCAAAAAATGGTTAGACATGGTGTTCTGGGAGATGGTTTAGTGGCTACAGTGGTGTAGGGCTGGTGGTTGTACTCGGTCTTGAAGGTCTTTTCCAACCTTGATGATTCTATGATTCTAATATTCTATGATATATTTGTCACAGATGTCTCTGTCTGACTTTCCCTGACCCTGTTGTATTGGCATCTTACCACCCAAAGCTTAAAGCTGGGAGGGGATGAATGGTTCCTATCTATATCTGGAAAATTCTGGGTTGACTCTGTGGCAACCCCAGCATGCCTTTAGTAAGGGCTGATTCTCAAGAGAGTTGAAGACAGGGTTAAGTGTAAAAACCAGAAATTTTGATATCTTATGAAAAGTGTGAAAGAGTAGAGAAATATGTGAGACATGACTAAAAAGACTGCAGCTGTGGAGGGAAAAGAATTTCTGGTATGGAATGACGTCTTTCCAATTGCAGACTGAATATTTTTCATATGGAACTCAAGGAGTTCGGTGTTTGGAAGAGCTTTCAGCCTTTGTGGAACAATATCAAGCATGTCTGCAATTTTTTTTCTGACAACTGACACATAGTAAGCAGTATGTGGTCAGAAAAAGTCCAGGTCAACTACAAAGTTAGATGCTATCATATATAAAAATATCCTAGCAAAGTGTTTATGGATTTAACTGTAAATAACAAAAAATATTTCTGTCTGGATCATCTCCATTTAGTTAAAGCATTTTAATAAGTTGTCCGGCATAACTGTCTTAGTCAACTATGTTTTTTTCCTAATATGACATGTTCTTTATGGCAGACCTTGATGGAAACACCTCCAGGAACGATAGTTCTTGGTTCTTGCAACCTCTAAATTCTTTTGTGTCTGCTTCTCATACGGAAATCTGAGAATATTAACTTGGAAAAACCTGTTCTGCTTTCTTTAAAACATTTCAGACAATTCACAAATCCCATAATTCTTGTAGACCCCTGATCCAGAGTGGGAAAGAATGGAGCTTATCAATAATTTGATGAAAATTTACCTTTAGCACTCCTCTACACTCCAATGAGTACAGACCAACTTGTTGAAGTTAATCTGTTCCTCTGTGTTGACCTCAGGAAAAAAGCAAACCCACATACACAAACTGCAGACCCAGTGACAGCTCTTCTCCTCTCTGGAAAAATAATATGTATGGATATAAAAACTGAAACTGAAAAGAAACTGGAAAGATGTCTTTGTTCTGGACTTTTCCTGGTAACCTTCACAGCAGCTATTCATTCTGATTTCACCTAGAAAATAAACAAGTATTAAGTTACCCGACCTAATTCAAACTTCTGGTGGAGCTTGTCAACTTAACATGAATATGTTCCAACATTTTAATAGTAACAAGATACTGTTAATGCCAAATACCTGGGGATGTTTAAAAAATAAGTGCCTACAAAATACAGAGAAAAGTTATAAAATCTGGTTTTCTGATATATATTTTTGTGTTCAGTTGGTACAATTAGTTCCACTGTCCCTTCTGAGAAGAAAGTATTTACAATGCATTTGAAATAACAGCTCTGCCTAAGCAAGGTGATAGCAGGACAGCAATGCCTTTTTATGCAAAGAATCTGGAAAGTATAATCTTAGATGGAGGAAGCAATAATGTTGTGTAGAGGCATTCTAAGGAGCTGGCTTAAGCTGCAGATTACTGTGGATGCTAATTTTGCAGTGCTGCCAAGATTTTATGTTAATGTTATTGAGCAAAAGGCTAAAGTATTTTTTAATTTAAAACTACTGAACTATAAAATTGAACTATTAGACTTTCCATGGGTTTAAGTGGACAAAGAGAATATTATGTCAAAGGCTCAATTCAGTCACCTTCAAGCCATTACACCTTTTGAAATTTGATGCAGTAAGTTGCTGTGGTCTATTATTTTAGGGTGAAGTCCTCCCTTCCTTATTACCCTTATGAGGCTGAAGTCCCTCCTTATTATCCTTAAATAAACATTCTTCACTGGATTCAATGTCAAATATTAGCTTAGAAAACTTCAAATGAATCTGTCCCCTTCCTCTACTGTGTGGTACTCTGAGCCTGCTCTAGAACTTGTTTCGGGGTAGCCTAATCACATGAAAGTGGAGAACTTGGCCAGTGACTTGAACCTTGTGTAACCCTGAAATTCTCCACACCTTAGCAAGCCCAGGATTACAGCACAGGGTGGAAAAGGTTAATGACACCCTGTCCCCCTTTTTGGGGAGAGCAGAACTAGAGCTGCACTACCTGGGCATTCTACATGTAGGTATTGGTTCTGATCTCTGTTTATTTTCTATAAAAAAGACTATAAAGGAGTTGGTGTGACATTATACTTCCTGTGAGCCAGGTTATGAAGTATGATTGCTTACTGACCTTGTGCTACAACTGGAACAATGTAAGAGGAAGGGAATTTGGATGTGACTTGGGGACTGGTGCTGTGCATTTTGTCATGTGATATACTTTGCAGTGTGAGCTAAATCTACATCTTTTCCAGAGTCTGAGAGCTGGTGTTACATCCCCAGAGAAGACGTCAGGAAACTGAGGAGCCTTTAGCAATGAGGGCCAGGGCACAGAAGATGTCTAACTTCTGCAGAAGACTCTGGACCAAAGTAGCAAACATAGAGTCCTATTTATAAATTTAGACAAGTGTGTGTGTGTGTGCGTGTGTGCAGTTTTAAGAAGCTATGGCACACTTGTGGGAGCAAGCTGTGCATCCTTGCACGCATCACCGGGCACCAGTCTTTCCCTTTCTGGCAGGACTGAGTCATCAGGTATATTAAGTGATTTTTCTGGCCTTTACATGTGTCAGAATTTAGTGACTGTAGCTGCAACAAGAAAGATATATATACATGTAAATTTTTAAGAGCCTATCTCATTTGCTGCTGCACAGTAAGCTTAAGAAGAGACCTAGACAGATTGCAATGCAGTCACGTGTGAAGATGAGACAGTGGACTGGATCAATGCTTTAATCAAAATGTTTGAGGCTTTTATTGCATTCCAATGGAGGAAAAATACTTTCAAGCACCATGTGTTCAACACTTGCAACCAAATAGCAGATGAAATATTTGATTCATTTGCAGCAGACCTTTGGTTACTTTCCAGAAAATGCTTGACTTTTTTTTTTTTTTTTTTTTTTTTTTTTTTTTTAATATGAGATCACTACTAAAGTTGTTGCTGAGGACGTGTTGTGGTATAGGCTGAATTCTATTCCTTCTGCAGTTTTGTACAAGAGTAGACTAGGAATTTTTTTCCTCTTCTGTCAATGTAAGTGGTTAATGTTTGAATTATGTGAAGTGTGGTGTAGGGGAGAATAAACCTGTGGGAGACTAAAGGGCAAAGCTGGCCTTTCAGCACTGAAGAATCTGGAGAATTTGTCTGTTCTCTAGAGAAGGTCATGCTTCAGGATATTTTGGCCATTGAACCCAGTTCTCCATGTTGTAAGAAAGTGTTTTTCAGTTTGGGGTGAGAAATATCTAGCCCTGGTTTTGTACCTACTGCTGAAATCAGCAAGAATTAGGTGTAGATGCTGAGTGCTTCATCTGACTAGGGCAGGAAATAGTGCATCTTGTCTCCCTTTGTGAATCCTCCCCTGGGCTGCATAAGAAAAGTGTAATTTCTTTCCTTCAGCTGTATAAACCAGCACATGACTTGTGTGTTATTAATTTGAAGAAAGGAAATAGGATAAAGAAAAAGTAGGGCAGTAGAAAGTACACAGTAAATGTGAATTCTAATGATTACACAACAAATCCATTTAAGAAGAGTTCATATGATATGATAAAATTAAACTAGGCTGAACAGCAAGTGAGTGTTGAAGGGGCACCTCCTTTGTCTTAGAATTTAATACAGAAAGCTACATGAATCAAGCAAAAATCAGCTATGGCCATATATGTCTTATTTTCTGTGGCATTTCTCTACAAGAAGTGACTTTTTAAAAATTTTTTTTAATATATTTGAAACACAGGCATATTTTGGTAAAATTTGTGAGATAATGATTTTGTAAAGGCATTTCTTCCCATGTAGTTCCTGAGGCAGAACTTTGGGAAGATGTTGTATGTTCTCCCATTCCTGCCTGGCTTTCATTCTCTCCCAGCAGAGAAACCCACAGCAAAAAGGGACAAAATGCAATTCTTGACTGTAGCTGAACACACAAAGTGCCACAGGTGTATCCAGAGGTGAAATGTGACACATGGGTCCTCAAAGAATCTGCTTTCCTCTCTTATGTCTCTACAACCTTCTATTCAGGGATTTGTGTGCCCCCATATCCCACTTTCTCAGGCACAGTATCTGGTAGGGATCAGACATTTGCTATCATTCAGTGTGTCCTGTAATGGCACAGAACTTGTAGAAACATATAGTTTCTGCTCTATCTGTATATATATGTATCTGTATATATTGAATAAGTTTATCTAGGATTTCAGAGTTTAGAGTAGAAAGACATCTTTGTTGGAACCATACACATAAACATAAGATTCAATAACATTGTACCATGTGGAAGAGGGTGAACAGAGGGATTAAAAAGCATAATGTTACTTCTCCACCAAATAGCAGCAGATGGCAAGGACTAGCGGGTCAAATTAGTTTCCTGTGTGGGGAGAAAAAAAATCAATGATTCAGAATCTTAGTAATTTCTTATTTCAAATATGTTCTCTGGTTCCCAGAGAGAGCTACTCACACATAACTAGTCAGGTGTCCCTTCTTTCAAAAATCTCAGTAATCATGATGGAAAAACTCAGGTCCAAGAATGAGGTCAGAGAGAGACTGTGTCCAAAACTGCCAAAGTCATTTGCACACCAAACTCACCTTGCCTCTATGTGTAAAATCTCTAAGCTTTCTTAAAAACTGAGCTCTGTAATGAAGCTTTGGCCTTTTAGAAAAACTGTGCCAAAGTTCAGATCAGAGTACTGCCATGCATCCCTTCCATTTCATGGTTATAATGTTTACCTAAGTATTCAGCATCCTAACCATGTGAAAGTCAGAGACACAAAAAAAAAAAAAAAAAAAAAAAAAAAAGATGGAAAAAAATTATTTTCTTTCCACTCTTTATATTCTTTGGCCCACATATTTAAATGACATTTCTACCACTTCTTCTCTGTAATTTTTCCATAGGTGTTTCTAAACTTCTTTATCTTCCTCTCCATTGAGCTTTGTGGATGTTTTCTTCACCTAGTTTTCAAAACTAACCCTTATAGTACAAACTAAGGAAAGGAAGAAACAATTTCCAGTTCCTCTATGAAGAAAGCATCTCTCTGTGGCTGGAGGAGTGCTGCACAGTCTTGCTGATAGAAGCAGTGTGAGGCAGAAGGCAGCCAGGGTTCTGTGGGTGATGGAATTGTTGCATATCTGGGAGGGATAGGAATAAAACCAAGTACTGTAAGGAGGAAGCTAAGAAGATGATGGCAAGTTTAGGTGTTTGAACAGTAATTTGGAATTCATGATGTAGAACAATCTTGTACACAAAATCTGAAAGTATGGAAAGCTTTCCTAGCAGAGAAAGTGAACCCCAAAGGTTGAATACAAATTGCTTTAGAAAGTGAAGAATGGATCTGAGCTTGTCCATTAAAGCACCCACATTCAGGTGTCTCCATGCAGATGAGATGGCAAGTTCTCCATTACAGGTAATAGAATTCCTGTCAATACAGTCCAGGGAACCTTGAGAGGAATTTGTCTGATTGGCAGATCTGGTGGTTTCTGTTTTAAAGCAAGCTGACAGTATAGACTAAATCTCAGTTAACTGGTACGGATCTAATTCTGGATGATCAGCCTCAGCTATCACCTGAACTCTTGGCTATCAATAGGGAGCAATCAGTCTTGCAGCAGGACTCTCCCATTGCAAAAACAAGCTATTTCCCCCTATTCTAGGATATTTTTCTCACTAAGACAAAAGGCTTGATTCTGTTGCCCCTCCACAGGCATTTGGTGCTATTTGAGCTACCTAAAGCTATGTTGCCTGGGTACCAGCCACAACAGCAGAAAAAGCATGGGTGTTCTGTAACTAATGTGTGCTATCTTCCAGGGCCTGGCAGTTCAAATGGGATGAAATATCTATGTGTAGACAACAAAACTGAAACTGAATGGCTATTTTTAGATTATTAATTGAAGTGACCATCACCCTAAGTTCTCACTGTTTGTTTGGTGACGTGAGTGTTGGAATTATATTTCACTGAAGAGTGAAAGCTGTCATTAGAAAGCAAATGTAACCCTGAGAATCTGTGTGCATCTCTGTTATAGAATACCTCTTGGCTTTATCAACTAAATAAATGAAAATACTTAGTTTCAGTGTTTTAGGAAAAGATACTTTGACGTGATGAAAATAAAGGAAAAGTAGGCACCCTGTTTTAAATAGAAAGTAATAAAACTGACACTTTAAAATTACTATCTCAGTCATTTCCAAACTGAAAATCTAGAATTGGTACTGGGCATATATACTTCATACAGGGATTTTTAGATTACTTTCCTTAATGCCCATTGGTTGAGGAGAAAAAACCCCCAAAGTTTTAATGGAATGGATAAATGCCACAGCCTTAGTGTTTTACTGTTGATGGAACATGTTCTTAATGACATTCTTTAGGCATGGCTGTATTCAGAGCAGAAGTTCTCATCAAAGAAACAAAAAAACTGCCCACTTGCATCAGACAGAAAATATGAATTGCCTTAATAAGTTAGTTTGCTCCAGGCCAAAGAGGACTTAAGGACATTACTCTGTGTGCTGTTCCACATCAGTATTTTATCATATTAATGTGCCTGCAACATAACAAATTTATTTGACAGAGATATAATGCTATTTTTCCACACCAGATATCTGAGAGAATAAAATGAAAATGGGGGGCTTCTTGTGACAATTTCAAATATAGTTACAATAACTGTACCTCTAGAGAAAGATATGGATGACAGAGAGAGATAAGCAAATTAAGTTGCACACTATTAGTCAGTACACTACACCTTAGTGGATAATGATTGCAACTAACAGATGTTTTGAGAGCACAAACACTAGAAACTACCTCCATTTCTGTTTCATTCTATGAACCTGCCATCAGATATCAGAAAACACCATACAATCTATTTGAATTTAGAAATTACTTCACACTTATGTTTCACAGTGGGTCACTTGTAATTAAAAGTCATTACTTCCGTTAATGACAATGAAAATAGGCTTTGTGTATATCTTTACGATCAGTAGAGCATAACAGGCTCTGTGTATATCTTTACTATCAGTAGAGCATAATAAACATTTTTTCCTACAGAACTGGATATTCTACAGGGCAAGACCTGATCAAAACAGATAAGAAGACTGGTCTTTTTTATTGAACTGTATGTTGGAAATCATCCAAAGATGACACTTGCATGGGAAATGACACAGGGGTTATGAGACAACAAGACGAAGAGTTACAGAAAAGGTTGACACATCCATTGGTGAGTTGTGTGGCACATTTCCCTCTGTGTTAAAACTCCTCCAGAAAGTATTCAGAAAAAAATATTTTAAAAGACAAAAGGAAATAGAGACCTAACATGCCTCATTATTATACATTATCTTTCTGTCTCTTTGTCCCAGTCTCTTCAGACCGTCACAACATTTTCATAACTTTGTCATTTTCATACACATGTGGAATATCAAAGTTGAAAGTAGGGATATAAATAAGATGACTGCAGAGTATGCATGTCATCTGGTCATGTCATTAGCTGCTAATTAACCTATCCCATGTCTTATCATTGTACAGCAGTATGTGTCAAACATACAGCCCAATGATGAGCTGTTCATCACATATTCTGTTGAAATTAACACTGACATCTTAAATAGCAAAATCAAGTAGCTTGAGAAGAGAATATTGTGAATAATTATTTCCTCTCACCATTGCAATTATTTAATTGTGCTGATAATCACCAAAAATACTGTAAACCACATCCTATATAGCTTGTTTTTTCTCAATGCTTCTCTTAATTCTGCTGTGGGCAACAGTATATCAATATATTGAATATGGATTGTTTATACTGACTAGTTTCTTCTCTGTTGATTTTTTTAGATTTGCATATTTCAGTAAGCCTCAGAGTGTTTGCTCTCTGCTGTGTCCTGAAAAAGGAGTACCCGATATTGTATGCACTTATTTTTTTTTATAAAGAGATAATGAAAAAAGAGAGATTTAAAATTTATTAAATTATAAAATGTGAGTTTCTTTCTTAGAAAAGTAGTTAGGAGTTTATAGTGTCAATTGAATTGAATGATCCATTTGTTACTGACACGATCAAAATGTCATGGAGGTCTTAGAAATATAGACCCACCTATTCTTTATGAAGACCCTACTAGATAACTAATTGGGTTTTAAAAAATACTATGAACAGGACAGTTGTCCTTACATGAATTATAACCTCTTTAAAATATCACTCTGTTTATGCTCCATGTGGTTGTGCCCAAGGAGGGAGCAGGGAGTCATGTAGCAGGACTCTGGGCTCTTTCTGCATCGGGAGCTCTGCCAAGCACATTTGTGTCTTTCCATCTAGCACCTCAGCAAACGTGATTAAAAATGAACAAAAAAAATCTGACAGGCTATGCTAGCTCTGTAGAATGGAAAATTTCTGTTAAACTGTGCCAATTGTGTCAGATTACTGAGAGGGGTCAGTATCTGGGATCCAGGATGTGGCAGTCTGGGGGTCTCCACCTCCTCAGCAGCTGAGGTGCCAAGGCTGCCCACACAGGCAGCCAGAAGTCTGCTTTTGATTTTCCCAAACTGTAATTTTTAAAGATCCTGTTATGTATCCATTTCCTATATATTTTGGTCTTTGATTTTTTAAGATGTATTTATTTAAGTTTTCTGAGGGAATGCCTGCACTGATTGAAGTTGTGAAGTTGCTGTGTTTAAAAGGAGAATTTGTACACAGCTGCTGTGCAACACTGAGTTGTGCAGGTGCAGTGGTAGTCAGTGAAATCCTGTCACATCAGGAACTGCAGCTCTATGGCAGTGCTTCCATGTTGGAGTCAAACCAAAATATGCCAGATACTTTGGTGTCAAAGAATGTCTGAACTTCTCCACTCTATTAAAAAAGAAAACAAAACAGCACAACTAACACAGAAAATCACTTACCATTTCACCTTTTTCATAATGTATCTCTCCCAGAGTAACCTTCATATCAGAATTTTTCCAGTACAGTGGGGATATTTTTTTTCCCCCTATTAACTTGACTGTCTACCTCAAAACTGTAGTCACAATGGTATAAAGAGGTGGACGGACATGCAGGTAGTAAATAATGAACAAAATCCTCTCCCCTTGCTGCTAAAATCATATCAGGAACATTCTAGTGTGGCAGGGATGAGTTCAGAGGAGAGATGCTACACGGACAGTCACGGGTGCACTGGCCCCTCGCTGGCAGGGGGTGAGCAAGAGAGGGACAAGCTCATTTGTTACCTTTATGGAAAAGTTTTGCCAGATGGGCTGAGGACAGTTTCTGAGAACAGTGGAGGTTCAGAATGAGTTACCAGCAGATAAAAGCCATTAATAAAGGCAATGTTTCTGTTTCCTTTCATGAGTGGGCTCTGATGTTGTGGTATCCAGGCTTTTTGACTTCCATTTGCTTCTCAGAGCTGACCAAGGTGTTTTTTTGGGCAAGTAGGGGATTATCTGAGGTGAATGCATTAGTGAGCTGATTAGTCAGATTGTGTTCCCTCATAACTGGGTTTTCATTTGATGCTGGGTGTCACCCAGCTCCCACTGAAGTCAGGAGAGTGACACCCTTTGAATTCAGCTCCTGTTGGATCATACTGTGGGTGCAGAGCACTGGCACCTACATCAGCTGTCAAAAAATGCAGTCCCTGTCATACAAATGACAGGAGATAAAGCAGGATTTAAAAACTGAGAAAGAAATTTAAATATGTTTCAACATTTGCTGTATTTGGAAGCTGAAATGCTGCCAGCCATTTGATGTGTGTTTTCATATGCTGAACAAGCTTACATTTTTGTTTGTTTTTCACAATAGAAAAATAATCAACAGTCAGTGGCCTTAGACTCAGGCTCTGACAATTCTTTCTGCTTTAACTTTATGATCATGTGGAGCTCTTTCTTTGCATGTTTGGTATTTCATTCTTATCACAGAGTATTATTATTATTCAGACACTGGTCCAAGAACACAATGGTAATGCATTCTGGAATCCATGGTGCTCTGGTTCCCCTCATTTCTTCTTTTCTATTTAATATTATAACAGAAGTAACTTGTGGCCACCAACCTGTTGTTCTGGAAATTGCATGCAAACAGCTGTGTATACACGTGTGTCTGGTTATAAATACATACAGCAGGAAGCCAATATATGAATGTTCACAATGAATCCATGAGGTGAAAAAGGTGGTGGACACAGTGAGAAGATGGATGAAACACAGCAGGAAACAATTATTTCCTCTTTTTTACTCCAATTCAGGGAAAGATGGTCTGGCTGTTTTGTTTTTTGACAGGTGTCACATCCATCAAAGAGGTACAGTTCTTTGGTCATCTAGCTAATTAACAGAAAAATTAGGAAGTAAATTTACCTTCCTGAGGCTTGCAAACCCTGAAGCAAGAGGCAGATATTATGGAGTTTCACACAAAATACTGGAGGCTTTGCTTAAGGAAAGGCAAAAATATCAACATGGTGATCACCACTGTAGCAATAAGTTAAGGTCCAAAGCATAAATTAAACAATGAGTTGAACTCCCTTGCTGTAAATGAGAGGAAGGAAAATGAGTAGCTAAGGTGACATCAGCTCCTAAATTTCTTCTCTAAAAAAACCTGCATTGATAAAACTGCTCTTCTTGTTTCAAAAACGTAGAGGTAGATCCCTGCGTAATGAACTTTCTCAATTTACATGCAGATTAAGTTGACCTATTTGCCCCCCAGGAAGCTGGGAGTGTAATCCTCTGTGCACAAAATTTGGGAATTCCTGCTGCATTGAATATGAGAGAGTGACAGCTGCATACTGTGAAACTGTGGGACTGTAGAAGCTCTTCAAAATGCTATGTACCCTTCAAAACACTGATAGTGCCCCACACTAAATGATATTAAAAAACCATGTTTCTAATCAAGATATGTCTGTAAGAAAATGAAGAAGGCAGGTAGATAATCTGGTGATAAATGTATGTCCTGTGACCCTACTGCATCTGCCTCTGGTCACAAAATGGCCAGTGGCTAAAATTTTTGTAAAAAAGAGAAATTGCCTCTGAGCTATCGACATTTTTGCTTTTATTTCCTTAATTACTGTAACTTGCAACTGTCATGTCTTTAAATTTGTCACTCTCTCTTTAATATTGTGAATTGCCAGCTACACAGAAATTGTGAGAACTTCTCCAAAAATCTTTATTTGGGAGAATGAAAATAAATAAGAGAGAGTTTAAAATTAGTTTTGTGAAACCAAGAGTAAAAAGATAGTTTTTTTTAAGTAGATTTGAATATGGGAATTGTCTGGAACTGGTAGCCTGGGCACTATTTTAAGAAAATTCTCTTGCATTTTTATTTCTGTCTGGAGGAAACTCAGAAAGGATTGGAAATATCAGAGGAATCGGACCCCTGCCAACCAGGAATTTATTAAGAACAACACTTTATTGTGTTCAAATCGCTTTCCCTTGGTCTTCTAAATTATATTTGGAGACAGATTGATTTAAAATGCTTTCTTTAGAAGCTAACAGTAGGAAGCTTATTTAATTTTGCCAAAAAGATGTGTGTGTGGGAAGAAGGGGGGAAATCTTGTAAAGTATGGAGACCAATTTATTGTACACAAGGACCACCCTTCAATGAATGAAAAAGCAAAAGTTTAAAGCCTTTCAGGCCTTTCTTGGCCAGAGTATGGAGCTGTCAGTATTGTCAGTACAATTTATTCACACTGTTCAAGTGCTTATGAAAGCTACTGAGCAGCCTGATCCATAAGTGATTGAACAGACAATACTCTAGAGCTTTGAGTACAAATAAAAAGCCACTATTTCAGGCTCCATGCATCACAACTAGTGTTTTCTAGGAACACTGCCAGTCTAAATAAAACACAATCTTGCTGTAATTTTATGCAACACTTGAAAAGAAGACTAAGGCTAAACCGTGCCCTTCATAAGTGCTTCTCTACCACATTTTTCCATAACCAAGTGATAATCTGACTTGAGGATATGCATGCCAGATTTAATTACGCTTTCATATTCTGCTTTCCATTAACAATTTACTTTCCTTTGTTAGCTGATTATGCTACAAAATTTCACTTTATAATGCTAGGATTTTCTGATGCCTTATTTACTCAACTGGTTTTAGAAAACAGCATCTCTTAGCCTAGGTGTTTGATCCATTATGCATGTGGGGAGGATATGTGCTATCCAAGACACATTTTATTCACCGACTGACCATTACTTCACAGTATGAGGCTAAACATGCAAATGATCTTCAAGGCTGGAGCTGAGACACCACTGTCCCTCCTTATATCTGTTAGGTGCTTATAGTACTCTAACTTGAGGTGAGGCTGGAAGGAGCCACAGAGGGCAGAACTTCACCCCTATTTCTTCTATACTGGGAAAACAACCCTCTCTAATACATATAACTTACTCTTTTTCTAACACCTTTTTGGCCAGGAGGGTTGTAGCAGAAATAAAACCATTCAGAAAACTGCCTTGGTGGATGGCATGCAACTGTCTGGCAATCAATGAATTTGATGTCTTTCAGAAGCTGTCAATTAGAACTGGAATATATTGGTTTATGTTATTTTTTAATTTCAGCTGGTAATACAAAGACTTCATTTGTATATGTATATACATTACTGTTAAATTTAGTGGAAGGTTTTCTGAGTAGAGGCTCTATGGATTTCTTGAGCTTTTGCTCACTTGCATTTTATGGGCAAGACCTGGAATTTTGTCAGAGTCATATAAACGTGCTTTTGCACTGTTTAAGAATAATAAAACTTAACAGTGCACTCTTTAGAAAAATATTTTATTCTAGTATCTTGCACACTGCAAATTGTTAGGGTCTATCATATATTTCTTATCTCAAATACAGGTATTCAGAAAAAATCTGTTTAATCTGTGACATAATTTATGATTATATTCACAGAATGCCTTCAGTTGTAATGGATTTCAAAGACAATCTTTTTCCAGCCCCTCTGTATTGGCAGGGACACCTTCCACGAGACCAGGTTGCTCAAAGCCCCATCCAACCTGGCCTTGAACACTTCCAGGGATGAAGCATCCACAGCCCCCCTGGGCAAATCATGTATTGACAAAAGCAACAGATTTTGTTATGGTTCTTTCCAATTACAATCTCCAATGTTAAAAAACTGGTGGCACTGTCCTAAAAATTATGAGCTGAAAACACAAGCAAATCACATACTCTTTTTATTTAACTGTTTTTCTTTTTATCGTTTAAGATTCATATTTTCAAGATTTTTTTTCTGAAACTGCGAGTGTGGATGATTAATTTTACTTTAACAGAGCAAAGAGGAGAAGAGATAATCATAATGACATGACTCCAGGAGGAGAAAACAACAATTCTCGTGAGCCTAGGATATAATAATGAAAATTTACCCTGTGGGATTCTCCAAAAAGGCTGCTTTTTATTATGATGCTGAAACAAAATTATTTAACTATAGCAGGAATGTAGTTTTCTCTGTAAACCAGATTAAGCTGAAATTGGCTTCCATTAAAGTAAGCAATGAACATAAAAACTTACTAACATTAGAGTTAATATTTTGCTGAGGTAAAGCCAAAGTCTACATTTATTTTGAAGGGCACTAAATCTTCAGTTTTCCACAACGTTAAGTCAGTAAATGTCATGTATTAATTTCCTTTATTTATCTTATTGTCACAAATATTAACCAAAAAAGAAAATACACTGTATAATGGAATCAGTTATTGAAGTACTTCACAAACACTGAGTAACAGTGAAGTAAATTATGATCTTTGAAAAAAATGAACAAAAATCTGATTCTACTGTACAAATTTGCACATAAAGGAGCCAGATTTTTCTCAGCTGGTGCTTTCTGCGCTTGATAGCTACTGTTTGTCAGGGAAAATGCCTTTCTTTATGTTAACTGTTGTGCTGTTCTGGTGACAGGATGTTTCTCAGACTGCCAGGAATGGAGTGTGCATGCTGGATTGTCCAGTAACACCTTTTGTAGCAAGGAGGACAGCAACACAGCCTATGGAGGGCTTCCTTTTTAATCATGGGATATCCAGGCAAAGTAGGTTAAAATCGATTTTTAATGTCATTCTGAAATGTACCCATTATTTTCACTGCCTGTACAGGGATCCTGGATTACTTCTGAAACCACATTTTTTGCAGTTAAATGTATAAAGGCAGTTAAGATGAATCAACTTCTTGGTCCTTCCATTCTCAGTCTCTTGTTATGGTTTGAATCTGGAGATCTGCTGAGCAGCTGAACTAAGTTGCCCATTAGCTAACTGAGATAACATCAACCTGGGTGTCAGGGCTAGGACAGCAGATGGGCTACTGTATTTTTTAATGTTATCCTGTAAAAATAAGGTTTTCATGTATTCATGTATTGTTTAATAATAACTGGAAAAAGTCAGTAGAAAAAAAAATCTATTGCATACTTTCTGAGTATAGCCCAATAATGGCAAACAAAGGATTTCTGATAAAAAATAACAAACATTGACATGCTGATACAAAATTTTCTCTCCCTTCCTTTTTAAAAAGAAACTAATTATTTACGATTTACTTTTTACTGACTTTTTCACTGCTATAGCACAAAAATAATGGAATAGGAGCTATTGTGATATAAAACTATTCAGACTGAA
Organism: Heliangelus exortis; assembly: GCF_036169615.1. Classification (NCBI taxonomy): domain Eukaryota; kingdom Metazoa; phylum Chordata; class Aves; order Apodiformes; family Trochilidae; genus Heliangelus; species Heliangelus exortis. The sequence goes on from NC_092422.1 coordinate 178,117,764, forward strand.
TTTTAATGAAAAAAAGTTATTTAAAACACTAGGATAAAAAGGAAGAAAGCCAGATACAACACATGATACAATCTTAGCTTTTAAAGTGGTACTCTATTCTCGTTGCAATGAAATTTTAAAAAATCAAATGACCTTATGATACTTTCACCTAGTTTATTTCACTGCCATAGATGTCTATAATCCCAATTGAGGAAGGGATTAGACAAATTCATGGAATAAAGCTTGGCCACAAAGGAACTCTAAACCTCTGATTTCCAGGGAAACCTCATAATGATCTTCCAGTATCTGAAGGGGTCTATAGGAAAGCTGGGGAGGGAATGTTTACAGTGGGTGCAGTGGTAGGATGAGGGGCAATGGTTGTAAACTGGGGTAGTGAAACATGGGAATAGGGTGCCCAGAGACCCCACTCCTGTAGGCATACAAGGCATGGAGCTCTGAGCAACCTGATCTACTTAAAGATGTCCCTTCTCACTGCAGGGGTGCTGGACTGGTTGACCTTTAGAGGTCCCTTCCAACCCAACGCATTCTGTGGTGCTACGATTTCCAGAAATGAGATTTCCAGATGAGCAGAAATGAGCATTCAATATCAAGTTTCTGATTATCTTTTCCTGAGCATCTGCACACTGGCTACTATCAGGATATTGGAGTAAGCAGCAATTTGGTATTAGAAACCATAAAGCTCATTGCACACTGAAAACAAAAATGGTAGAATACTGTTTTTAAAATAATAAATTTATAAATACAGAAGCAGAAAACTCTTAGCTTTGAAACAAATGTTCTTTTACTCCATAACTTTTCCATGGAGAAAATGTTCCCATAAATGTTACTGACCTGCCAGTATATAATTTTTCCTCCTCAGCTGTGGTTAGAAATAACAAAACTGAAATAAGTCATCAGTTAAAATATTTTCTATGAATTTATTCTCTGCTGAGAAAAGAGAAATGAATTGTTTCTGTCTGTTGCAAAAACACTGGTCAAGTAAGATAGGTAGCAAAAAGTGACCATCTGTCACATGTTATTTTAGCATTAAACTCAGACTCATAAAATGGAGCCGTCTCAACTCTCCTGTGGCAGTGTAAAGCTATTTCAATTCTATTCACATCCTCTGGGCATCAGCATGATTTGGAAACCTAATAAAGTAAGTCATCAGAGAACAACCCACGTGTCCAGAATTTGTTTTACTACACTACAGGAAACCCAAGCAGTGCTATCCTTTAAGCCACATGTCTTCTAAAGCTCAATTTAAAGACATAGAAATCAATGTGATTTTGGTGGAAAGTACTAAATATGGCTAAGTAAGAAAAAGCACAGAGGATGATGACTGTACACTAAAGCACTTCTCCTCTAGGAGCAGGAACATACTGTGAAGTTCCAGGGGCCAGCTGCTCCATCTTCTTGAATCTGAGGAACCAGCATGTCCATTATTTCTATATTCAAGAATGCAAAAATAAAACAAGGCTTTTTGTCCCCTGCCCCATGCTAAAACCTATTTCTAGGAAGAAGAAAAAAACACCTTGACCCCTGCCCTGCAATGTCACATTTAAAAGAGGCTTTGCCCATTATCTGCACAGAATGCCTTTGGAACACTGGTTAATAAGAAATTTCACTTGTCAAGAAGAGACCTCGGATAATCCTGTGTTGTGGGCAGTAGTCATTTAACATCAGTTCATGGAGGCCGAGTCATTTTAGCCAGCAATTGTTACTTTCATCCTGAATTAGCAGTTTAAAAAAGGTTTGATGAAGAACATCCCTAAGATGTTAATTTTCTTTCATCAGCATTCTTGTGTGATTATGTAAGGATTCATCACTCAGTTACATAAAAGTCCTTTGTTGAGAGTGAATCCAGTCAATAATGGGCATAAAGATATGGCTGGAAACATGATTAGTAAAATCATTTTGGGGTGACCAGGATTCTCCTTTTCTCTGACCATTAGTCATAGCTGCTTCCTTTTATTTGTTGACATTTTATTCAGTGAAGTGTGAAAATGTTAACATTTGGAAGACTCTTTCTCTTCCTGTGTGGTTCCTCTGCCATAATTGCTGCAAAAAGGAAAATTATCAGTTTCTTTTAAGGTAATACCAAAAAGTATCCACATCTTTTCATTACGTTACAAGAGTCACTATGTGATAAGAGGTGCAGATTCACGTGAAATTCACCTATGACAGTCATGACAGACATATCATTACTTAGGCACACAGTTCAGGTCTAGAATGAGCCTTCAAATTAATTGAATGAGACTTGAGGACAAATGTTGATCAAATGAATAGGTAAATAAAGCAAAACATGCTTTTTAATTCAGTACAAGTCTGAAATAGTCCTCATAACATTGTTGCGCTTACAATGTTCCACTTACATCGTTACAAATTCAGCTGTAAATCTTTAATGAAAACACTTGCATTCTTCAGACTGACATTATTGTACCTGAGCAATTTGAATGCATTCATTTATATAAAAGATCTAATTCCCAAGGAGAATGTTGGAGCCCTTTCATTCTTGTTGTATGGTACACAAACATTGCTGAAGCAACATATACTCAATTTTATTCATAAATATTAAAGAGAAATGTGGAGCGTTGCTAGAGCTGAGTGAAAATACAGACTCAGCATTTGTATGCTTTTGATTGAACTCCCACAGACTGAGACTGGCAGCTTTAACAGTGATTAGAGTAGGAGACTGAATGTCCAGATTTAGAAGTTTCTTTCAGTAATATTTTCTTAAATTCTTTTGTCTACTGTGTATAAATAAAATTATTGTAGCCTCTCAGGATAGGAAAAAAATCACAGGCACAATCTCTTCCAGCTTTCAATGCCAAGAAAATGATGTGCAGGCACCTTAAGATAGTATTGAATTTAAGTGCTGACTCTTGCTGGGGTTCATAATTTTGGACACTTCTTTGATCTTATGTTCATCAAACCTAAAGTTTTTTAATGCATGGCCCTAGGATGTAATAGACCTATTCCTAGGATGGAATAGACCTTCTCTTTACAGACATTCAGAGTTACCAGTGTTTCTATAATCCTAACAGATGGAACTGAAGCAAGCATTTCAGAAGAATGGGTTCATTAGATACTTAAAACTTAAGGTCAAATTAGATGTCCATGTTAAATGATTTGTATTCTATCCTAGAAGCCTGTCTTACTTGAAGACTTTGACAATATTGCTAAAGGAACCTTATGGTTTTAAATGCTAAGCCAATTCTGAAAATTAATTTCTGATGTTCATAACCATGGATGATTTTAAAATGTTATCCTAAAGTGCCTTCTAATGTGCAAAATATTTAAAATTAAAAAACACCTAAAAGACTTTGAGAAAAAAAAATTGCAACATTACCTGAAACTACACTTCAGTAAACTTAGGAAACCTCTTTCTGTGAGAAATATTTCTATCAGTTTTCCAAAGGATATAAAGTTATTAATTCCCATCTGCTGTTATGATATTGCCAATATTCAGAACAGAAAGAGTAACACTGAAGAAGATAACACCATGGAACATTTATTCCAAGATGGGGAAAAGTTGTGGCATTAGTTTTGTTACTTTTACAGTGGAGCAAAGGGATTTTTTTTTTGTGATTACAACAAAGCAAACTAGAAAACCTGTGTATATGTGGCATTTGTAGTTTTTTTGTGTCATGCAAGAAAACTCGCAGTGATACAGGACAAACGATGAAGGTCTGACTGAACCTTCTGTCCTAAGCCTTTCCTGAGACCATAAACTCTAAACATTTCATAATCAAAGCAGCTGACATACAATTCATCCTGGGTACTTTATCCCTCTGTCTGTGAAGACAGATTACCAGGAGCTGATTGAAAACCTTCTGAAGTCAATATATGTCTTTTAAATGACATCAATAGGCATGGAATAGTTTCTTCAAACTATCTGTGACTCAGAGGAAAGTGTTGATCATCTTTATCATCACAAACATCTTACAAGTTTGAAAATTACATTTTCCCATAACTAGATCTTCTGTGTCACAAGATAGAAGTTGTATTTATATTTTGGAGGAAATGCACAGACTGGAAGGGGAATAAAAAATGTGTTTTCAGGAGATGAGTTTTTTGCTTAAGGAAGTTGGTTTTTTTGTTTTTTTTTACTCTCAACATCAGTCTGTTGGAGGTGGACTGGCATAAGGAGAGCAGGAAATAGAATAAAATCTAGTATGGTGTGTTTAAATTACATTTATGCAGTTTATAGCATTGTTTATTCCAACAGCATATGCTTTAAGAGGCTGTGACTTTTGCCAGTCAGGAATGATCAAAAGTTTGCTTCCAATAGCAGTGCATTTTGGTATGGATAATAATAGAAATTTACGCTGATAGACATACTATGGTTAAAATGAGATTAATTTAAATATAAAAATTTCCTCCATAGATGAATCGTGCAGAATACATCAGAGTGTCAGAGTGCAAGAGAAGATTTTATGACCCTGGCAAGTGATACAGCTGTTTTGGAAGGCTGATCCATAGGCTTTCAGGTAAGCTTTCAGCCCTTTTGTAAGTGTTCAATCAAGACAATCAACCAACTGTGAACTGCTGGATGCTCCAAAGACTCATATGTTATACAAAAGATGTGCAAATTATAACATAGTCTTAAAATGGTCTCTAGGGTTTAATCATAATGGCAGTACAGGAAGCAACAGCCTCTACTCTTTGTTTCCAAATCTCCTATGTCCTTCTGTAGTCTACAGTATACGACCAACACAAAGTAATTTGTATGGTGACAGTGACAATCAAAGTGAGGAGTGAACTCTAGTTATTATAAGAGGAATTTCTTCTACCACCCTAAAAATTACAAGCAGTGCTGAATGCATGCCCTTTGATGTTACTAAGTTCTTTTTCATTTAAGCTTGATGTTCACTGTTTCTTAGGTAAAAATTTTACAGAGTTGAAGTGCTAGAGAGTGGTAGCTTGTGCCTGAGGTAAGTGGCATGTTTTAGCTTTTGTTCAGATGAAGCTGAGAAATCTTCCTAAATTCAGGGGTTCAATGTAGGTAGTTGAAAATGTTTTTTTCACATATATATAGTTTTAAAATTTGGTAGCCTTCTTCCATTTAATTAAATCTGTTGCTTTATAAAGATATGTTAAATTTTTATTACAACCTAAAGCAGACAATTAGTTATACCACTGTAATTGTATGAAATTTTGAGTGGGAGAACAAAAGCTTAATGCTGTTCTGGGGGATTCAAGCCAATTGTAAATTTATCCCTGCAGCTGATTCCTCAAGGGCATTGGCACGTGCCACTGTGTATAGCAAAAGCAACACGACCCACCTAATGCATTCATGATCTCCATAATGGAAAAGAAAAAATACTAAGGTCTAGTGAGGTCTAACAGAGGGCAGGGAGCAGAATTTTGAGCAGATGGTATTTAGGGGCCCACCGTCCGCTTTGAAAGGCAGGGTGTGGAGAGAATAGGCAGATAGTAATTAGCAGAAGGTGAAAGAAAAAAAGGGCATCCAGGATCCCCCAAACATCTGTTTAAAAGAATAAAGAGCCTGGTCTGACCCTGGGCCTTAATGATCTTAAAGGATACAGTTTAATTGCTTGAAAAAAATGCACACACACACCCCCCATGCTGAGCTCTAGTGAATCCTGTTTAGGGAGCATTGCAGGAGTTTGTGTAATTATTCATTTGGTGTATTTGTTTTAGAAAGATTATATACAGCATTAAGCCAATAAATGAAGTAGTTATAATCAAAATGCCAACTGTCTTTTCTTGGAATCAGCAGGCTCTTAACAAAAATTTGAATTTCAGATAGCACACAAATTGATATTACTTGCTCTGCATTTTAAAATGGCTATTTTGCCTGCTTGTCATGTATTTATATGGTTACATCTGTCTTTTTTCCTATCTATTTACACAGAAACAAACATATCCTTTCATTTGTTTATCTGAACTGGAGTATTTTGAGCTCCACAAATAGCTGCTAATTACAGCATCAGAGACCTGACTGCAGTTCTCATAATTTACTAGTGACCCAGTTACTTAAGCATTACTGCTGAACTTAACCAAGGTAAGTGCTGATTCATAATGAAGTTTCTCCTATTTTTTCCCCTCCGTTCCATTCTAGCAATAATTAAGTACCAAAGCCTGAGAAGAAGGTGCCAGAAAGTATTTTTACTTGCTAGTTAATTTTTTATTTTTGACATTCTTTGCAAAATGTCATTTACAGTAAGTGAAAATGATCTTTTCTGCTTTCCTAGCTGTTTCTCAGAATAAATAGCTTAATTCAATGTTATTAAAAAAACCACCTAAGCACAAAATTCCCCTTTGCAAACCAGTGGCAAGCAGCAGTGCATTACAGTAGAAAGATAGAGCTAATGATTTTTTTTTTTTTTTAAATGTGTGCTTATGGATCAATGTGAGTGAATGTGTGAGAACTGATTTTATGGAGTATTTTTATTTGCATTCTGGAACACAGAGTGAAAAGCACTCTGAGAAAAATCACAAGTGATGCTACACTGAAAGCTACTGTAAACAGTAGAAAAGACAGAAATAAATCTAAAGGGACCTGAAAGAGATGAGATACATGAAAAGAAAATAACAGGGTGTGCCCTAAGGAATTTGAAGGGTAGTATGATTAGTTGATGTAGTGCAGGAGAAGGTAATTAAACATGCATGGCTAAGGCAGCTATCATATAATGAGCTGCAGAGGGGTGCTGTCTGCTTGTATGAATGAAGTTGCCTTAGGATTGCACAGTGGTCAAAATAATTGTTTTAAAAGAAGTATTTCAGAAATCTAGAAATCTTTCATGGCATACATGGAAATCACTTAAGGATTATCATGAGAGCATTTTAAGAATTCTTCATTAACCTGTGCTGAAAATACGTTTTCCTCTGTTTCAAAATTGAATGTATGTTAAAGATTCCATGTATAGGCTGTTGCAAGACCCTGGCATGTGAGGTTGGTTTATTTAATCTAAGCCTAAATTTAAACTTAGCTTTCATCATAAGCACATCATGAAGCCAACATTATGATCAGTTTGCTGTTGATGACACAAACACTTTTTATTTGCTAATTGTGAAATTCAGGCAAAAAAATATAATTAAATAAATGCAGTTAAATCCTACTAGATTTTGCAAAGATTTTTATGGGGAGCCAAAACATATTATAGAAATACAATTGAATGTGGGAGGCTTGCTTGAAAAATTTTGACCTATGCACTATTTCTTTTGGATTATATTTCTGAAGTTAATGGAATAATGGAAATACATTCATGGCTAAAAACTGATCTCAGTAAAAGAGAAGACCCAAAGCTCTGCAGGGCTCTTCTAAATGGAGAGTAGCAGCAGACATGAGTGTAAATGGGATTGTGGTAATATTGCTCTGAAATTCATTACTTTTGTTACAAGAGTTTTCCACAATCAAAGGAAAATAAATATGAAATGTTAATGAACTGGGACCTCAGTTTTACACTGTCATCTAGAAGGATACATTTCACAGAGCATCATTTCCTTTGTCCATCTCCTTCCAACTCAGGAAGGAACCCTACTTGGGAAACTGCAACTCTAGTCAAGAAGTGCTATGAAATGGTCTGAGCCTCACACTGGTAATTAGAGGTAAGTCAGTCCTAAAGACTTTGCAAAAGAGCCCGCATCAATATAGTTTACACTTGTAAATTTTACACTTGCCCTTTGGCTGAGTCAGCCACTTGCTGAAGTGATAAATACAACAGCATGGTTTGGCACAGAAGTCAGTATGGAAGTGCATCTGCAATCAGATTGTTTAAAAATTACACAGTTTTTGTTTCTTCTCATTTGCAGTTCATTCTTTTGGGAAATTTTACTCATCTCAGAAGACTAGAAAAATCCTTTTTTTCTTAAGAAATGAAAACTGTAGTTCTCATGTAATTACTTGGTTGGGGATATAAAGCATAAAGAGAAATATCAGGAGTGGTGAAACTTATTAAACTGGGGAATCTGACCACAATGTACACACTGTAAAAGGGCTGGAGGAGAACACACATCCGCTTCTCTGTGTAAATCTTCTCTGAATTTTGTGAGGCCTATTTCCTCTGTATTTTAATTTTTCCTACTGTTTCAAAGAATTATTACATCTTTGACCTTCAGTGCTTAAATATTCAAGATTTATAACATAATTATAAAAACCCCCATAAAAATAAAAATATTTTGTAACTCTAATGGTATTTCAGTTATTTGTTCCAATTACAGTTCAGTGGTCTAAACATTTTTCACCACCTGAA